>NC_086451.1:403624055-403954751 GCF_028390025.1 Pseudophryne corroboree
GGAGACCCTAACAGTACCCCCCCCCCCCTCTGATGAGGGGTCAAAGAACCGCTACCACTGGGTTTATTGGGGAACTGCGAGAAGAAAGGGCGTAACAGTCTGGGGGCATGAAGATCACAACTGCGCACCCACGACCGCTCCTCCGGGCCATACCCCTTCCAGTGCACCAAAAATGACAGTCGACCCCGAACCATCTTGGAGTCAAGAATCCTTTCAACAACAAACTCCCTCTGGCCACGTATCAGAAGAGGGGAAGGTCTTCCACTGGAAGAAGGATTACTAATCGCCCATTTTAAAAGGGAACAATGAAATGTTTTATTGAAACCCAAAGAACGGGGTAGATCTAACTGAAATGCCACTGGATTGATAACCCTAGTGATCTTATAAGGACCGATGAACCGGGGACCTAACTTATGAGATGGCTGTCTCAACTTCAAATTCTTGGTAGACAACCAGACGAAGTCTCCTAATTTGAAGCTGCAGGGTCTTTTCCGCTTATCAAAAACCCTTTTGGTCACTAATGACACAGACACAAGGGCTTTCTTCACTTTAATTCAAATACCTCTAAGGACCGAAACCACAGAGGAACCACCAGGCGTGGAGTCCAGGGGGTCAAAAGAATTGGCCTTAGGATGATGCCCATACACACAAAGGAAGGGAGAGATCCCTGTAGCAGAGTGAGCCGCGTTGTTATAGGCAAACTCATGAGCAACCCAGTCAGTCTGACACTTGGAGACATAACACCTGAGGAATTGCTCCAAGGACTGGTTCACCCTTTCAGTCTGCCCATTAGACTGCGGATGGTAGCCTGACGACAAGCTGACAGAAATCTGGAGATCGGAACAAGATGCCCTCCAGAATTTGGCCACAAACTGGGATCCGCGGTCAGAGACCACATCAAGTGACAACCCATGGATGCGCACAACATGCAGCATAAATAATTCAGACAGGCGTCTGGCCGATGGCATCTCAACCAGTGGAACGAAGTGCGCCATCTTCGAAAACCTGTCAACGACAACCCAGATGGCTGTAATCCCCGAGGATTTGGGCAAGTCCACCACAAAATCCATTGAAATGTGGGTCCATGGCTTAGATGGAATAGAGAGTGGATGTAATGGGCCAACAGGAACCCCTCTAGGAGTCCTATTTCGGGCACAGATGTCACATGCCCGAACCCACTGATCGACATCCCTAGCCACCGAGGGCCACCACACCGCCCTAGATAGAAACTCCAGAGTTCTGGCAATACCCGTATGACCTGCCGACTTCTTGGCATGGAATTCCAGGAACATTCGCTATCTTAACCTAGGAGGCACAAACAAAAGACCTACCGGAAGGTCTGGAGGAGCCTGCTCCTGTGCTCTAAGGACTAATGACAAGAGGTCCTGGGTAATGCCCACTTTAATACATGATGGGGACACAATGGGCAATGGCTCCTCGGTGGTCTCCTGGATTGGAGCAAAACTCCGCGAGAGCGCATCAGCCTTGATGTTTTTTGACCCAGGGCGATATGTTATCAAAAAATTAAAGCGAGCAAAACACAAAAGCCCATCGTGCCTGCCTGGCATTGAGGTGCTTCGCTGACTCTATATATGCCAAATTCTTATGGTCGGTGAGAATTGAGACCACAAACTTAGCCCCCTCAAGCCAGTGTCTCCACTCCTCGAGTGCATCCTTAATGGCCAACAATTCCCGGTTACCCACGTCATAATTCATCTCGGCAGGCGAAAATTTACGGGAAAAGTAAGCACAGGGATGAAGGCGATTATCAGACACCCCCATCTGAGAGAGCACTGCCCCAATACCCATCTCAGAGGCATCCACCTCCACCACAAAAGGACGCTCTGGATCTGGGTGTCGCAGCACCTTGGCCGAGACAAATGCCCTTTTGAGATGGGCAAAAGCCGCTTTGGCCTCACAAGACCAGTGAGCAACGTCCGCCCCTTTCTTAGTAAATGCCACCAAGGGTGCCACTATAGACGAAAATCCAGCGATAAATCATCTATAAAAATTTGCAAAGCCCAGAAAACGCTGAAGCGCCTTCAAACTAGTGGGCTGCACCCAATCCAGGACTGCCTGTACCTTGGACCCTCCATTTGGAAACCTTCTGGGGAGATAATATATCCTAGAAATGCGATTTGCTGAACTTCAAATTCGCACTTCTCCAGCTTCGCCCCAAGCCGGTGGTCTCTGAGTTTCTGGAGGACTAAGCGTACATGCTTCCGATGTTCCTCCAGGGAATGGGAGAAGATTAGGATGTCATCTAAGTATACAACTAAGAATCTATTCAAATATTCCCTGAGCACATCGTTCATGAAGTCCTGGAAGACTGCCGGGGCATTACAGAGCCCAAAAGGCATCACCAAATATTCATAATGCCCTGAGTGGGTATTAAAGGCAGTCTTCCATTCATCCCCCTCTCTTATTTGGATTAGATTGTACGCACCGCGTAGGTCAGTCTTAGAAAAAATGGTGGCAGTACGAAGCTGGTCAAACAAGACCGAAATGAGAGGCAGTGGGTATGAGTTTTTAATCGTGATACGGTTCAATTCCCTGAAGTTGAGCAGGGTCGCAACGAACCATCCTTTTTACCCACGAAGAGGAACCCCGACCCAACTGGAGACTGTGAAGGTCTGATAAATCCCTTAGGCAAGTTCTCCTGAATGTACTCTGCCATAGCCTGAGTCTCAGGACGTGACAGGGAGTACAACCTGCTCTTGGGAAGCTTAGCATTCGGCAACAAATCAATGGCACAGTCATAGGGGTGATGGGGAGGTAGTACCTCTGCAACTTTTTTGGAGAACACGTCCGCAAAATCTGGATAACATCCTGGCAATCCTGGCAAACTTAGCTGCGAAAGCCTGACTGGAAGGCTCAAGCAACTCCTAAAACAATCAGTACCACGGACGCCACACTATTCTATTCTCCCTCCAGGGGAGTCGTGGATCTCCCCAGAGACCCAGTCAAATTGAGGATTGTGGGCCCTTAATCAGGGTAACCCCAACACCAATGGGGCAAAAGTACAGACAGTCACATAAAAGGACAATTTTTCAGAGTGTGTGGCTCCAATAAACAAAGAAATCTGGCTAGTGCAAGAGGTGATTTTACCCTGGGATAATGGTTCCCCGTTTAACCCACAAATCTCAATTTCCGATGCCAAGGGTACTAAGGGAACAGAGTGTTTCAGGGCGAATTGGCGGTCCATAAAAACCCCGTAGGCCCCACTGTCCACAAAGGCCTCAGTCTTGACAGTTTGACCGAGGATCTTCAAAGTCACCGGAATGATAAAAGTCTTCTTGGGAAATTCTGACTTCTGGCCTGACAGGATATTTCCCATCACCCTCAGGCCCTGAAGTTTTCTGGCTTTTCTGGGCATGATACTACCATATGACCTTTATTCCCACAGTACAAACACAACCCCTGCTTTCTCCTCCGTGTCTTCTCACGCGAGGAGAGGCGGGTAGCCCCAATCTGCATAGGCTCCTCGGAAAATTCCTCAGAGTCTGAGGTTCCCTTGGGAAAGATGGAAACCTCGGTCTCCCTTTCAAGCCTACGCTCTCTCAGCCGTCTATCCACCCGGATGGATAACTGCATGAGTTGATCCAAGTTATCAGGCAAGGGATATTGTACCAGTTGGTCTTTTATCTGGTTAGAAAGACCTCTTCAGTACTGGTGTCTCAGGGCTGGGTCATTCCACTGGGTATCATGGGCCAACCTCCGAAACTCCGTACAATAAACCTCAACTGGCCTTCGCCCTTGCTTAAGAACCGAAATCTGAGCCTCGGCTGAGGCCGTCTTGTCAGGGTCATCATACAACATGCCCAGTGCCGTAAAAAAAGCATCAACACTTTTAAGCGACGGACAGTCAGGCTGCAACCCATATGCCCAGACCTGTGGGTCTCCTTGTAGCAAGGAAATCACTATGCCCACCCGCTGAATCTCCGACCCAGAAGACTGAGGCCTAAGCTGGAAATATAGCTTGCAGCTCTCCTTGAAACAAAAGAACTGCGTGTGATCTCCAGAAAAACGATCCGGGAGATTTACTTTCGGCTCCTTAACCCCTGAGGGTACTGCTGCTGCGGGAGCTCCGCCAGCGGCCTGCGAGGTGTGCATTTTAATGGACAAATCATTAAATTGTCGAGTCAGGACCTGCACCTGATCGACCACTTGTTGCAAAGTATTTTGAGGGGTATGCTCCATATTCCCACAAAATTTCAACAGGAGTATTAGGCTGCTGAATATGTTATGCACACCAGTGCCAGCAGGAATGTACTGGTGTCTGAACGGAGAGGGATGCAAAACAAATGAACTCACAGACAGACTGGGGAATATGACATTACATACACAGAAGGTGATAGGGTAACAAAATAAACACAAAGTGAACAGAGAAGCCCAAAGGCTAAGAAACTGGGTGTCTCCCTAGTATTAGGAATGCTCAGATGTAAAGAAGCGAGATGTTGTGAATCAATACGTAGAGAACCCGAAATGCTGTTGCTAAGGGCAACAACAAAACCCTAAAGGGTTACCAACGGGTGTGGCAGTAAACTCCTTGGTCAGAGATGGAATAATAGACACAAGGAGAGACTCCACAATCCTAGTTCTTACTTGCAGTGCACTGGTTCAGCTTACTGCCACTAAACTGACACCTGAACACCTTGCACAGTGAGAAAGGATTTTGGCAGGCAAGTCTGAGAATACAGCCGCAAACTTGCTAGGTTCACAGAGTAGCAAAAGAACACAAGCAGGTTAAACGACTGACTCCAGTCTTACTGCTAGGTCTGGATTGGCAGAGTGTAGTACCAAATCCCAAGGCCTATTTGCAGTAAGCAACAAACAAATACAAAGTTACACAGTACTAGCTAACTTTCAGGAACTGACTAACCAACAAAGATTCAGCAGCATCTGCCTAACCTGAGAAGAGGGTTTATAAAGCAGGTGCTGTCCACGCCCCACTCAGACCTCACAGACTGTGAGCACAAAAACCAGCACCGGATCCCCTGCCGTGCACAGTGCCTGTAACCACTGCACAGCAAAAGACCCGAACCGGAGTATCAGCTACGCTCAGGTTACTCCGCTAGCACTTGTCTCCCGGTTGCCATGACGACGTGACAGCACAGAGCAGGAGACCCTAACACACACAGAGCACAGGTTCACTGTGGGTGGAACCAGACACCAACACAATCTTTATTTTCATGCTGAGAAAGTAAGTGTGGTGCCAGTATAAATGTGGCATGGGGCATGATCTGCTCCTGGACAGGCAGCCAAAAGGCAATGGCGATCAAGAGAAAAAAAAAATGGGTGAAGAGCTACAAAGTCCTTTATGTAAATAAAGGGCTCTACTCTGTCTCACGTTCCAAAGCTCTAAACATTGATTCCTACCACTTTGATGTCTAACTCAGTGGCACTGAGCTCCTGCTTTGCCTGCGCATCTCTCCTTATGGCATGCAGTCACTTTATCACCATCCCACAGTTTCTTTCAGATTCCGTGCGAGAGCACAGCCACTCAATGTGCTGACCACAGCATCCAATGGAATACCAACACTCCATATAAATGGGACTTTCAGAGCACTCACTATCTGCCATTGCAACATCGCTCCTCCTGAAGTCACAGCTCTACATTGTGCTTACTGATACACTGTATATGTTTAGTTCGATTCCATCTTTATCAGGTTCTGTTCAAGTCATTTATCTGGTTCCAATCTGGTCAGCTATTCAGTACTGGTCTGGTATCCTATCTTGTTCAAATACGATCATTTATCCAGTTCCAAAGTGGTCACCTATACTGTTTCAGTCCGGACACCTATCCGGTTCCAAGTTGGTCACCTATCTTGTTCCAAATGTTCATCTATCTGGCTCCAGTCTGGTCACCTATCCGATTCCAGTCCGGTTGTCAAGACAATTCAGTTATCTCCGACTCCAGTCTGGGTGCTATGTCAGTTACAGTTGTCTCCTATTCCAGCTTTATTACCTTCAACTTCAGACAAGTCATCTAATCTGCCTCACTCATTTGCTGCTACTATTATCACTCCTCATGAACTCTATACCAGTAAAATATAGTGATGTGCACCGGAAATTTTTTGGGTTTCGTGTTTTGGTTTTGGATTCGGTTCTGCGGCCGTGTTTTTGGATTCGGACGCATTTTGAAAAAACCTCCCTGAAAATTTTTTGTCGCATTCGGTTGTGTTTTGGATTCGGGTGTTTTTTTTACAAAAAACCTTCAAAAACAGCTTAAATCATAGAATTTGTGGGTCATTTTGATCCCATGGTATTATTAAACTCAATAACCATAATTTCCACTAATTTTCAGTCTATTCTGAACACCTCACACCTCACAATATTATTTATAGTCCTAAATTTGCACCGAGGTCGCTGGATGGCTAAGCTAAGCGACCCAAGTGGCCGACACAAACACCTGGCCCATCTAGGAGTGGCACTGCAGTGTCAGACAGGATGGCACTTCAAAATTTTTTCCCCAAACAGCACATGATGCAAAGAAAAAAAGAGGCGCAATGAGGTAGCTGTGTGACTAAGCTAAGCGACCCAAGTGGCCGACACCAACACCTGGCCCATCTAGGAGAGACACTGCAGTGTCAGACAGGGTGCCAGGTTTAAAAAATAGTCCCCAAACAGTACATGATGCAACGAAAAAAAGAGGTGCACCAAGGTCGCTGGATGGCTAAGCTAAGCGACAGAAGTGGCCGACACAAACACCTGGCCCATCTAGGAGTGGCACTGCAGTGTCAGACAGGATGGCACTTCCAAAAATTTTCCCCAAACAGCACATGATGCAAAGAAAAATAAAAAGAAAAAAGAGGTGCAAGATGGAATTGTCCTTGGGCGCTCCATCTCACCCATTTGTTGTATAAACAGGACATGCACACTTTAACAAACCCATCATTTCAGCGACAGGGTCTGCCACACAACTGTGACTGAAATGACTGGTTGGTTTGGGCCCCCACCAAAAAAGAAGCAATCTCTCCTTGTACAAACTGGCTCTACAGAGGCAAGATGTCCACCTCCTCCTCTTCCTCCGATTCCTCACCCCTTTCACTGTGTAAATCCCCCCTCCTCACAGATTATTAATTCGTCCCCACTGGAATCCACCATCTCAGGTACTCGTGTACATTCTGGAGGCAATTGCTGGTGAATGTCTCCACGGAGAAATTGATTATAATTCATTTTTATGAACATCATCTCCACATTTTATGGAAGTTACCTCGTACGCCGATTGTTGACAAGGTGAGTGGCTGAACTAAACACTCTTTCGGAGTACACACTGGAGGGGGGGCAACTTAGGTAAAATAATGCCAGTTTGTGCAAGGGCCTCCAAATTTCCTCTTTTTCCGGCCAGTATACGTACGGACTGTCTGACGTGCCTACTTGGATGCGGTCACTCATATAATCCTCCATCATTCTTTCAATGGTGACAGAATCATATGCAATGACAGTAGACGACATGTCAGTAATCGTTGGCAGGTCCTTCAGTCTGGATCACATGTCAGCACTCGCTCCAGACTGCCCTACATCACCGCCAGCAGGTGGGCTCGGAATTCTTAGCCTTTTCCTCGTACCCCCAGTGGCGGGAGAATGTGAAGGAGGAGTTGTTGACGGGTCACTTTCCGCTTGACTTGACAATTTTCTCACCAGCAGGTCTTTGAACCTCTGCAGACTTGTGTCTGCCGTAAAGAGAGATACAACGTAGGTTTTAAATCTAGGATCGAGCACGGTGGCCAAAATGTAGTGCTCTGATTTCAACAGATTGATCACCCGTGAATCCTGGTTAAGCAAATTAAGGTCTCTATCCATAAGTCCCACATGCCTAGCGGAATCGCTTTGTTTTAGCTCCTCCTTCAATCTCTCCAGCTTCTTCTGAAAAAGCCTGATGAGGGGAATGACCTGACTCAGGCTGGCAGTGTCTGAACTGACTTCACGTGTGGCAAGTTCAAAGGGTTGCAGAACCTTGCACAACGTTGAAATCATTCTCCACTGCACTTGAGTCAGGTGCATTCCCCCTCCTTTGCCTATATCGTAGGTAGCTGTATAGGCTTGAATGGCCTTTTGCTGTTCCTCCATCCTCTGAAGCATATAGAGGGTTGAATTCCACCTCGTTACCACCTCTTGCTTCAGATGATGGCAGGGCAGGTTCAGGAGTGTTTGCTGGTGCTCCAGTCTTTGGAACGTGGTGGCTGAATGCCGAAAGTGGCCCGCAATTCTTTGAGCCATCGACAGCATCTCTTGAACGCCCCTGTCATTTATGAAATAATTCTGCACCACCAAATTCAATGTATGTGCAAAACATGGGACGTGCTGGAATTTGCCCAGATGTAATGCACGCACAATATTGGTGGCATTGTCCGATGTCACAAATCCCCAGGAGATTCCAATTGGGTTAAGCCATTCTGCGATGATGTTCCTCAGTTTCCGTAAGAGGTTGTCAGCTGTGTGCCTCTTATGGAAAGCGGTGATACAAAGCGTAGCCTGCCTAGGAACGAGTTGGCGTTTGCGAGATGCTGCTACTGGTGCCGCCGCTGCTGTTCTTGCTGCGGGAGGCAATACATCTACCCAGTGGGCTGTCACAGTCATATAGTCCTGAGTCTGCCCTGCTCCACTTGTCCACATGTCCGTGGTTAAGTGGCCATTGGGTACAACTGCATTTTTTAGGACACTGGTGACTCTTTTTCTGAGGTCTGTGTACATTTTCGGTATCACCTGCCTATAGAAATGGAACCTAGATGATATTTGGTACCGGGGACACACTACCTCAATCGATTTTACAGTTCCCTGTGAATTAACGGTGGATACCGGAAACACGTTTCTCACCGCCCAGGCTGCCAAGGCCTGAGTTATCCGCTTTGCAGCAGGATGACTGCTGTGATATTTCAACTTCCTCGCAAAGGACTGTTGGACAGTCAGTTGCTTACTGGAAGCAGTACAGGTGGTCTTCCGACTTCCCCTCTGGGATGACGATTGACTCCCAGCAGCAGCAAAAGCAGCGCCAGCAGCAGTAGGCGTTACACTCAAGGATCCATCGGAGGAATCCCAGGCAGGAGAGGACTCGTCAGACTTGACAGTGACATGGCCTGCAGGACTATTGGCATTCCTGTCGAAGGAGGAAATTGACACTGAGGGAGTTTATTGGTGTGGTTTGCAGGAGCTTGGTTACAAGAGGAAGGGATTTAGTGGTCAGTGGACTGCTTCCGCTGTCACCCAAAGTTTTTGAACTAGTCACTGACTTATGATGAATGCGGTTCAGGTGACGTATAAGGGAGGATGTTTCTAGGTGGTTAACGTCCTTACCCCTACTTATTACAGCTTGACAAAGGCAACACACGGCTTGACACCAGTTGTCCGCATTTCTGTTGAAATAATTCCACACCGAAGAGGTGATTTCTTTTGTATTTTGACCAGGCATGTCAATAGCCATATTAGTCCCACGGACAACAGGTGTCTCCCCGGGTGCCTGACTTAAACAAACCACCTCACACATCAGAATCCTCCTTGTCAATTTCCTCCCCAGCGCCAGCAACACCCATATCCTCATCCTGGTGTACTTCAACACTGACATCTTCAATTTCACTATCAGGAACTGGACTGCGGGTGCTCCTTCCAGCACTTGCAGGGAGCGTGGAAATGGTGGAAGGCACCACCTCTTCCCGCCCAGTGTTGGGAAGTTCAGGCATAGCAACCGACACAATTGGACTCTCCTTGGGGAATTGTGATTTAGAAGAACGCACAGTTCTTTAAGTTTTCTAGCAGGAGGATGAGTACTTCCATCCTCATGTGAAGCTGAACCACTAGCCATGAACATAGGCCAGGCCCTCAGCCGTTCCTTGCGACTCCGTGTCGTAAAGGGCACATTGGCAAGTTTACGCTTCTCCTCAGACGATTTTGATTTAGATTTTTCGGTCATTTTACTGAGCTTTATTTTTTTGGATTGTACATGCTCTCTACTATGACATTGGGCATCGGCCTTGGCAGACGACGTTGATGGCATTTCATCGTCTCGGCCATGACTAGTGGCAGCAGCTTCAGCACGAGGTGGAAGTTAGTCTTGATCTTTCCCTATTTTACCCTCCACATTTTTGTTCTCCATTTTTTAATGTGTGGAATAATATGGCATTAATATATCAATAGCAATGGCCTACTACTATGTATACTGCGCACAACTGAAATGCACCACAGGTATGGATGGATAGTATACTTGACAACACAGAGGTAGGTAGAGCAGGGGCCTACTGTACCGTACTGCTATATATTATATACTGGTGGTCAGCAAACTGCAAAACTGAAATGCACCACAGGTATGGATGGATAGTATACTTGATGACACAGAGGTAGGTAGAGCAGTGGCCTACTGTGCCGTACTGCTATATATTATATACTGGTGGTCAGCAAACTATGCAAAACTGAAATGCACCACAGGTATGGATGGATAGTATACTTGACGACACAGAGGTAGGTAGAGCAGTGGCCTTCTGTACCATACTGCTATATATTATATACTGGTGGTCAGCAAACTGTGCAAAACTGAAATGCACCACAGGTATGGACGATAGTATACTTGACGACACAGAGGTAGGTAGAGCAGTGGCCTTCTGTACCGTACTGCTATATATTATATATTGGTGGTCAGCAAACTGTACAAAACTGAAATGCACCACAGGTATGGAAGGATAATATACTTGACGACACAGAGGTAGGTAGAGCAGTGGCCTACTGTACCGTACTGCTATATATTATATACTGGTGGTCAGCAAACTGTGCAAAACTGAAATGCACCACAGGTATGGATGGTATAGTATACTTGACGACACAGAGGTAGAGCAGTGGACTACTGTACCATACTGCTATATATATAGTTATACTGGTGGTCAGCAAAATTCTGCACTGTCCTCCTACTATATACTGCAATGCAGCACAGATATGGAGAGTTCTTCAGGCAGAGAACGTATAATACTGGTAGTCACTTGTCAGCAAAACTCTGCACTGTCCTCCCACTATATAATACTGCTGGTCCCCAGTCCCCACAATGAAGCAATTAGCACACTGAGCACAGATATTTGCAGCACACTGAGCACAGATATGGAGCGTTTACCAGGCACAGAACGTATAATATTGGTGGTCACTGGTCACTGGTCAGCAAAACCCTGCACTGTACTCCTCCTATATAATACTGGTGGACCCCAGTCCCCACAATAAAGCAGTGTGAGCACAGATATTTGCAGCACACTGAGCACAGATATGGAGTGTTTTTCAGGCAGATAACGTAGATATTTGCACTTCCAGCACACTGAGCACAGATATTTGCAGCACACTGAGCACAGATATTTGCAGCCCACTGAACATAGAAACTGAGAGGACGCCAGCTACGTCCTCTCACGATCATCTCCAATGCACGAGTGAATAATGGCGGCGATGCGTGGCTCCTTATATAGAATACGAATCTCGCGAGAATCCGACCGCAGGATGATGACGTTCGGGTGCGCCGGGTCAACCGAGCAAGGCGGGAGGATCCGAGTCTGCTCGGACCCGTGCAAAAAAAGGTGAAGTCCGGGGGGGGGTTCGGATCCTGAGGATTCAAACCCGCTCATCACTAGTAAAATAAAGTTTATTTTATTTCTCCTGCCCATGCCATCCAACTAACTACCATTTTAACACCTACGTTACTCTGAACATCCTATCACCCTGTGGTGCTAGCTTCTCATTCCAGGCATCACTGCTCCATGAGAAAGTGATGGATCAGACCACCAAGCTTCCTCCATTCTCCCTCCAAGCCTGATGGAGAGCCCATTAGACTTATGCCTTCAGCTTAGTAGTGCCAAAACTGGGTAGACCAGCCCAGGATCCTACAAATCTGTGTGTAGAATGTTAGAGTAGTATTAGAGTGTTATGGTATAAATAGCTTATTTTCATATTGTTTTTACCTAAGCCTGCAGGATGTCTTACATGTAATAAAGCAGTCTCTGTGATGTGTCAGTGAACAAGATTATCTAGCAGTTGTTGTGCAAAGTAACCATTAAGAATCAATAGTTTGTCAATAGTTTGTCATTTTTCTTTTGTATTGGGGAAACTTTGTCAGGAAAGGAGAACTTAAAGTCAAAGTATGGTAACAAATAAGACAGAATAGAGAACATGATTCATGCGAAGAGGATCTGTATTAGTTACGAAGAGTTAGGAGATATTGGTAAGGGGTATAAAGCAGGTGCTGTATATGGAAGGTAATTACAATATATTAAGATTAGAGTTTGGGAAGATGAATTTACTGTAGATACCATAGGTAACACTTTAATTGGATGTCACAGAGTACAGTGTTTTAATTTTTAGGGATCCTCATGAGCAATGGAGAAAGATGGAAGACAATGCGCCGCTTCTCTCTCATGACTATGAGGAATTTTGGCATGGGGAAGAGAAGCATTGAGGAGAGGATCCAGGAGGAGGCTCGGTGTCTTGGAGAAACATTTATGAAGAAAAAAGGTGGGTAGAGATAATGATAGTTGAAACAAAATTATTCATAAAGAGTATTCAATTCATGGATTTAGGTTATGCGGAAGGGTACACTTTGATGAGCACATGGATTTTCAGTGCCCATTTGGAGCTTTGCATGGTCGGGGAGAGTCTAATAGAGCAAGGGAGCTCATTCCAGTGAAGGGGGCTGCACAGATAAATTCTTGGATTTGCACATGGGATGCAGTAACCAGGGTAAAGGAAACCAGAATGGGTGGGAAGTAGTATGCAGGGAGGTGAGGTTGGAGATGTAGGGATCAGTAGAGTTAGAAAGGGCTTTGTATGTGAGGGTGAGGAGTTTGAAGAGGATTCTTTAGGGGAATGGGAGCCAGTGCAGGTTTTGTCGAAGGGGAAGTGGCAGATGTGGAGCAGCGAGAGAGGAAGCTAAGTCTAGCAGTGGAGTTGAGAACAGATCGAAGTGAAGTGTGATAGGAGCTTGGCAGGCCAGTGAGGAAAATGTTGCAAAATTTGAGCAGTGAGATGACCAGTGAGTGGATAATAAGTTTAGTTTTAGTCACACATAGGGGGTCATTCCGAGTTGTTCGCTCATTTCCAATTTTCGCAACGGAGCAATTAAGGCAAAAATGCGCATGCGCATGGTACGCAGTGCGCATGTGCTAAGTATTTTAGCACAAAACTTAGTAGATTTACTCACGGCCGAACAAAGATTTTTCATCGTTGAAGTGATCGGAGTGTGATTGACAGGAAGTGGGTGTTTCTAGGCGGAAACTGACCGTTTTCTGGGAGTGTGCGGAAAAACGCAGGCGTGCCAGGATAAAACGCAGGAGTGGCTGGAGAAATGGGGGAGTGCCTGGCCGAATGCAGGGCGTGTTTGTGACGTCAAACCAGGAACGAAACGGGCTGAGCTGATCGCAGTGTAGGAGTAGGTCTGGAGCTACACAGAAACTGATGATAATTATTTATTCGCAATTCTGCTAATCTTTCGTTCGCCAATCTGCTAAACTAAGATACAATCCCAGAGGGCGGCGGCCTAGCGTTTGCAATGCTGCTAAAAGCAGATGGCGAGCGAACAACTCAGAATGAGGGCCATAGTACCCTAACAACACCATTCTACGTTAAACCAATCAAAAACAAATGCAGTGTGAGTATAGTAATTATATTATCATATACATATCATACACAATCTGTCTGACTGTTGATTGGTGGAGTCCTAACCCTTTAAAGATGGTTTTTTAACCTTTTCCAGCCTGATGAGCATCAACAACTCTTCTTCTGAGGTTCTCAGAAATCTCCTTTGTTTGTTGCATGATACACTTCCACAAACATGTGTTGCGAATGTCAGACAGGTTGTCTACACCCGATTGTTATCCCATAGATTTAAAATACCTTCAAAATATCAGCTAAGCCTTACAGGTTTACATACTTTTGCCACTCACAGATGTGAATGGATCATCCATGTGATATTGGATCATTTTACACAATTAGAAAATGAGCATTAGTGTGGGTTAAAAAGCACAAAAGTGGTGGTGGAGTTTAGTCTTAGTGCCCAAAAGTTGCCATTCGTGGTCAATATCAACTGTACAAAATTTCTACCCTCTGAATTAATATCTTCTGTTCCGGCACGCACATCAAATTTTCAAATTTTTAGTGAAAATTTAGAAATTTATTGTTTTTGAAGTTTGGTCTGTCCAACCTCAAAGTTGGGCATGGAGGTCTTAATTGTGATCTGTGGGTCTCCCAATGCATGAATAAAAATTGTCGTGACCCGATAATCATTTGTGATTGGTGTGAAGCTAAATGCTGCACAAGACATGATTTCTTCAAAAATCCTCAGATTTTCACTACTTTTGCCATTTTTAATGACCTCTTTACACGTGTTTTCTGCTGTGGGTTGCCGAGGTGGTGTGTGAGGGGCTGCAAGGAAAAGCAGGGGACTTGCCCACCTTTCCAGGGGCCAGGAGTGTCACCCGATTTTTGGGAGCCTCCCAACCATTCTGGGATGGTAGGTATAGTAAGCAACAATTCACGTAATTAATTTAGGATTAATTCAACTATAACCACACAGAGCAGATGTTAATCTGCCAAAATAAATAATACAAAAATAACTGACTGGATTATAACATCTCCAATCCTCAATACATACCAGAAGTTAGTAGAATTCTGCCAAGGAGAACAGTGTGAGAAGTACCTTGAGCCTAATTTGAGTTGAACACAAGTGAAAATGCAGATGAAGCTTGTGATCTCAGCATACTGCACATGTGCCGATCCAGGCATACTCACACTGATAAAAATTGGACAGCTGGTTCAGATGGTTTTTTTGCACATAGCATGGGGTGGGTGAAAGTCCAGATAGTAATTTTGATGACTGCAGCTAATGATGTAAAACATACGGGATAGGTTTCCATATGCAGACCATCAGATCTTCAGCATATATAAATCTATGAGGGGCCCAAAATTGGTAGCTTGCCTAGGGCCCCATGAGGCCTGCACGTCCCTGAGGCATAGTGTCTACATCTGAACACCCTGTGCATGTGCTCAGAATTACTGAGGCATAGTGTCTACATCTGAACACATTGTGCATGTGCTCAGAATTACTGAGGCATAGTGTCTACATCTGAGCTCTCTGTGCAAGAGAACACAACCCATTTCCTGGACCCACCCACAACACTATCATAACATATCCATGTGGTGGATATTTTTTGCGTACACTTTGGGCCACCCCACGGTAACTGCCATTGCCATTACTATTCATTGTTATTGTGAATTTAAAAACTGACTTGGCTTCTTTACAAAACTGCAGGAACCCCATTCGACCCAGAATATCTACTGCAACTGGTGGCTTCCAATGTTATATGTTCCATTGTATTTGGTGAGAGATTTGACTACGAGGACAAGAAATTCCTGACCCTCTTGTCACACATCAGAGATTTTATCCACCTATTTACTTCCAGATATGGTCAGGTAAATATTAGGAAACATCTGAGAAACTGATGGAAGCATAAGACATAAACACAGAGTCGGCCCTAACCAATATGATGCCCTAGGCAAGATTTTGGCTGGTGCCCCCTAGCACCACTGCTGGTTCTGCCTCTGACCTTGCACCTCTTTCCCAGCACCATCACTCCTCACCCATAGCAGTCCTTATTTTGGGGTTTGTACCCCCTATATTTTAAATAGGAACAGTTCGCATATTTGGGGCACAGCCCAAAAAGGGGTGTGTTTTTGCTGGCAAGGGGCATGGCCACACAATAACCCCAATTCCAAAAACGCGACACAGTACTGCAACTTTATTCACATTTGATCACGCGATAGTGTCCATAATTCATATTACATCCCGCAGTAGTATCACTTTACCTTATAAACGTTACTCCTCACAGTAGAACCCCTTATTCACATTACATCACACTGAATTGCTCCTTATTCACATTACACCACACACTATTGCTCTTTATTCACATTAGACGACACAGTAGTGCCCTTTCTATATGCAACACCACATAGAAGAGCACCTTATGCACATAATACCACACAGTAATGCCCCTTACACATATGAGACACATTATTAATGTCCTTCAAAACATAATGTGCTTACACATTATGACAACCTTTTATTAATACCCTTTTACACATAATGTCCCTTACACATATGCCGCACATAATTAATGCCCTAATACACATAATGACACACATAGTGCCCCCTACACATTTTCTGCACATTGTTAGGGCCCCGATACACATAATGACACATACAGTAGTACCCTGTTACACATACTGTATGCCACACATTAGTAATGCCCTTATACACATAATGACACATATAGTGGCCCCTTATACATATGTTGCACATTATTAATGCATTTTTACATGGCACACATAATGGTCCTTACAATATTCTGAACACTACTGCACAACCAACCCACTCACATGCACACAGCACTCACACTGCCACTAACACTGTGACCTCTGCCTCTGCTTGGATACAGATGTGTAAAATAAATCTTGCCTCAATGCTAACGTCGGGATTTATTTTTAATATAAATGCATCTTATGTGCATTGTTATGTGGCTAGGATGCACAAGCAGATTCTGCTGATTACAATGATATACAGCATGCCTTTATACTGTGTGAGACTGTGGCTGTATCTGCATATGAAATGTTACACACAGAATATAGACATGCAGCATATCATTTTAATAAGCAGAAGCTGCTGATGCCCCTGGGCATATCAAATGCCCTAGGCAATTGCCTAGTTTGCCTATAGCTATGGCCGGCTCTGCATAAACATTCAGGATATCTATCTATCTATCTATCTATCTATCTATCTATCTATCTATCTATCTATCTAGAGAGAGAGAGAGAGAGAGAGAGAAAGTGTCAAAGAGAGAGACAGCATCTGGGGAGAGAGACAGTGACAGAGAGAGATATGGAGACAGAGTGTCAGGGGTAAGAGAGTGAGAGAGAGTGTCAGGGAGAGAGCAAGAGGCAGGGGCAGTGAGCAAGAGAAAGATAAGGAGGGGGAGTCAGCAGGAGAGAGAGGGGAGGGTAGTGAGCAGAAGAGAGAGAGGGTAGGGGAGTGAGCAAAATAGAGAAAGGGGGAGAGGGATGTGAGCAGGAAAGTGAGAGGAGAGAGGGAAGGAGATTGAGAAGGGCAGACAGAAGGGGAAGAGATAGAGAGTTGGAGTAAGCAGGAGAAAGGTGGGAGAGAGGGATGGGGAGTAAGCAGGAGAAAGTGAGAGGGGAGAGGGAGTCGGAGTGAGCAGGAGAGAGAGAGGGAGTCGGAGTGAGCAGGAGAGAGAGAGGGAGGGGAGTGAGCAGGTGAGAAAAAGGGTGGAGAGAGAGTGAGTGGGAGTGAGCAGGAGCGAGAGAGGTGGGGGAGAGGGAGGGGGTGAGCAGGAGAGAGGGGGGGGAGAGAGAGAAAAGATGAAGGGAGGGGGAGTGAGCAGGAGAGAGGGAGGGGGGAGAGAGGATGTGGGACTGAGCAGGAGAGAGAGCAGTGGGGGAGAGGGTGGAGTGAGGAGGAGAGAGGAAAGAGGGGGTAGTGAGCAGGAGAGATAGGGTAAGAGTGGGAATGAGCAGGAAAGATATTGAGGAGATTGGGGAGAGAGGGAAGAGAGAGGGAGGGGCAGTGAGCAGGAGAGAGAGGGAAAGAGTGGGAATGAGCAGGAGAGAGATTGGGGAGATAGAGAAAATAGAGGGAGGGGCAGTGAGCAGGAGAGAGAGGGAAAGAGTGGGAGTGAGCAGGAGAGAGATTGAGGAGATTGGGGAGAGAGGGAAGAGAGAGGGAGGGGCAGTGAGCAGGAGAGAGAGGGAAAGAGTGGGAGTGAGCAGGAGAGAGATTGGGGAGATAGAGAAAATAGAGGGAGGGGCAGTGAGCAGGAGAGAGAGGGAAAGAGTGGGAGTGAGCAGGAGAGAGATTGGGGAGATAGAGAAAATAGAGGGAGGGGGAGTGAGCAAGAGAGCGGAAGGAAGAATGAGCAGGAGAGACAGAGAAAGGAGTAAGCAGGAGAGAGAGAGATGAAAAAGGGGGAGAGTGAGGGAGTGGGATTGATCAGATGGGAGATGGGAGAGTAAGCAGGAGAACACATTACATGATTACTGGGGATCCGGTCTGAAGATCGACAGTGTCTAGGTCAACAATGTTTAGGTCGACCACTATAGGTCGACAGTCACTAGGTCGACATGGATGGAAGGTCGACAGGGTTTCTAGGTCGATATGTGCTAGGTCGACAGTGCTAAAGATCGACATGAGTTTTTTTTTTAAAAAAATTGGGGGGGGGGATTTTTTCATACTTAACGATCCATGTAGACTACGATTGGAACGGTAAAGTGTGCCGAGCGAAGCGGTAGCGGAGCGAAGGCACCATGCCCGAAGCACGGCGAGCGAAGCGAGCCATGTGAGGGGATGCAGTGCACTAATTTGGGGTCCCGGTCACTTTACAAAGAAAACGACACACACAAAAAAAAAATTCCTCATGTCGACCTTTAGACCTGTCGACCTAGCACATGTCGACCTAGAAACCCTGTCGACCTTCCATCCATGTCGACCTAGTGGCTGTCGACCTATAGTGGTCGACCTAAACATTGTCCACCTAGACACTGCCGATTTGATGAACCACACCCGATTACTGCACACTGTACTGGCCTATGATGGGGGTGGGCACTTCATGGCATTAGGCCCTGGCCTCTAAATACCCATGAATAGTGGCAGCGCACTCCCTGCTGACGGCCAGATAGGAGCCGGGATGGGTTGGGACAGTGTTAGTCGTTGTGTGGCTACATCTCCCACACCGCTATATCTCCCAAGGCTGTTCTGTCTTGCGGCCGGGGGTGAAGGGGAGCTGCGGACTTTGAATGTAGGCTATGGCAGGGTGCAGGGGGGGTGCAGGCCATATAAGCAGTCAGGGCCCCATAGCAGCTGCACCCCCTGCATGCTCTGTAGTTATGCCACTGGCCTGAATGTATGTTTTGGGGCATTGTCTTGGTGTTTGATGAACCTTTGACCAACTAAGCATAGACCAGACAGTACTGCATGGCACAACAAAATGCTCTTTATCCCTTTTGGCATACCTCCTAACTGTTCCGAATTTCATGGGACAGTCCTGTTTTTATGGAATGTCCCGCTGCTCCTGCACTTGCTGCCCTGCTTAGCAGAGCAGCTGTGAATAGAACAGCATCTATTCATGAGAGAGAGAGGGACTGCGGACATGGCAGCAGCTCACACAGTTCTGGCCGTGCCCCCATAGTGACGCAAAATGGTGGCATGGCTCAAGAAGCAGTTTTCCAGCAAAGCCACACCCATTTACATAAACCACACCCCTTTTTCACCACAGGAGGAAGTCCCTAATTTACTCTTGTAGATGTTGGGAGGTATGCTTTTAGTTCTGAGTGCCAGTCACTTTGTGTAAGTTGTAGACTGGGGATCAAGCAAAAGAATCTATCAACATCTGCTTCTTCCTCTATGTTTGATAAATGCAGTCATAGGGGTTTAATAAGCAGCAACTTTTAAAAGCTGACACTTTCTGGAATGTTTATGCTCAAAGTTTTAAAGGACAATGTGGGCTGCTAATAAACCATTGTCCTCATAGGCGTGCGCACAGGGGGTGCCTGGTGTTCACAGGCACCCCCTAATGTCTGGCACCCCCACAAGCCACGTCTGCTGCAGCAGTCAGTGAGCATCGCCCCGGCACTGACCCAGTGCTGCTCATTTCCGCACTGTGCCTCCCCCACTGCTGTGCCCACCGCCCAGTGTGGATGATATACAGCATATACGCCGCACGGGGTGGAGGGTGACGACTGACGTCCGCACTCTCAATCAACTGTGTGCCCTGCTAACGCCACAGCCAAGGAGGACTCGGAGCTGCCGCCAGAGCTAAGGACATACTTAGCATGGCACTGACTTCATCAGAGAGTGAGACTCAGTGTTACATTATTTTTTACATATATACTATATACTGGATGATCCACGCATTCAGTAGTTTCCTGAATGCACCTATAGTCTATAGGTGCACTGAGGAAACTACTGAATGCTTGCCTCAACTTATATATATATATATATATATATAAAAAACAATCCAAAATTTGTCACTCCTCGGATTCACACCAATCATAATCTTTACCGGGTGTCTTCCATGAAGGATGCCCTGCACGGACGCGTCCCCATATACTCTGCAACTCTGCAGCACTCCGATGAATTTTCAGCCGGTGCGCCATCGAGCTGCAGGGTATGTATATATATAATATATATTTGGCTCATACCGTGTGCTGTAATGTGAATTTCAGTTCAATTTTGGCTCATACCATGTATTGTAATGTGAATTTCGGCTTATACCATGTGATGTTATGTGAATTTCAGCTCATACCATGTGGCGTAATGTGAATTTCAGCTTATACTGTGTGGTGTATTGTGATTTTTGGCCCATACCGTGTGGCATAATGTGAATTCCGGTCATACTGTATGGCATAATGTGAATAAGGGGCAGTACTGTCAGTTGCTGGTGAGCATGGAGACATGTGTAAAAGTGCTGGTGTCCTGCGGAGGGGGGCTGATGCCGTAGAAAGAGGCAGATGTGGCTGTGATGGCATATGTGTACATTTAAAAATGTACTTGTGGTATATTAAAACTCAAATGTTTGGCCCCCTAAATCTCCCGTACTTTTCAGAGTAGCCAACTCAAAATCAGGCTGTACTTGCTGGGAGTTCAAGGGAGGGTGGTGTGTGTGTGTGTGTGTGTGTGTGTGTGTGTGTGTGTGTGTGTGTGTGTGTGTGTGTGTGTGAGTGTGTGTGGTGGGGGGGGGGGAATGCATATGCACCTAGGCTCACCACTCTCTAGTTCCACCATTGTGTCAGGGATAGGTTGGGGAAGGGTAAGCAGTGAAATGGTACAGCGGCAGCTAGGACTCGGGGTTATGCCATAGCGGACAGTCAGTATCAGCCGGTGGTCGCACCATTATGTTTCATTTTATTTCTCTGGGATGTATTATATCTACTTTATTATTAGGAAGTAGGAACTAGGGAGAAATTAGATTAATCCATGTGATTTTACCTAGAGAATGTAAAATAGTGCTAGACATGCCCAAAAGGCAGTGCTAGACACGCCCCACCTGCAGTGCACCCTCTAATAAAAATAGCTGCGCACGCGTATGACTGCCATTTTAAATGTAAGTCTTAAACATGCCGGGATACGGAAACATAGATTGGACATCCGGGACAACAGGACAACTTTCAATTGGATCCGAACCAGCCCTCACCATCTTCCAGTTATCCAGAGGAGTCCTAGAGAGGCACCATCCAATTACCGCACTGCATGAGGTACTCACCATTTATGGGGCACTGTATTCAGTCCTCTAGCGGCATTTGGAATTTGTATTGGACTCTCTAAATACCATCTAAAAGGGACTCTCCACAGTGGATTATAACTGGACATTTACATAATTTAAGGGCAAAATTTGGAACGGATCCCACAGAATTTACATAATATATGTCCTGAACCATCACTTTGGGTAAACTTTATCCTTTTATGTATGCATATGGCATAATATCACTGCACCGAATATTGTTGCTTTTTAATGAGTTATTGTTTTTTTAATAAATTGTCTTAAAATTTTATACATTTAGTCAACTATATTGGTCTTTCCTCTGGTAGCGCAGCCTTCTTTTCTTCTTCTTCCTCTGTAGAACTAGTTTGTGCAAGGAGAGAATAATTGCTTTTTTTTTGGTGGATGACCAAACAAAAGTGTGGGTGGGAGGGCCCATGGACAATTCCATATTGTTTCTCTTTTTTTTTATTTTCATTATGTGCTCTTTGGGCCTAGTTTTTAAATCTGCCATCCTGTCTACCACTGCAGTGCCACTCCTAGATGGGCCAGGTGTTTGTGCCGCCCACTTGTGTCACTTAGCTTAGTCATCCAGCAACCTCAGTGCCATCTTTTGGCCTAAAAACAATATTGTGAGGTGTTCAGAATAGACTGGAAATGAGTGGAAATTAATGTTATTGAGGTTAGTTGAGGTTATTGATTTTAGCTGTTTTTAAGTTTGTTTTTTCAAAAAAAATCCAGATCCAAAACCCAAAAGGGTGGTTTTGGTAAAACCAATCCAGATCCAATACACAAAATGAGATCCAGAGCCAAAACCAAAACAGAAAACCCGAAAAGTGTCCAGTGCACATCTCTAATTTAATGCTCTAATATACAATATATTCTGAAAAATAAAACAAGAACAGCCTTATGAGTGAATTGTATCAGGATAATAGAGATGTGCACCAGAAATTTTTCGGGTTTTGGGTTCGGTTCCGTGGCCGTGTTTTGGGTTCAAACGCGTTTTGGCAAAACCTCACCGAATTTTTTTGTCGGATTCGGGTGTGTTTTGGATTTGGGTGTTTTTTTCAAAAAACCCTAAAAAACAGCTTAAATCATAGAATTTGGGGTTCATTTTGATCCCAAAGTATTATTAACCTCAATAACCATAATTTCCACTCATTTTCAGTCTATTCTGAACACCTCACACCTCACAATATTATTTTTAGTCCTAAAATTTGCACCGAGGTCGCTGGATGACTAAGCTCAGCGACCCAAGTGGCCGACACAAACACCTGGCCCATCTAGGAGTGGCACTGCAGTGTCACGCAGGATGGCCCTTCCACAAAATACTCCCCAAATAGCACATGACGCAAAGAAGAAAAAAAAAGAGGCGCAATGAGGTAGCTGTGTGAGTAAGCTAAGCGACCCTAGTGGCCGACACAAACACCTGGCCCATCTAGGAGTGGCACTGCAGTGTCACGCAGGCTGGCCCTTCAAAAAACTACTCCCCAAACAGCACATGACGCAAAGAAGAAAAAAAAGAGGCGCAATGAGGTAGCTGTGTGATTAAGCTAAGCGACCCTAGTGGCCGACACAAACACCTGGCCCATCTAGGAGTGGCACTGCAGTGTCAGGCAGGATGGCCCTTCCAAAAAACTACTCCCCAAACAGCACATGACGCAAAGAAAAAAAGAGGCGCAATGAGGTAGCTGTGTGAGTAAGCTAAGCGACCCTAGTGGCCGACACAAACACCTGGCCCATCTAGGAGTGGCACTGCAGTATCACGCAGGATGGCCCTTCAAAAAAACACTCCCCAAATAGCACATGACACAAAGAAAAAAAGAGGCGCAATGAGGTAGCTGTGTGAGTAAGCTAAGCGACCAAAGTGGCCGACACAAACACCTGGCCCATCTAGGAGTGGCACTGCAGTGTTAGGCAGGATGGCCCTTCCACAAAATACTCCCCAAACAGGACATGACGCAAAGAAAAATTTAAGAAAAAAGAGGTGCAAGATGGAATTGTCCTTGGGCCCTCCCACCCACCCTTATGTTGTATAAACAGGACATGCACAC
Organism: Pseudophryne corroboree; assembly: GCF_028390025.1. Taxonomy (NCBI): domain Eukaryota; kingdom Metazoa; phylum Chordata; class Amphibia; order Anura; family Myobatrachidae; genus Pseudophryne; species Pseudophryne corroboree. Next base: position 403,647,388 of record NC_086451.1, read on the forward strand.
TTTAACCAACCCATCATTTCAGTGACAGGGTTTGCCACATGACTGTGACTGAAATTACGGGTTGGTTTGGACCCCCACCAAAAAAGAACCAATTAATCTCTCCTTGCACAAACTGGCTCTACAGAGGCAAGATGTCTGCGTCATCATCATCCTCCGATTCATCACCGTGTACATCCCCCTCCTCACAGATTATCAATTCGTCCCCACTGGAATCCATCATCTCAGCTCCCTGTGTACTTTGTGGAGGCAATTGCTGCTGGTCAATGTCTCCACGGAGGAATTGATTATAATTCATTTTAATGAACATCATCTTCTCCACATTTTCTGGAAGTAACCTTGTACGCCGATTGCTGACAAGGTGAGCGGCGGCACTAAACACTCTTTCGGAGTACACACTCGTGGGAGGGCAACTTAGGTAGAATAAAGCCAGTTTGTGCAAGGGCCTCCAAATTGCCTCTTTTTCCTGCCAGTATACGTACGGACTGTCTGACGTGCCTACTTGGATGCGGTCACTCATGATTCAATGGTGAGAGAATCATATGCAGTGACAGTAGACGACATGTCCGTAATCGTTGGCAGGTCCTTCAGTCCGGACCAGATGTCAGCATCAGCAGTAGCTCCAGACTGCCCTGCATCACCGCCAGTGGGTGGGCTCGGAATTCTGAGCCTTATCCTCGCACCCCCAATTGCGGGAGAATGTGAAGGAGGAGCTGTTGACCGATCAAGTTCCACTTTACTTGATAATTTTCTCACCAGCAGGTTCTTTGAACACCTGCAGACTTGTGTCTGCCGGAAAGAGAGATACAACATAGGTTTTAAATCTAGGATCGAGCACGGTGACCAAAATGTAGTGCTCTGATTTCAACAGATTAACCACCCGTGAATCCTGGTTAAGCGAATAAAGGGCTCCATCCACAAGTCCCACATGCCTAGCGGAATCGCTCTGTCTTAGCTCCTCCTTCAATGTCTCCAGCTTCTTCTGCAAAAGCCTGATGAGGGGAATGACCTGACTCAGGCTGGCAGTGTCTGAACTGACTTCACGTGTGGCAAGTTCAAAAGGTTGCAGAACCTTGCACAATGTTGAAATCATTCTCCACTGCGCTTGAGACAGGTGCATTCCACCGCCTATATCGTGGTCAGATGTACAGGCCTGAATGGCCTTTTGCTGCTCCTCCAACCTCTGAAGCATATAGAGGGTTGAATTCCACCTCGTTACCACTTCTTGCTTCAGATGATGGCAGGGCAGGTTCAGGCGTTTTTGGTGTTGCTCCAGTCTTCTGTACGTGGTGCCTGTACGCCGCAATTCTTCTGGCCACCGACAGCATCTCTTGCACGCCCCTGTCGTTTTTTAAATAATTCTGCACCACCAAATTCAAGGTATGTGCAAAACATGGGACGTGCTGGAATTTGCCCAGATATAATGCACGCACAATATTGCTGGCGTTGTCCGATGCCACAAATCCACAGGAGAGTCCAATTGGGGTAAGCTATTCTGCGATGTTCTTCCTCAGTTGCCGTAAGAGGTTTTCAGCTGTGTGCATATTCTGGAAAGCGGTGATACAAAGCGTAGCCTGCCTAGGAAAGAGTTGGCATTTGCGAGATGCTGCTACTGGTGCCGCCGCTGCTGTTCTTGCGGCGGGAGTCAATACATCTACCCAGTGGGCTGTCACAGTCATATAGTCCTGAGTCTGCCCTGCTCTACTTGTCCACATGTCCGTGGTTAAGTGGACATTGGGTACAACTGCATTTTTTAGGACACTGGTGAGTCTTTTTCTGAGGTCTGTGTACATTTTCGGTATCGTCTGCCTAGAGAAATGGAACCTAGATGGTATTTGGTACCGGGGACACAGTACCTCAAACAAGTCTATAGTTGGCTCTGAAGTAATGATGGATACCGGAACCACGTTTCTCACCGCCCAGGATGCCAAGGCCTCAGTTATCCGCTTTGCAGCAGGATGACTGCTTTGATATTTCATCTTCCTCGCAAAGGACTGTTGGACAGTCAATTGCTTGGTGGAAGTAGTAAAAGTGGTCTTACGACTTCCCCTCTGGGATGACCATCGACTCCCAGCAGCAACAACAGCAGCGCCAGCAGCAGTAGGCGTTACACTCAAGGATGCATTGGAGGAATCCCAGGCAGGAGAGGACTCGTCAGAATTGCCAGTGACATGGCCTGCAGGACTATTGGCATTCCTGGGGAAGGAGGAAATTGACACTGAGGGAGTTGGTGGGGTGGTTTGCGTGAGCTTGGTTACAAGAGGAAGGGATTTACTGGTCAGTGGACTGCTTCCGCTGTCGCCCAAAGTTTTTGAACTTGTCACTGACTTATGATGAATGCGCTGCAGGTGACGTATAAGGGAGGATGTTCCAAGGTGGTTAACGTCCTTACCCCTACTTATTACAGCTTGACAAAGGCAACACACGGCTTGACACCTGTTTTCCGCATTTCTGTTGAAATACTTCCACACCGAAGAGCTGATTTTTTTGGTATTTTCACCAGGCATGTCAATGGCCATATTCCTCCCACGGACAACAGGTGTCTCCCCGGGTGCCTGACTTAAACAAACCACCTCACCATCAGAATCCTCCTTGTCAATTTCCTCCCCAGCGCCAGCAACACCCATATCCTCCTCATCCTGGTGTACTTCAACACTGACATCTTTAATCTGACTATCAGGAACTGGACTGCGGGTGCTCCTTCCAGCACTTGCAGGGGGCGTGCAAATGGTGGAAGGCGCATGCTCTTCACGTCCAGTGTTGGGAAGGTCAGTCATCACAACCGACACAATTGGACTCTCCTTGGGGATTTGTGATTTCGAAGAACGCACAGTTCTTTGCTGTGCTTTTGCCAGCTTAAGTCTTTTCATTTTTCTAGCGAGAGGCTTTGTGCTTCCATCCTCATGTGAAGCTGAACCACTAGCCATGAACATAGGCCAGGGCCTCAGCCGTTCCTTGCCACTCCGTGTGGTAAATGGCATATTGGCAAGTTTACGCTTCTCCTCTGACGATTTTATTTTAGATTTTTTAGTCCTTTTTTTACTGATATTTTGTGTTTTGGATTTTACATGCTCTGTACTATGACATTGGGCATCGGCCTTGGCAGACGACGTTGATGGAATTTCATCGTCTCGGCCATGACCAGTGGCAGCAGCTTCAGCACGAGGTGGAAGTGGATCTTCATCTTTCCCTATTTTTGGAACCTCAACATTTTTGTTCTCCATATTTTAATAGGCACAACTAAAAGGCACCTCAGGTAAACAATGGAGATGGATGGATACTAGTATACTTATGGATGACGAGTGACTGATGACACAGAGATAGCTACAGCCGTGGACTACCGTACTGCATCTGCTAGTATAGAGATGATAATTAATGATATAAAAAAAAATATATATAACTACTGTAGGTATATATAATATAATGACGGACCTGGTGGACACTGTCAGCAGACTCCTAAACTACTAGTATGAAGAAGATAGAAAAAAAAACCCCACCACAGGTAGGTATACAATTATTGACGAGCACTGACGACACAGAGGTAGGTACAGCCGTGGCCTACCGTACTGCGTCTGCTAGTATAGATAATATACTAAATATATTACTACTGTAGGTATATAATATAATGACGGACTGGTGGACACTGTCAGCAGACTCCTAACTACTAGTATGAAGAAGATAGAAAAAAAAAACCACCACAGGTAGGCATACAATTATGGACGAGCACTGACGACACAGAGATAGCCACAGCCGTGGACTACCGTACTGCGTCTGCTAGTATAGATAATATACTAAATATATTACTACTGTAGGTATTTAATATAATGACGGACCTGGTGGACACTGTCAGCAGACTCCTAAACTACTAGTATGAAGAAGATAGAAAAAAAAAACCACCACAGGTAGGTATACAATTATGGACGAGCACTGACGACACAGAGGTAGGTACAGCCGTGGCCTACCGTACTGCGTCTGCTAGTATAGATAATATACTAAATATATTACTACTGTAGGTATATAATACAATGACGGACCTGGTGGACACTGTCACCAGACTCCTAAACTACTAGTATGAAGAAGATAGAAAAAAAAACCCAACCACAGGTAGGTATACAATTATGGACGAGCACTGACGACACAGAGATAGCAACAGCCGTGGACTACCGTACTGCATCTGCTAGTATAGATAATATACTAAATATATTACTACTGTAGGTATATAATATAATGACGGACCTGGTGGACACTGTCAGCAGACTCCTAAACTACTAGTATGAAGAAGATAGAAAAAAAAACCCACCACAGGTAGGTATACAATTATGGACGAGCACTGACGACACAGAGGTAGGTACAGCCATGGACTACCGTACTGCGTCTGCTAGTATAGATCATATACTAAATATACTACTACTGTAGGTATATAATATAATGATGGACCTGGTGGACACTGTCAGCAGACTCCCAAACTACTAGTATAAAGAAGATAGAAAAAAAAAACCACCACAGGTAGGTATACAATTATGGACGAGCACTGACGACACAGAGGTAGGTACAGCCGTGGCCTACCATACTGCGTCTGCTAGTATAGATAATATACTAAATATATTACTACTGTAGGTATATAATACAATGACGGACCGGGTGGACACTGTCAGCAGACTCCTAAACTACTAGTATGAAGAAGATAGAAAAAAAACCCCCACCACAGGTAGATATACAATTATGGACGAGCACTGATGACACAGAGATAGCCACAGCCGTGGACTACCGTACTGCGTCTGCTAGTATAGATAATATACTAAATATATTACTACTGTAGGTATTTAATATAATGACGGACCTGGTGGACACTGTCAGCAGACTCCTAAACTACTAGTATGAAGAAGATAGAAAAAAAAAACCACCACAGGTAGGCATACAATTATGGACGAGCACTGACGACACAGAGATAGCCACAGCCGTGGACTACCGTACTGCGTCTGCTAGTATAGATAATATACTAAATATATTACTACTGTAGGTATTTAATATAATGACGGACCTGGTGGACACTGTCAGCAGACTCCTAAACTACTAGTATGAAGAAGATAGGAAAAAAAAAACCACCACAGGTAGGTATACAATTATGGACGAGCACTGACGACACAGAGGTAGGTACAGCCGTGGCCTACCGTACTGCGTCTGCTAGTATAGATAATATACTAAATATATTACTACTGTAGGTATATAATACAATGACGGACCTGGTGGACACTGTCACCAGACTCCTAAACTACTAGTATGAAGAAGATAGAAAAAAAAAACCCACCACAGGTAGGTATACAATTATGGACGAGCACTGACGACACAGAGATAGCAACAGCCGTGGACTACCGTACTGCATCTGCTAGTATAGATAATATACTAAATATATTACTACTGTAGGTATATAATATAATGACGGACCTGGTGGACACTGTCAGCAGACTCCTAAACTACTAGTATGAAGAAGATAGAAAAAAAAAACCACCACAGGTAGGTATACAATTATGGACGAGCACTGACGACACAGAGGTAGGTACAGCCATGGACTACCGTACTGCGTCTGCTAGTATAGATCATATACTAAATATACTACTACTGTAGGTATATAATATAATGATGGACCTGGTGGACACTGTCAGCAGACTCCCAAACTACTAGTATAAAGAAGATAGAAAAAAAAAACCACCACAGGTAGGTATACAATTATGGACGAGCACTGACGACACAGAGGTAGGTACAGCCGTGGCCTACCATACTGCGTCTGCTAGTATAGATAATATACTAAATATATTACTACTGTAGGTATATAATACAATGACGGACCGGGTGGACACTGTCAGCAGACTCCTAAACTACTAGTATGAAGAAGATAGAAAAAAAAACCCCACCACAGGTAGATATACAATTATGGACGAGCACTGATGACACAGAGATAGCCACAGCCGTGGACTACCGTACTGCGTCTGCTAGTATAGATAATATACTAAATATATTACTACTGTAGGTATATAATACAATGACGGACCTGGTGGACACTGTCACCAGACTCCTAAACTACTAGTATGAAGAAGATAGAAAAAAAAACCCCACCACAGGTAGGTATACAATTATGGACGAGCACTGACGACACAGAGATAGCAACAGCCGTGGACTACCGTACTGCATCTGCTAGTATAGATAATATACTAAATATATTACTACTGTAGGTATATAATATAATGACGGACCTGGTGGACACTGTCAGCAGACTCCTAAACTACTAGTATGAAGAAGATAGAAAAAAAAACCACCACAGGTAGGTATACAATTATGGACGAGCACTGACGACACAGAGGTAGGTACAGCCATGGACTACCGTACTGCATCTGCTAGTATAGATCATATACTAAATATACTACTACTGTAGGTATATAATATAATGATGGACCTGGTGGACACTGTCAGCAGACTCCCAAACTACTAGTATAAAGAAGATAGAAAAAAAAAACCACCACAGGTAGGTATACAATTATGGACGAGCACTGACGACACAGAGGTAGGTACAGCCGTGGCCTACCATACTGCGTCTGCTAGTATAGATAATATACTAAATATATTACTACTGTAGGTATATAATACAATGACGGACCGGGTGGACACTGTCAGCAGACTCCTAAACTACTAGTATGAAGAAGATAGAAAAAAAAACCCCACCACAGGTAGATATACAATTATGGACGAGCACTGATGACACAGAGATAGCCACAGCCGTGGACTACCGTACTGCGTCTGCTAGTATAGATAATATACTAAATATATTACTACTGTAGGTATTTAATATAATGACGGACCTGGTGGACACTGTCAGCAGACTCCTAAACTACTAGTATGAAGAAGATAGAAAAAAAAAAACCACCACAGGTAGGTATACAATTATGGACGAGCACTGACGACACAGAGGTAGGTACAGCCGTGGCCTACCGTACTGCGTCTGCTAGTATAGATAATATACTAAATATATTACTACTGTAGGTATATAATACAATGACGGACCTGGTGGACACTGTCAGCAGACTCCTAAACTACTAGTATGAAGAAGATAGAAAAAAAAACCCCACCACAGGTAGGTATACAATTATGGACGAGCACTGACGACACAGAGATAGCAACAGCCGTGGACTACCGTACTGCATCTGCTAGTATAGATAATATACTAAATATATTACTACTGTAGGTATATAATATAATGACGGACCTGGTGGACACTGTCAGCAGACTCCTAAACTACTAGTATGAAGAAGATAGAAAAAAAAAACCACCACAGGTAGGTATACAATTATGGACGAGCACTGACGACACAGAGGTAGGTACAGCCATGGACTACCGTACTGCGTCTGCTAGTATAGATCATATACTAAATATACTACTACTGTAGGTATATAATATAATGATGGACCTGGTGGACACTGTCAGCAGACTCCTAAACTACTAGTATGAAGAAGATAGAAAAAAAAACCCACCACAGGTAGGTATACAATTATGGACGAGCACTGACGACACAGAGGTAGGTACAGCCGTGGCCTACCATACTGCGTCTGCTAGTATAGATAATATACTAAATATATTACTACTGTAGGTATATAATACAATGACGGACCGGGTGGACACTGTCAGCAGACTCCTAAACTACTAGTATGAAGAAGATAGAAAAAAAACCCCCACCACAGGTAGGTATACAATTATGGACGAGCACTGATGACACAGAGGTAGGTACAGCCGTGGCCTACCGTACTGCGTCTGCTAGTATAGATAATATACTAAATATATTACTACTGTAGGTATATAATACAATGACGGACCTGGTGGACACTGTCAGCAGACTCCTAAACTACTAGTATGAAGAAGATAGAAAAAAAACCCCCACCACAGGTAGGTATACAATTATGGACGAGCACTGATGACACAGAGATAGCCACAGCCGTGGACTACCGTACTGCATCTGCTAGTATAGATAATATACTAAATATATTACTACTGTAGGTATATAATATAATGACGGACCTGGTGGACACTGTCAGCAGACTCCTAAACTACTAGTATGAAGAAGACAGAAAAAAAACCCCCACCACAGGTAGGTATACAATTATGGACGAGCACTGATGACACAGAGGTAGGTACAGCCGTGGACTACCGTACTGCGTCTGCTAGTATAGATCATATACTAAATATATTACTACTGTAGGTATATAATAAAATGACGGAGCTGATGGACACTGTCAGCAGACTCCTAAACTACTAGTATGAAGAAGATTGAAAAAAAAAACCCCACCACAGGTAGGTAGGTATACAATTATGGACGAGCACTGACGACACAGAGATAGCCACAGCCGTGGACTACCGTACTGCGTCTGCTAATATAGAGATGATAAAGATGATAGAGATGAAAAAAAATATATAACACTACTGTAGGTAAATATTTATATAATATAATGAATGACGGACCTGCTGGACACTGTCAGCAGAATGCGTTTATAGAATTTAAAAAAAAAAACACCACAGGAGTGTTTAACTTTTTCAGGCAGACAATATACTGGTGGTCACTGGCAGCAAAAGTGACTGTGCACTGCACTCCTGCTATAACTGCTCCCCAGTCTTCCCCGCAATTAAGCTGTGTGAGCAGTGAGCACTCAGCACAGTCAGATATACATAGATGATATATCATGCAGCACACTGAGGCTGAGCACAGATATGGTATGTGACTGTGTATCGTTTTTTTTTCAGGCAGAGAACGGATTATAAATAAAACTGGTGGTCACTATCAGCAAAACTCTGCACTGTACTGAGTACTCCTAATGCTCCCCAAAATTAGTAATAAATCAACTTAATCAAGTGTCTCTCCAAATCTATTCTAAACGGAGAGGACGCCAGCCACGTCCTCTCCCTATCAATCTCAATGCACGTGTGAAAATGGCGGCGATGCGCGGCTCTTTATATAGAATCCGAGTCTTGCGAGAATACGACAGCGGGATGATGACGTTCGGACCCGTGCAAAAAAGCTGAAGTTCGGGCGGGTTCGGATTCCGAGGAACCGAACCCGCTCATCTCTAGATATTATAAACTTTAACCGGTATTGCTGCTTATCGTAGTGACAGTATTCAATCGATGAGTGAATCATAGCCAGTTTTTTGGAACATAAACTAGATTGTGGCATAACAAATGAACAGCACAGTTTTAGATGTGGCATTTCTATTTGATTTTTTTTTTATTTGTGAATTTTTAATGTGAAATTATATTATATGTGTTATTTTTAACAAGCCATTCTCATTTTATTCTTAAACAGACAGCGCTGGTATTTTCTTGTTTATTTTTACTGATAACCCTAGGGAACGTACCATTCCCATACAGGCTGCTGTTGATAGTGCACCCAATATTATTTCTCTTTAATACAATATGTTATTCATTTTTTTTTTACTATACCATCTTTTATTTCAGCTTCTTAGTTTATTTCCAACTTTGATGACCTATGTCCCTGGCCCTCACCAAAAAATGTTTCCACAATTCCAAAAAATAAGAGACTTTGTGATGGAAATGGTGAGGTCCCACCGAGACACACTGGATGAGAACTGCCCACGAGACCTCATAGACTGTTTCCTCATGAGGATGAAAGAGGTGTGTGCAAAATCTTAGGACAAAATTTGAACAAGTGCAATAACACACCACTAAAAGAGTAAATGTGCTTTATGTAGAGTATTGTAGTTGTTGTTAAGTGTCATCAAGTTGCTGAAGACATATGGTGACCCTAGGGATAGATGTCTTGAACAAATTTCAATATTTTGTCAAGCGGCTCAATGTTGATAGTGTGGTCTCCATAGTTGTTGTGATTGTATCAAGTCATCTCACTGCTGTTCTTCCTCTTTTTCATTAGCCTTTAACTTTTCCAAGCATAATGTCTTTCTCTAGGGATTCTTTTCTTCGCATGATGTGTTCAAAGTAGGAAAGATGCAATCTTGTCATTTGTGCTTCTAGGTAGAGCTTAGGTTCTATCTCATCTAGGGGGTCATTCCGAGTTGATCGCTCGCTAGCTACTTTTAGCTGCATAGTCCCTTGCTTTGCAAGTGTGCGAACGCGTGTGCAGCCGAGCCGGACGAACATTTTTTTTTTGCAGTTTCTGAATAGCTCTGGACTTACTCAGCCCTTGCGATCACTTGTCTTTTTGGTCCCGGAATTGATGTCAGACACTCACCCTGCAAACTCCTGGACATGCCTGCGTTTTTCCAAACACTCCCTGAAAACGGTCAGTTGCCACTCACAAACGCCCTCTTCCTGTAAATCTCCTTGCGACCGGCTGTCCGAATAGAATCTTCGTTAAATCCATCGCCCAGCAACGATTCGCTTTGTACCCATACGGCACACCTGCGCATTGCGGTGCATATGCATGCACAATAGTAACCTGTTCGCTGCGCTGCAAAAAACGGCAGCAAGCGATCAACTCGGAATGACCCCCCTATTCTCATTGATTTGTTCTTCGGACAGTTCATGGTTTACGTAATTTTTTTTGTCTCCAACACCATAATTCAAAAGCATCAATAACCTTCCTATTTTGCTTCTTGACTTTTTTGCTTTTTCATCCATACAATTTTACTGGAAAATCGTATATTTGTATGCAAAGACACATCTATGTATTGTTGTACTACTGACAAAATCATTAAAACCTCTTCCAGGAAATAAAAAACCCAAACACAGAATTTCATGAAGAGAACTTATGTGGGACAGTAATTGACCTGTTCTTTGCTGGGACAGAAACTACAACTATAACATTAACATATGGCTTTCTGATTCTGCAGAAGTACCCTGAGATACAAGGTAACATTGCTGTAGTTCCAGTATGATAAAAGAAAAAAAGATTACATTGAACCTATAGTAAGTACTTCCCACTAAAGCATGTGTAACAACATACTCCAATTTGTAGAAGGTGACATTCTACACTGCCAGCACTTCTCAACTATTTCTCTCAGGAACATGTCTCTTCATGCTCTGATGCTACTCTGTGGCTCTTTTGCCCCTGATACCATATACAAACTACCCATGAGATTGTCTCAAGTGAGCAACAGTGCTGGTTTGGAGGTCATAAAACTTGTTTTTCTCTGTACCTCTTATGTCTAGTCATTATTGTACCTCCTTGCTCTCTTGATGGAACAAAATTAATGGACCACAGTTAATGAAAGGAAGTGTGGGCCTGATTTATGTTTGAAAGTAATAGCAAAAAGCACACAACTGGGCAGTACCATGTTGCACTGCAGGTGGGGCTGATGTAACATGTGCAGAGAAATTTAGATTTTGGTGAATTAGACTTTTTTGTGCAGGGTAAATACTTGCTGCTTTTGCATGTAGCTCACAATTGTGAGACAGCTTTCTCTTTACACTGTAACTTAGATTTCAATTTCAACACCCCCACCCTACCCAAATATAAATCTCTCTGCACATGTTACATCTGACCCACCTGCAGTACAACTCAAGCCTTGTGTGTGATAATGAGGAGCTCCTCCTCATGTAGAAATTTTCTATGCATTTTACCTTAAAATCTGCTTACAGCTGATTGTAACTAGGGATGGCCATCAACCATCAATGATTCAAAGTACTTTTGCCATCGATGGGGAGAACCAGATGATTTCCCTCCATCGATGTAAAGGCATAACCAAATATTTTTACATTTATTTATGAGGTGTCGGGACATGGAGCACTGCTCCGCCACCCGACACCCGCAAAGCCCTGACCCCGTATTCTGATTGGCCCATGGGCCAATCAATGAAAAAACAGTGATGACCATTGATAGTAGAAACAATAGATGGTCAGCCACTGCATAGTTGGCTGCCATCGATGGATAAGTGTCATATTGCCATCGATGGCAACCGATGGCAACCACACCGATGGTCATCCCTAATTGCAACTTCCTGCTTCAGAGACAAGAAGAAGAAAGCATAAAGCATTCTTTACACTGCCATATATGGACTTGCTCTAAATTCCCCTGCTAATTCACCTGGCAACATTTCAGAAACAAACCTCAGAAAATAACTTACCATAATGCACAACACTTTTATATAATCCCCATATCAAACCAAAACCCACCACTCACAATAAATGATGATAACAACCATACACATCTAAATATCACAGTAATGACACATATGCAAATGTAATTTATACAAATGAGCAGCTTTACATCAAATGGATCACCTGATCAAAGAATGATCCACATAAAGTTACTGTGTATTCCTTTCACAATTACAATATCAGTGCCATTTGGAATATTCACTACAAGGGAACCCTGACAATATATACTCATGTTTCAGAAAACCTGAGACGCCTGCTCAGGGGTGCAGCTAGAACTTTGTTGCCCCCCCGAAAAAAAAAGAACATTGCCCCCCACACACACACACACACATAAAAAAAAACTTACCCAGCACTACAGGCACACACTCTCAGCACCCCACTGCTGTGCAGTACCAATCATTACCTGCTGGAGGGGATAGAGAGATGCAGGGAGGTAGAGAGGGGACAGGGAGACACAGGGCGGTAGGGAGGGGATAGGGAGACACAGGGCGGTATGGAGGGGATAGGGAGTCACAGGGCGGTAGGGAGGGGATATGGAGGCACAGGGCAGTAGGGAGGGGATAGGGAGATACAGGGCGGTAGGGATGGGATAGGGAGACACAGGTTAGTAGGGATGGGATAGGGAGATGCAGGGCAGTAGGGAGGGCAAAGGAAGGTGCAGGGCAGTAGGGAGGGGATAGGGAGACGCAGGCTGGTAGGGAGGATGTACGGGGATGCAGGGCAGTTCAGTTGAGATAGGGAGACACAGGGAGATAATAGGGAGACACAGGTCAGTATGGAGGGGATACGGAGACACAGGGCAGGGATAGAGAGATGCAGGGAGGTAGGGAGACACAGAGCAGGGATAGGGAGATTCAGGGAGGTAGGGAGGGGATAGGGAGACACAGGGCAAGGATAGGGAGATGCAAGGCTGTAGGGAGGGGATAGAGGGACACGGGCTGTTATGGAGGCAATATAAGATGCAGAGTGGTAGGGAGGGATAGAGAGATGCAGGAAGTAAGGGAGGGGATAAGGAGACACAGGGCAGGGATAGGGAGATGCAGGTTTGTAGGGAGGGGATAGGTAGACTCAGGGCAGGAATAGGGAGATGCAAGGTGGAAGGAAGGGGATAGGGGGATGCAGGCTGGTAGTGAGGGGATATATAGATGCAGAGTGGTAAGGAGGGGTTAGAGAGATGCAGGGAGTAAGGGAGGGGATTAGGAGACACAGGGCAGTGTTATAGATATGCAGGGCAGTAGGGAGGGGCTAGGATGACACAGGACAGGGATATGCTGGGCGGTTCGGGGGATAGGGAGATGCAGGCCAGTAGGAGGGGATAGAGAGATGCAGGGTGGTGATAGAGAAATTCAAGGCGGTAGGGAAGGGATATGAAGATACAGACCAATAGAGAAGAGTTAGAGCAATAGGGAGGGATTGAAAAATGCAGGGTGGTAGAAAGAGGATATAGAGACACAGGGCAGTAGGGAGAGAATATGGAGAGGCAGACCAATAGAGAATGATTAGAAAAATTTAGTGCAGTTGGGAGGGGATAGAGAGACGCAGGATGGGAGGGGATATGGAGACACAGTCCAATAGAAAAGGGATAGAGGGATGCAGAGTGGTAGAGAGGGGTTAAAGTGAGCCGGAACGGAGCGGAATTGCGTTCCATCAATTCCACTTGGAGACGGAATGCAGTTCCGCCTCCTCCGGCTCACCTAACCCAATGTGTGCCGGCGCCGCAGGGAGATGCCGGGCACCCACTGTGATTGTGTTACCAGTGGGTGCCCAGCTCTCCCTGCACAGCCGGTGGCATGAGTTCACTACTGAGCTCCTGCTCCCGGCTCAGTTCGCGCTACGAAGAGAGATGTCAAGACATCTCTCTCATAGTGCTGGGGTGCGGAGTGGAGCGGATGCCAGGAGGATCACAGCGGGAGTGGGGATTGGTAAGTCTGGGTTTTGTTTTGTTTTTTAAATATGTGACTGCTATTGGGGGCATAAATACAGGTGGGCTAAACTACAGGGGCAAACTACAAGGGGGCAAGCTACTGGGGGCATTACTACTTGGGGCAAACTACTGAGGGCAAACTACATGGGACAAATCTACAGTGGCACATTACTACTGAGGGCATAACTACAAGGGCACATTATGTCAAAGTCGGAAAAATATCATGCTACACGTTGCCATATATTCACCTCATGCGCTTGCCCACTGCACATGCACTTTCTCTGGCGTGCGTGCACATATTCGCAATTGCGTGACGGCGCCTCTACGGGCGTGCGCTCGAGCGTATGGTATGTGCATTTACGGTAGAGTTCGTGTGCGTCTAGCGGGCGACTCAATCGTTACTTAATAAATCCATATAGCAGGTTTTATAGGTAATGTTCCCCTTAATGATAACTGTAAGTTTGTTTAATGTGACTTGTTTACGGACTTGGGAATCCCTCTTTGCGTGGTACAAAGAGTCTGATTAAGGTTGAACAGTGGTGTCTGGTACCTAACCGAAGAGTATTTTAATAGCAATAATCCGGTGTTGGTTAGGTAAAGATTAATCGCTCCTGCATATAGTTATGCCCATTAGTAGTTTCTGGACATTTCTTATATTTGCAGTTCATTATCCATGCGGCGGGAATCCGGCGATTCCATCCCACCTGAGCAGTTTGTAATAGCCACAGCCCAACTGTTCAAATCCACCTATGACCTTTTGTTACATTGCAGAGAGACATTCCTGTGTCCAATGAATAATAAGATTGTAGGGCCCTTTGTAGTACACTGTATGTTGTGTATATAAGGGTCATTGTCCCCAGACCAGCCAGTACTCTCTCTCTTCAACATTTATCTCTGATAATTGGAGGACTGGATTCCGATTGCACTTGCGAGTGTTCCCCGTATGGTATGTTTCTCTGTGGCCACTTTGTTACCCGGGTAATGTTAGCCATTCATTCTTAGTCTATGTATTTGTATTTGTGATCGTTTACTATTGTGTATATTTCTGTCTAGATATTCTGTTAGAATTATATGTTAGCTTGTAGTGTATGACTTGTCAACTGTGTTTCCCCTTTTTGATATAACTAAAAGCTTGTTAGTAAAGGTTTTGGAACCTTAGCAAAGTATTGTATGTTTATTACATTGCAGAGGGTAATAGGAGCGTCTCAATCGCTCAAGCAGCTTTAGCATTAACAAGGTTAAGCAGCGTTACATCGCTACAGTATTTCAGTACAAGGTTTACAGTATAAGAGTATCCTTTCTGTGTGTTACATTCAAGGTTTACTGAGTGTCATCCCGTGAGCGTCTGCGCCGCTCGTGTTCCCCTCGTGGTCTCGAGCGTCCGCTACGCTGGTAGCGTAGCATTACGGTAGTCGGCCGCCTATACCGTGCTCGACACCACGCATTAAGCTGTGTCGCATGTGCGCCTCGATCACGGCCGAGCGTATGCTACGCTAAGTGCGTACCCTTACGGTGCCCCATACGTCAATTGCGTACTGAGTCTCTTACCTGTATATAGTGAAGGTTATAAGGTAATCAATCGGCATTATCAATTACTACTCAGAGTATAACTACAGGGGCATTACTACTTAGGGCATTACTACTGGGGGCATAACTGCAGGGTTTAAACAACTGGGGGCATTACTACTTGGGGCAAGCTACTAGGGGCATTACTACTGGGGGCAAACTATATGGGGCGAACCTACAGGGGTGCATTACTACTGTGGGCATAACTACTGGGCCACATTACTACTGGGGGCAACTACTGGGGCGCATTACTACTAGAGGTATAATTACAGGGGCATTACTACTGGGGGCTAAACTACTGGGGGCATTACTACTTGGGGCTAAACTACACTGGTGCATTACTACTGGGGGCATAACTACAGGGGCACATTACTACTGGAGGCATTACTACTGGGGGCATTACTACTTGGGATAAACTACATGGGGCTAAACTACATGGGCTAAATGACTGGGGGGCATTACTATAGGTGACATTACTACTGGGGGCAATACTACACAGGGGCATTACCATTAAGGGTATTACTAATAGGGCACTTCATAAAGGGCATCACTCCTGGGGACATAAGGGGCACTACTACTGGGGGCATTGCATAAGGGGCACCAATACTATGGGCTCTATATAAGGGGCACTACCACTGTGGGCACTACCAGTACAGTGGACATTGCATAAGGAGCTCTACTACTGTGGGCAATGTAAAGGGGACACTACTGCTGTGGGCATTGTGTATTATGGGGTGCTACAGGTGGTCTTCTGTATGCCGAATGTCGGGATCCCGGCGCACAGTATACCGTCGCCGGAGTCCCGACACCCGGCATACCGACAACTATTCTCCCTCGTGGGGGTCCACGACCCCCCTGGAGGGAGAATAAAATAGTGTGGCGCTCGCCACGCTGTCGGTATGCCGGCAGACAGGCTCCCGGCACCGGTATGCTGGTCGCCGGGAGCCCGAGCGCCGGCATACCGTACTACACCCAGTGCTACTGCCGGCATTATGTGTATTGGAGGTGTTACTACTGTGGGCATTATTACTATTGTGTGACCACACCTCTTTATTTTTAGACCACACCCCTTTTTGTGCACGCACAATACTTTTATTGCATGGGCATCGGGAGGGGGGTGGGTTCCACCACCTTTCTACAACCACTTTAAGCACTGTGGGACAGAGAGATACAGACACAGTGAAATCCTTGTACAACTTACTGTGCTGTGCCTGCGCAATTTTCCGGGGCCATGTCATGTTTGCATGACAAAAGTCCCCTCACAGCCAGTAAGGATGCAGAGGAAGGAGAGGAGGGAAAGTGTGGAAATGTTGGACTCCCAGGGTTGGAGATAACAGGGCAACACAGTGGTCCCTGTGTGGGTAGATGCATCTCACTCCCAGCTGCACCAAGCACACAGGGGCAGGGAGAGGAAGCCTGCAAACTAATAATTTAATAGAATAATTAAAAAATAGTGCAGTGGGGTTATTTGCTGGGTCTTTGGGCCCCCATTTGGCTGGACCCATAGCAGCTGCATCTCCTGCACCCTCCATAGTTACACCACTGCTCCTGTCACAATGTGTAATACGTACTGTAGGTCCTCCTTTATATCTGACTGCAGCAAGAACACAATATGGCATGGACTCCACAAGTTCTCTGAAGTACTGTGTTCATTTTTTAAACTATGCCTGCCAAATGATGGTCCACAGCACTTACCCTTGCGGTGGGCATCTCCTCTCTGGTGAGGGATCCCATTGCTCCTGTGGCATCTCCGTGCTGTTGCATGTCTCCTGTGGCCAGGTACCGTCATTCTGCCTGGTGTGTACCCTGCTGGCTCCATCCGCTGGGCACCTCCATATTGGTTTGGATCGCTGAACCAGTAATGTGAAACAGGAAATCCAATCATGTGACTTTGCACACCAATTCATCTGGATTTCCAAAATCACTTGCAAGCTGCCTGTTAAATGTGTGACATATTACACGTCCTGTGGCTCCAAAGCAAAAGTCTCCATAGCATAGCCTGTTCTAGCTCAGTACCCTGAGCACAGCTGGTCCTGGCCCGGTGACTTGAGCATAGCCTGTCCCAACCCAATATTCTATACATAGCTGGTCCCAGCCCAGTAACTTAAACATAACCGATTCTTGTCTGGTATCCTGAACTAAGTCAGTTCCAGCCTTTCTGAGCGGTGGTGGCTCCAGAGGTGGGGCTGCAGAGCAGTCCAAAATTGAAATAGGGGAGTCACACCAACTGCTGGCTGGTGGTGTTTGGAAGTGTTTGTGGTGGAAGTTGGTGTGGCTCATCTATTTGAATTTTGAACTGCGCTGCAGCCCTACCTCTGATGATGCCACTGATCCTGAGCATTCTAGTCAGTTCCAATCCAGCTTATTTCGTCAGTCCCATTCTAGCAATCCAGTTCAGTATCCTAGCTAGACCTCAGCTCCAGTGCCTTCTCATCCACCCCAGTTTCACCTTATGTGTAGAAGCAACACATATTGATCCAGTTTCCTGCATGCTAACTCCACCATTGAACCAGCCCTAGAGTCATCCCCGGAAACACACAAACCCCCCAAAAATGACAGCATACCAGTTGAAAACACACTAGATGTGCGGCGGACACTTTTTGGGTTTTGTGTTACGGTTTTGGATCTGGATCCCCGCTCATGTTTTGGATCTGGATTGGTTTTGCCAAAACCACCCTCTTGGGCTTTGATCTGGATGATTTTTTAAAACAAAACAAAACATAAAAACAGCTAAAATCACAGAATTTGGGTGTAATTTTGATCCTAATAACATATATTTCCATTCAGTTCCAGTCTATTCGGAACACCTCACCCCTCACAATATTGTTTTTAGGTCAAAAGGTTTCACTGAGGTAGCTGGATGACTAAGCTAAGTGACGCAAGTGGGCAGCACAAACACATGGCACATCTAGGAGTGGCACTGCAGTGTCAGACAGGATGGCAGTTTCAAAAACTAGCCCCAAAGAGCACATAATGCAAAGAAAAAAAGAGGCGCAAGATGGAATTGTCTTGGGCCATCCCACCCAACCTTATGTTGTTTGAACAGGACATACACAGTTTAATAAACCCATAATTTCAGCGACAGGTGGCACCCCTGGAAAAAGCTTACCAAGTTCTCTGAATCATAGCTAGCTACAAACATACCACCTCCATATTTGATGACTTTTCACATTATGAGAAGAGGCCAGAGGAAGAGGACAGTGTCAAGAAGGTGATTTAAAATTAGAGATGCACATGCAATCAGGAACAACACACAGGCTTTCACTTCCACTCCTATATTGGTGTGGAACAGAAAGGACGCCAAACAAACAAATATATAATTGTTAATTACCACATTACTGGACAAATGGAAAAACTAGGGGCCAAAGCCTCCAAAATTGTACCTCCTTCTCCATTTTCAGGTATTAAGATAATCTTGGATTTAATGCTGGGATGCAAATAAACTGGTGTATAACACAGGATCAAGGGGGGTAATTCCAAGTTGATCGCAGCAGGATATTTTTTTAACAATTGGGCAAAACCATGTGCACTGCAGGGGGGGCAGATATAACATTTGCAGAGAGAGTTAGATTTGGGTGGGTTATTTTGTTTCTGTGCAGGGTAAATACTGGCTACTTTATTTTTACACTGCAATTTAGATTGCAGATTGAACTCACCACACCCAAACCTATCTCTCTCTGCACATGTTATTTTTTTTCCCCCCTCTCCCCCCCTGCAGTGCACATGGTTTTGCCCAACTGCTAAAAAATTTCCTGCTGCGATCAACTTGAAATTACCCCCAAGATTGGATATTTTCCCCTCCATGGAGTCTGGAGACTTATTTTGTGAAAATCTTGTGGTTTCTTTGTTTTCCATTTATTTATTGCATTTTTATTTACAAATTTTGTGTCAGATGCCTTATTTTTGTTTATCACAGTTCCCAATTACACGCATGTGAGCATACCTGTGTGTCCCAGTTACACACATGTGAGCATACCTGTGTCTTGTTTATTTTACTCATATTTTATTTTGAAATAAAGCAGCCCTTTAGATGTTTTAGCAGCCCCTTCTAAGCCCCCACAGCAGCCCCTGATGGTGCAAATTGAGTTTGGGTAGGTTCACTAAAGTACTAAGCACGACTGAGCATTTATTTTTTTTGTTATTGAGCCCTAGTGGAGCTTACCACTGTACAGTCCAAACTTATTAAATACTATACATAGGATTGTGAAAGGAAGCAATGTTAACCTCTGTGACCACAGCATGCCTCAGCCTGGCAAGCAAGACATCTTTCTTGCTGTGGGCCACCATGAGACTCCATACTGGGCCTTATTCAGTAACTGTGTCTCACAGGAGTTCCTGACCCATCTATTGCTGCAGTGCAATGGAAAGCTGATGAAATGCAAAATCACTAAAACTCTTCTTCTAACACCACGAGTTCTTGTGGTAACCCTACACAGCCCTTAGGAAAAGAAGACCCCTGTACAACAAATGCTCATCTTCTAAATAAATAATCCCAAAATGTGGAACATCAATATTAAATAAAAATGAAGGTTGACTAATTGGAGCCATTCATTTGAGTGAGTCCCTAAATTGAAAAATTTGTGAAGTACTTTTCTCTAATGTTCTGTCAGAAAATATAACTTTTACCTCTCTGACAGTTGCACTGGATTATGAATCTGTCTCTTCTGAGTCACGCTGACTTTGGCCACAAATGTGGTCTCTACCCACTTTATTTAAAAACAATTCTGCAATTTCCATTTCCACCCTTATGGCTAGTTTTCACAAATTTGTTTGTGATTTTGAAACTTGTTTCATGTCTGCTCTAGGCTTTCATTTAAACAAGTACAGCAGCACTCCTGGAATTATACGGCAGCACCCCTGGATTTATAAAGCATAGGCAGCACCCCTGGAGAATTACACAGCACAGCAGAAAGGCAACAGCACCCTTGGACTTATTTGGCAGTGGGTCATCACCCCTGGGCTGATAGGGCAGAGGGGAAGCACCCCATATAGGGCAGCACCCCAGGAATTATGTGGAAAAGAAAAGAAATGCAAGATGAAATTGTCTTTGGGCCCTCCTACCCACCTTTATGTTGAATAAACAGGACATGCACACTTTAACAAACCATTCATATCAGCGACTCGGTCTGCGACACGACTGTGGCTGAAATGATTGGTTTGTTTGGTACCTCACAAATAAAGAAGAAATTAATCTCTCCTCGCACAAACTGGCTCTACAGTGACAAGATGTCCTGATCCTCAGATTCTCCCCCCTTCAGTGTTTACATCCTCATTATTACAGATACAGTAAATACTATTCAAATAAACCACATAATTTAGGTGTCAGTGGACTGCTTAAGCTATTACCCAAAGTTTCTGATCTTGACAATGACTTTTGATGAATGCACTGCAGGTGACGTAAAACGAGGTTGTTCCTAGGTGGTTAACGTCCTTATCCCTACTTATTACAGATTGACAAGGGCAGCAGGTGGCTTGACACCTGTTGTCCGGATTTGTGGAGAAATAATTCCACACCGAAGAGGTTGCATTTTTGGTATTTTGCCCAGACATGACAATGGGCTTTTTCATCTCATGGCCAACAACTGTCTCCACTGTTACAAGCAAATCACATCACCATCAGAATCCTCATAGTCAATTTCCTCCGCAGCGCCAGCTACACCCATATCCTCCTCATCTTGGTGTACTTCTACAGTGACATCCTCAATCTCAACATCAGCATCTGGACTGGCGGTGCTCCTCCCAGCACTTGCAGGGGGCATGAAAATGGTGGTAGGAGCCTCCTCTTCCTATACAGGGTTGTGAAGATCAGGCCTAGACATCGCAACCATGGACAGTGCTAGCACACCTGTATTTTCACAACACCCCTGTACAAGACAAGGCCAGTGTACATTGATTTTCACTGATCTGAATAAATACAGTATAATACTGTATGTCAATTATTGTATATCCAATTTAATGCAGGGTTGGGGTGCTATGTATTAGGAATGGAAGTGGCTGGCACATTAGTCTATATATGAATACCCACCCCCTTTGTTCATCATGACTACATGCTTTCTGGTGTACAACAACACTGGGGAACCATAGGGGAACCAATGTGGACTCTGACACATGGACACAATATACAGTATCTGCATCACACACCTCAATAGCAATGTAAATATCCCCCAAAATTTTGTACTGTAGTTTTCCCAAGAAATCTCCTAGAAATATGCACTGTACATACTGTATAACTACACATATGCTAATAAATAACTCCATATAGTAGAAACTATACTGTAGTCAGGGGTGTATCTAGGGGTCTGAGTGCCCCTGGCAAAGTCAGGGGCAGGCCACACACACACACATTTGAAATAAGGGATCAGTGTCAAAAAAGGAATGTGGCCTTGTGGGGAAGAGGCATGGCCACACAATAGTACTTCCAATTCAAATTATGCCACACAGTATCACATTACACCACACAGTAGTGTCTCTTATTTATGTTACGCCACACAGGCATAACCCTATAGAAAACACAGTCTATACAGGGCATATGGGGAATGCAAATAGAAAATGGAAATGTGGACCAGTGCTAATAAATATATTCATAATATTATATGGGGAATGCGGTCAAACCACATTTGCCATTAGTATATCTGATCCTGCCGATAGACACACACATATACACTTACATACATAGTCACGCACAAAACACATACATATGATATACAGTACAGTCACACACACAGTACATACCCTCCAACATTTGACACATAAAAATCGGTAAAAATAAAAAAAGGTGCATGGCTACGGGTAAAGGGGTCGTGGCCACGGGTTTCCTAAACTTTCAGTGTTAGTTTGGAGAGCCAAAAATCAGTACTGACCATAAAAAAAGGTACAATTGGAGGGTATGAGTATATATAAATATAGTCACATACATACTGTGTATAGTTACACACTTATTTACATCATACTTACCGACATTCTGGCTGCTCTCTGCAGGAGAGAGCAGCCAGGTCGGCTCAACAGGTGGACCGGGGAGCACTGTGACGTAAGGAGGGGATGGGCCGGAGGCGGGATGGGGTCGGAGCAAGGGCAGGGTTATGGTGACACCTCCTTTAAGCCACGCCCCGCTCTGTAATGCCGCGATCAAACCCCCTCCCCCATAATCCAGCCCCAACTGTACCTTGTGACTGTATTTTACTGCCGGTGTCCAGCAGCACAGCACAGCACTTGTGATCAATCAGTCTCAATGTAAACTACAGCTCCTAGCAGACCTTGGTGCAGGGAGCTCTCAGCAACAAGGGCTGCTGGGAGCTGTAGTTTATGTTGAGTCTGATTACAAGTGAGGTGCAGTGTGCTGCTGATGGACACTGGCGCCGGTACTAACAGACAGTCGCCAAGTCTATCAGTACCACTTGGTTCTACCCCCTGGTCATGGATGGCACAGCCGGACAGCGCCCCCTCCTTGCCTGGTGCCCCTGGCAAGTGCCATCCTGGCCAATAGGTAGATACACCTCTAACTGTAGTTACAAAGCACACAGAATTCTAAAAGCAGTAATGTCACCACATTTATCAATACAAGATATGTCCTACTCCCAATAATAGGACATTATTTCCTTCAGAGACTAGTTACAGTTTGACAAACAAAAGGTGGTACTCACTTCTTTTTTCACACTAGAATTTTGTTTCTCATTGTGCCCTTTAATTATACTGAGCAAAATAAGTCTTGTTTATTACTGTGAATATCATTTTTATGTCATTTCAGAGAAGATCCACAAGGAAATAGACAATGTAATAGGCAGAGATCGCTGCCCATCAGTGGAGGACAGGAGTAAGATGCCGTACACAGACGCTGTTATACATGAGATCCAGAGATTTGCAGATATTGTTCCTGCAGGACTGATGCACGCAGCCAGCAAGGACACAACCTTCAGGGGATATCATATTCCAAAGGTATTATTGTCAGATATAAAGGCGATATAAAATATATTTATTGATTAGCTATTTATCTATTATTTAAAAAAATGACCTTTTCACATGCTTTCGCCTGCCAAACCCTCAAAAGCTCCTAACCCATGTCATGCCCACAGTTTCCCTTCACTGTATACATGCTCTACTGTAGGTAAAAAAAAATAAAAGTATACTAAATGTCATTTCAGGGAACATGTGTGATTCCAGTCCTGACCTCTGTCCTGAAAGATCCCAAACAGTTCAAGAACCCAGATAAGTTTGATCCTGGACACTTTCTTGATGAGAATGGTGGCTTTAAGAAGAGTGAAGCGTTTATGCCATTTTCCACAGGTACAAACATGTTATAGTTACCAGCTAACTAGTGAAAACTATGGGACTTAGGGGATAATTCAGAGTTGATCGCAGCAGCAAATTTGTTAGCAGTTGGGCAAAACCATGGGGGTCATTCCGAGTTGATCGCTCGCTAGATGTTTTTAGCAGCCGTGTGAAAGCATAGTCGCCGGCCACAGGGGAGTGTATTTTAGCTGTGCAAGTGTGCGAACGCTTATGCAGCCGAGACGTACAAAAACAGTTTGTGCAGTTTCTGAGTAGGTCTGAACTTACTCAGTCGCTGCGATGACTTCGCCTGTCCGGTCCCGGAATTGACGTCAGACACCCGCCCTGCAAACGCTCGGACACGCCTGCATTTTCCCAAACACTCCCAGAAAACGGTCAGTTGACACCCACAAACGCCTTCTTCCAGTCAATCTCCTTGCAATCGGCTGTGCGAATGGATTCTTCGTACAATCCATTGCCCAGCAACGATCCGCTTTGTACCCGTGCAATGCGCCTGCGCATTGCGGTGCATAAGCATGCGCAGTAGTGACCTGGTAGCTGTGCTGCAAAAAATGTCAGCATGCGATCAGGTTGGAATGACCCCCCATATGTACTGCAGGTGTGGCAGATATAACATTTACAGAGAGCGTTAGATTTGGGTGAGTAATTTTGTTTCTGTGCAGGGTAAATACTGGCTGCTTTATCTATATACTGCAATTTAGATTTCAGTTTGAACAACCCCACTCAAATCTAACTCTCTCTGCACGTTATGTTATATCTGCCCCCCCTGCAGTGCACATGTCAACGATCCCCAGGGGGACATTGCTGCTTCCTGAGACTATCACGTCTCTGCACAGGTCTGACAGTCTCCTCTCTGCTTGCCCCAGAGCAGCAGCTTCGTACGGGAATCTTTCCTTCTCCCCGTGTTACAGAAGAATAATCAGGTGGCCCCAGGACACTGAAATTTTACTGGCCCAGGGGCAATATGGCATCCTGCTCCCAGGGCAAGCCTGCCACTGAATATACCCCACGCAAATCGAAATCTCCCCACCTGCAGTGCATCATGGCTTTGCCCATTAGTGTGCCCTTTTTCTAATTTACTAACAAACCTGAATAACCGCCTGAGTTTGTTTATGACTTTACTGGTTTTGAAGTCCTGTGACAGTTTAATTGTTATTTATTATTTATTACCAGTTATTTATATAGCGCACACATATTCCGCAGCGCTTTACAGAGAATATTTGCCCATTCACATCAGCCCTTGCCCCAGTGGAGCTAACAATCTAGAATCCCTATCACATGTACACACAGACACATTGAGTAGGGTTAATTTTGTGGGGAGCCAATTAACCTACCAGTATATTTTTGAATTGTGGGAGGAAACCGGAGAACCCAGAGGAAACACACGCAAGTACGGGGAGAATATACAAACTCCACACAGTTAGGGCCATGGTAGGAATCGATCCCATGACCTCAGTGCTGTGAGGCAGTTATGCTAACCATAACACCGTTATAAATACAGTATGCGTTTGTTGCAATAAATCAGTAGAAATGTGTGCAAAGTGCAAACACCCATGTTCTGGAATCGGTTTTGGCTCTAAATAAACATTGTGCATTGGTTTTTCAAAGCCTCAAGTGTTCTGGGTTCGGTTTTAGATCCAAAATCTTAATGGAGTACCATTTATGAGGCTTGGGGCATTTGGTGGTAGCAATCCAGTTCTCCTATGTGACAGGTTATATGTTCAACGATGGCTGCATTCATGTTATTTACAGATATGTGTAACAGGAAAACAATGAAATAACATTATGTATAAAACATATAAATGAAATGTATTTCATTGAGTTGATAAATAGAATGTCTTTAATTTTTAATGCAGTGGTTTCTGTGAAAGGGACACAGGGAATTGGCAAATCTATGTTGGTTGTAGGGTGTGCAGTGCACACAGGCCCTGGGTCCAAGAGGGCCACACTGTACACCTTCCACCCATATAACTATACTTACCTACATTGGCCAACACTGCACACAGTAATCACTAGGAATCTGGTGCAGTGACCATTTATCCTGGAGATTTGTGCTTGTGCGATACCCACTGGTATTAGGTATGCAAAAGCTGCAGTCACTGTGTATAGTACATCACACTTTACTTTGCCCCGGCTTGTCATGGGTTCAGGCACAGTTACCAGAGGGTCCCCTGAAGAATCAGGTGTTTAATTACAAGTGCATTGTGCGTGTGGACTACAGGTGTCGGTGCAGCGCATAAAGAATTGGGCGCCAGGCCAGCTCAGAAAAACAGTATAAAGTTTATTTCAACATCAAACAGGGAGATTGCAGGGATAACTTGTGAACACTCCTCCAGCACAAAGCATATCAGTTACAGTGGATCCCATATCAGGGCACCTCCTCCAGCGCATCGCTTAGTCGCAGCGGCATATATATAGCGAACATCAGTACATACCAGGGCATTCTGTGACCAGTAGTGCTACACATCAGGTTGCCGTGTCTCTCTTACTTAGCGAGGATTCTTTTCCATGGGGGGCTTCTAATCACGCCACGTGGCTTTCCGACCACTTCACCCAGATACCTATTGAGATACTTTTCCATGGGGGCGCTTACTCACGCCGCGTGGCTTCCGACCACTTCACCCAGATACCTCTTGAGACTCACACCTTTAGCACACTTTTCTCCTGGCATCACCCTTTCACTGGATACTGGATTCTGCATACTGCTGCTCTCACACTGCGATGTCTCCCTCTGTCAAGTCCCTTGCTGTGGCTGGCATCACTCCCCACCAAAACATGTGGGGAGCCCTCACTGGGGCTACATCTTTCTGGCTAATCCACCTCACTGTCTGCTCACTCTCCTCTCACTGTCTGCTCACTCTCCTCACTGACTGTCCTCTCCTCCTAGGCTGCTGCAGGACAACCTTTTAATAACCTTGCATTCCCAGGGACACATTCTAAATCTGGGATTTCCCGCTCTGTGTTTCCCGCTCTCAGTTTCCCGCTCTGAGTCTGCAAATTAGTGAGTCATGCCCTTTGCATTTTGCAGACTAATCTGTATTGCTGTGAGTTAGGCTGTTAACCCCTTTTGTGCTGCAAGCTGTAGGCTGCTGGTTCAGTGCTATGCAACTCCAGCAAACATTTTACTTTTTTCTCTGACGTCCTAGTGGATGCTGGGACTTCCGTAAGGACCATGGGGAATAGCGGCTCCGCAGGAGACTGGGCACAAAAGTAAAAGCTTTCTGACTAGCTGGTGTGCACTGGCTCCTCCCCCTATGACCCTCCTCCAAGCCTCAGTTAGATTTTTGTGCCCGAACGAGAAGGGTGCATGCTAGGTGGCTCTCCTGAGCTGCTTAGAGTAAAAGTTTAAATAGGTTTTTTTATTTTCAGTGAGTACTGCTGGCAACAGGCTCACTGCATCGTGGGACTAAGGGGAGAAGAAGCGAACTCACCTGCCTGCAGAGTGGATTGGGCTTCTTGGCTACTGGACATTAGCTCCAGAGGGACGATCACAGGTTCAGCCTGGATGGGTCCCGGAGCCGCGCCGCCGGCCCCCTTACAGAGCCAGAAGAGCGAAGAGGTCCGGAGAAAGCGGCGGCAGAAGACGTTCCTGTCTTCAAATAAGGTAGCGCACAGCACCGCAGCTGTGCGCCATTGCTCTCAGCACACTTCACACTCCGGTCACTGAGGGTGCAGGGCGCTGGGGGGGAGCGCCCTGAGACGCAATAAAACACTATTTACACCTTATGTGGCTAAAGAAATGCATCACATATAGCTCCTGGGCTATATGGATGCATTTAACCCCTGCCAGTTTTCATGAAAAAAGCGGGAGAAAAGGCCGCCGTGAAGGGGCGGAGCCTATCTCCTCAGCACACAAGCGCCATTTTCCCTCACAGCTCCGCTGGAAGGACAGCTCCCTGACTCTCCCCTGCAGTCCTGCACTACAGAAACAGGGTAAAACAAGAGAAGGGGGTGGCACTATTGGCAGCAAATATAAACAGCAGCTATAAAAGGGAATAACACTTATATAAGGTTATCCCTATACAGATATAGCGCTCTGGTGTGTGCTGGCAAACTCTCCCTCTGTCTCCCCAAAGGGCTGGTGGGGTCCTGTCCTCTATCAGAGCATTCCCTGTGTGTGTGCTGGGTGTCGGTACGATTGTGTCGACATGTATGAGGAGGAAAATGATGTGGAAGCAGAGCAATTGCCTGTTTTAGTGATGTCACCCCCTAGGGAGTTGACACCTGACTGGATGGTTGTATTTAAAGAATTACGTGACAATGTCAGCACTTTGCAAAAAACTGTTGACGACATGAGACAGCCGGCAAATCAATTAGTGCCTGTCCAGGCGTCTCAGACACTGTCAGGGGCGCTAAAACGCCCGTTACCTCAGATGGTTGACACAGACCCAGACACGGATACTGAATCCAGTGTCGACGGTGAGGAGACAAACGTAATGTCCAGTAGGGCCACACGTTACATGATCACGGCAATGAAGGAGGCATTGAACATTTCTGACACTACAAGTACCACAAAAAAGGGTATTATGTGGGGTGTGAAAAAACTTCCTGTAGTTTTTCCTGAGTCAGATGAATTAAATGAGGTGTGTGATAAAGCGTGGGTTTCCCCCGATAAAAAACTGCTAATTTCTAATAAATTATTGGCACTATATCCTTTCCCGCCAGAGGTTAGGCAGTCTCTTCCCAGGAGCAGAAGCCCTCCCCCGCTTCTGCCAAGCCTTCAGCATGACGCTGGGGCTTTACAAGCGGACTCAGGCACGGTGGGGGCCCGTCTCAAAAATTTCAACGCGCAGTGGGCTCACTCGCAAGTGGACCCCTGGATCCTGCAGGTAGTATCACAGGGGTACAAATTGGAATTCGAGACGTCTCCCCCTCGCCAGTTCCTGAAGTCTGCTCTACCAACGTCTCCCTCCGACAGGGAGGCAGTATTGGAAGCTATTCACAAGCTGTATTCCCAGCAGGTGATAATCAAGGTACCCCTCCTACAACAGGGAAAGGGGTATTATTCCACGCTGTTTGTGGTACCGAAGCCGGACGGCTCGGTGAGACCTATTTTAAATCTAAAATCCTTGAACACTTACATAAAAAGGTTCAAATTCAAGATGGAGTCACTCAGAGCAGTGATAACGAACCTGGAAGAAGGGGACTATATGGTATCTCTAGACATCAAAGATGCTTATCTCCATGTCCCAATCTACCCTTCTCACCAAGGGTACCTCAGTTTTGTGGTACAAAACTGTCATTATCAGTTTCAGACGCTGCCGTTTGGATTGTCCACGGCACCCGGGTCTTTACCAAGGTAATGGCCGAAATGATGATTCTTCTTCGAAGAAAAGGCGTCTTAATTATCCCTTACTTGGACGATCTCCTGATAAGGGCAAGGTCCAGGCAACAGTTAGAGGTCGGAGTAGCACTATCTCAGGTAGTGCTACGTCAGCACGGGTGGATTCTAAATATCCCAAAATCACAGCTGAGTCCATCAACACGTCTACTGTTCCTAGGGATGATTCTGGACACAGTCCAGAAAAAGGTGTTTCTCCCGGAGGAGAAGGCCAGGGAGTTATCCGAGCTAGTCAGGAACCTCCTAAAACCAGGCCAAGTGTCAGTGCATCAATGCACGAGAGTCCTGGGAAAAATGGTGGCTTCTTATGAAGCGATTCCATTCAGAAGATTCCATGCAAGAACTTTTCAGTGGGATCTGCTGGACAAATGGTCTGGATCGCATCTTCAGATGCATCAGAGGATAACCCTATCCCCAAGGACAAGGGTGTCTCTCCTGTGGTGGTTACAGAGTGCTCATCTTCTAGAGGGCCGCAGATTCGGCATTCAGGATTGGATGCTGGTGACCACGGATGCCAGCCTGAGAGGCTGGGGAGCAGTCGCACAGGGAAGAAATTTCCAGGGCTTGTGGTCAAGCATGGAAACGTCTCTTCACATAAATATCCTGGAACTAAGGGCCATTTACAATGCCCTAAGTCAAGCAAGGCCTCTGCTTCAGGGTCAACCGGTATTAATCCAGTCGGACAACATCACGGCTGTTGCCCACGTAAACAGACAGGGTGGCACAAGAAGCAGGAGGGCAATGGCAGAAGCTGCAAGGATTCTCCGCTGGGCGGAAAATCATGTGATAGCACTGTCAGCAGTGTTCATTCCGGGAGTGGACAACTGGGAAGCAGACTTCCTCAGCAGACACGACCTCCACCCGGGGGAGTGGGGACTTCATCCAGAAGTCTTCCAAGTGATTGTAAACCGTTGGTAAAAACCAAAGGTGGACATGATGGCGTCCTGTCTCAACAAAAAACTGGACAGATATTGCGCCAGGTCAAGGGACCCTCAGGCAATAGCGGTGGACGCTCTGGTAACACCGTGGGTCGGTACCCGGAACTGCAAGAGATGCTCACGGAAGACCCGTGGCCTCTACCTCTAAGAAAGGACCTGCTCCAGCAGGGACCTTGTCTGTTCCAAGACTTACCGCGGCTGCGTTTGACGGCATGGTGGTTGAACGCCGGATCCTGAAGGAACAAGGCATTCCAGATGAAGTCATCCCTACCCTGATCAAAGCCAGGAAGGATGTAACCGCAAAACATTATCACCGCATTTGGCGGAAATATGTTGCGTGGTGTGAGGCCAAGAAGGCCCCTACAGAGGAATTTCAACTTGGTCGTTTCCTACATTTCCTGCAAGCAGGACTGTCTATGGGCCTAAAATTAGGATCCATTAAGGTACAAATTTCGGCCCTGTCGATCTTCTTCCAGAAAGAACTGGCTTCAGTGCCTGAAGTTCAGACATTTGTCAAGGGGGTACTGCATATACAGCCTCCTTTTGTGCCTCCAGTGGCACCTTGGGATCTCAATGTAGTTTTAGGGTTCCTAAAATCACATTGGTTTGAACCACTCACCACTGTGGAATTAAGGTATCTCACATGGAAGGTGGTCATGCTGTTAGCCCTGGCGTCAGCCAGGCATGTCTCAGAATTGGCGGCTTTAGCATATAAAAGCCCTTACCTAATTTTTCATTCAGACAGGGCAGAATTGAGGACTCGTCCTCAATTTCTCCTTAAGGTGGTTTCTGCGTTTCACATGAACCAACCTATTGTGGTACCTGCGGCTACTAGGGACTTGGAGGACTCCAAGTTGCTTGACGTAGTCAGGGCCCTGAAAATATATGTTTCCAGGATGGCTGGAGTCAGAAAATCTGACTCGCTGTTTATCGTGTATGCACCCAACAAGCTGGGTGCTCCTGCTTCTAAGCAGACGATTGCTCGTTGGATTTGTAGTACAATTCAGCTTGCACATTCTGTGGCAGGCCTGCCACAGCCAAAATCTGTTAAAGCCCATTGCACAAGGAAAGTGGGCTCATCTTGGGCGGCTGCCCGAGGGGTCTCGGCTTTACAACTTTGCAGAGCTGCTACTTGGTCAGGGGCAAACACGTTTGCTAGATTCTACAAATTTGATACCCTGGCTGAGGAGAACCTGGAGTTCTCTCATTCGGTGCTGCAGAGTCATCCGTACTCTCCCGCCCGTTTGGGAGCTTTGGTAAAATCCCCATGGTCCTTACGAAAGTCCCAGCAACCACTAGGACGTCAGAGAAAATAAGAATTTACTTACCGATAATTCTATTTCTCGTAGTCCGTAGTGGATGCTGGGCGCCCATCCCAAGTGTGGATTGTCTGCAATACTTGTATATAGTTATTGTTACAAAAAAATCGGGTTGTTTATTGTTGTGAGCCATCTGTTCAGAGGCTCCTACGTTTTATCATACTGTTAACTGGGTTTAGATCACAAGTTGTACGGTGTGATTGGTGTGGCTGGTATGAGTCTTACCCGGGATTCAAAATCCTTCCTTATTATGTACTCTCGTCCGGGCACAGTATCCTAACTGAGGCTTGGAGGAGGGTCATAGGGGGAGGAGCCAGTGCACACCAGCTAGTCAGAAAGCTTTTACTTTTGTGCCCAGTCTCCTGCGGAGCCGCTATTCCCCATGGTCCTTACGGAAGTCCCAGCATCCACTACGGACTACGAGAAATAGAATTATCGGTAAGTAAATTCTTATTATTAAAGTCATGCTGGCACCTGTGGTGCCACAGTTGATTTGTGCTTACAGTTCCAGGGTATTACACTTGTGCAGTAGAGAAGTCTCCCAGGAACATAGCACAGGCGCCATATTACCAGAGACCAGCTCATGCGCAGTAAACAAAGCCAGAGACTATTGCGCTAAGTCAAGATGTTCCGATCATCAATTGTCCAATATATCAAATCCAATATTTAGTATTCTTTTTTTTGTGTATCGATAATATGAGTGTTATTGTTTATTTAATAATGGAGTGTGTCTATTGGATGAATAAACACACAGTAGGAGACATTGCTGAAAGATAAATCTTCCTGAATCTGTTCAAACTGCATACAGATGTGTCCACTTACTTTCTTGTTGCTTTTGCTGCAGTGATGTGTAAGCAATGTGGTAGCACTATGCCACAACAGGCAGTGATCAGTTGCTCCCACTGGTCTCCCATGGGTCTTTCAGTGCATGAACACCGGGTGCATGCGTACACGTGCTCCTGCTATTCCACAAGTTGCATGCTGCGATGCATACATATAACAGAACACTATCGGCTAAATGCATTATCACTTGGAGAGTGATAAAATGGAGAAAGAAAAAGTACCAGCCAATCAGGTCCTAACTGCCATGTCACAGGCTGTGTTTGAAAAATGTCAGTTGGCGACTCCACTCATTCTACCCCTTCCTGCTTGGATAGGTGTTGGAGGCTATGCGGTCAACGTGGAACTCTGCTGCATATTTGGTGGTCTTGCCGACAAATTCAACATTAGTTACTGGATTAAAATTCCTAAATTATCTTAGATATTCTTGGTGTCTGTATTCCGAACTTGCCTTCTTATACTCTACTTTCTCGACCTATCCCTCAGGTTTCTTCTCAGCAACAGAAGTTAATCAAACACATTCTGAATACAGCTAAGTGCCAAGTTGCGGCTAACTAGAAATCGATATCACCTCCTACACTAATGCCACTATAAATGCTATTCAGCATACCTACAGGCTGGAACGCATCGCAGCGATAATACATGACACCCCAAGTAATTTTATCAAAACTTGAACTCCCTGGACAGTACACTTTAGGGCTGAAACGTCGTTAGCTACTATATAATTGTGAATCATACACTCTAGGCAGTTAGGACCGGACAGCTAACCCCCCCCCCCCCCCCATCCTATTCTCTGTTTCCCTCCCTATTACCTTTTTGTGTATCAATATCTGCTGAGTGTTTTCCATTTGATTTTTGGCTTATTCACTCTTTTTCTGGGACTTTGTTAGTAGTGTACTAAATCTGATTTTCATTGTTTGACACTGTACTTGGATAATCATTTACGATACGTCATTTATGCATTGTTATTGTATTGTTTTG
The DNA here is from genome assembly GCF_028390025.1 of Pseudophryne corroboree. Taxonomy (NCBI): domain Eukaryota; kingdom Metazoa; phylum Chordata; class Amphibia; order Anura; family Myobatrachidae; genus Pseudophryne; species Pseudophryne corroboree. The sequence goes on from NC_086451.1 coordinate 403,680,694, forward strand.
TTTCCATGCAGTGTGTACAGTTGCTGTATACCTGTGTACCTATTTACCTGTATTCTCTGTATTTCTTTTTCGATGTTATTCTTTAAAATATCAGCAAAAAAAAAAAAAAAAAATGGCAGCTAGGAGCTGATTGGCTGGTACTTTTTTACTCTCCATTTTATCACTTCCAAGCGATGATGCATCTGGCCCTTAAAAAGTGAACACACTAACATCACTAGCTCTCCCTCTTGTGCAGCAGTAACCAGCAACCAGAATGTGAGCAGGACAGTATACAGTGCAGGCAGAGACACAGCAGTATCAGGTTTCATGAGCTACTGATGGAGCTTCACATGCCTTGGTTAATATTTATTTAAAAAAATATCTTTCCTATAAATAATGTAAATGTAGATATTTATTTAAGTAGCTTCAGTTTGTCATGGTAAACAGTATTTAACTATTATTTTTTTTCTGGTACTTTTACCCCGAAAGGGAAACGTGTGTGTGCAGGGGAGGGTCTGGCTCGGATGGAGCTCTTCCTCTTTATCACCACTATACTGCAGATGTTTACATTGAAGCCCACAGTGAACACGGCGGATATAATAATAACACCGGAACCCAAGACCAATGCTTCTAAACCTCACATTTATAAGATGTTTGCCATTCTTCGCTGATGATGTACTCAACATTTTGCTGATAAATCAAGTTTTAAAAGCGCTTATTATTTCAACTGTTCCCCATGATTAAACAAAATATATAAAAGAGTCAATTCCATTTTACAATAAATTCTGGGAGCAAATATAAATTAACTAACAAAGCTTTATTTACAAAAATGGTACAATGTATGTTTAGAAAATAATGTTAACGAGAAAATGGTTACACAAGTACATACATGTAAGTAAATACAAATAAAAAGGACAAAAGTTACATGTAGAAAATCTGTCTGGAAGGAACTGTAGGAAATGAAGGTAAAAGCAGGTTAAACTTAAGTGAGTCATTGATTTCTCAGTTTGAACCGAGAACAGAAGGTGCTCATATAGAGGTTTCCACATACATCTTTCCCCTTTTAAGCATTATGGCCAAATTAGCTATGCAATGGAATCTGCGACTTATCCACGCCTTGTGATTTTTCTTAAGATATGCTACTTTAGTCTTCTGCTTTACACAAATTCTTTTGCAGCAAAATAAGATTGGGAATCCATCCAATTGCTATTCATGGTGGAGCATCTTAGCCATGCTAAGCATTGTGTGTCAAATGAAGCAAAAAGGAAAGTAGTATGGGGACACTTCTGTACCTTTTATCAGCAGAGCCTAATACCTTCGATAACATCACCCAAGTCCCTGCTGATTGGCTGGTTAGTTAATTAAGGCTGGGGTCATCCCTGAGCAGCTCAACTTTTTTTTCTCACTTTTAATGCCCATTATTGTTCATAATTTCCCCTGTGAAATGGTTACCTAGAATATGGAGTGTCCAAATTATTTTCTTCTATTTTAGCTACCATATGAGTATAAATATCCTGCATTTATGATGTGGGATTGAAGAGATGTTTCATATCTTGGAAACCAGACTTCTGAGTTATATGAAAAATGCACCCCAACAGCACATACTGTAGACTAGATAATTCTTTATGGAATCAGGCATGCTCGTAGTGATTATGACAATATTAATTTTACTTCATAAACCACTTGAAAGCTGATGTGGCTGTCATCAGTTCTGTGTCTAAACCAATGTTTGGCTGTGAAACCAAATTCACTTGTTGTCTATTACCCCTACAAGGTTTTCTTACCTGTATGCAAACAATGACAAAAGAACTTGCCCCTACAGGTCTTGTCAGACAATGACTTAGCATAATTAAATAAAGTATTCACAGGCCCGGCGCTACCCGCTCAGCAAAGGGATGCAGTGCAGGTAGGAACGAGGCAGGAGAGGCACTCTCCCATGCCCTGCATCCCTGCTGCTGCGCCGCCTGTCCCACTGCTGCTGACGACTGCTGCACCTGTCACACTGTCACAAAGAATCCCCAATTGAGTCCACTTGGCGCTCATAAATAGAAATAAAAAAAGAGAAGAAAAACAACCATAGTGTTTTCTATCATCTACATGCAATTAATTTAGATACAATTTGTGATTACTCGTACCCCATGGAATGGTCTACCGTTTTACTGGTAGACAGCCTCGCTTTTTAGGGAGCCGGATATCACCAGTTATGACTCTGTGCTTTCAATATGTCCTTGCAGATTTTCATACCAAAAAAGAGAAGAGATTCTCCAATAGTGCAACACCGTTTTGTTCGATTAAAATATACATAAACATTTGGGGGGATAAGAAATGGTCTCTCACCAATGGAAATGGTCCACCACTACAGAGGACAAAAACAGCGTAGGTAAGTTGTTAAATGCAGGCGTCCCTGGTACCAGCTGTCCCAAAACCTCTGGAGAGATATCCACACCGTTTCCCCACTTGTGGTCCTCCTGCCAACGCGTTTCAACACTTCCTGTGTCTTTTTCAAGGCATGTTGGAGGTTCAAACTAACTTGCTATTTATACCCCACTCAGACCCACCCATTAATTGTCCTATTACCAGACATGGATTCACATAACATCTAAAACCTATCTTAACCCCTATTCATGTCCCATTTCTTAAGTCCACTCCTGGATTTCTTCTTAATCCGTGACTCCCGCTCCGTGCGGCGATCACGTGACCGGAAGTTCGGCTTCGATCACCGGAAGTTGTCATTCCTTAGTGCCGCGACGTCATTTCCGGGACACGGACCTCCTATTCTTTGTCCCACCTATTACACCCGGATGTTGTCATCTCGTGGCTTCATTTCACCCACCAGAGGTGTACTTCTCTTCTAGTCTTTTACTCTCATAGCATAATAGGTGAAGAATCTCGGGAGTTCGCAATTACTATACACATATCCTTGCATAGTAATCATAGTACCATCATAAACAAAGGGATAAAATTAAAGACGTATTAATAAACATCAAATCAATTCATTATTTTAAAACCAATTCCTTATTTTAAAAAATAATTTTCTTAAAAAACAATTTTCTAAAAAACTATTTTCTAAAAGAGGGGAGATATTATGCATAAAACATGAAATGGGCGAACAAGGATTATAGCAAATACTGATTTGGAACTGGTTTAAAAAACTAATTTAAAAACCATTTCAATTCAAAATCCTTGTTTAACCCGTTAGGAGCCAGAGTTTTACAATTGAAGATCATAGTCATTTCATTTCGTGCAAGTTTCGAAGCTAGGTCATTACCCCTGATATCTCCAATTATATGTTTCATGCCATAAATTTTTTTTATCTGAGATACATCACATCCATGAGATTCTTTAAAATGTGCTGATAGGGCATGTGTCTCCATGCCCTTCCCGATATTCCTCAAATGCTCTCCAAGCCTGACTTTTAAGGGTCTGCTTGTGCGTCCAATATAGAATTTGTTACATGTGCATTCAATACAATACACTACATTGGAGGTATGACATGTAATGAACTCAGATATTGTGATCTTCTTATTATTGATATCTATCTGCGTCTTTTTCATCCCAAAAGTATTTTTCACTTTTTTACAACCCACGCACGACCAACATCTATAAAAACCTGTGTTTAATGTTCTCAAAGATTTGGGTGAAGTGGGACATAGGCTCCGCACTAACTTAGTTTTGAGGTTCGGAGCCCATCTAAAAATACAAACAGGTTTTTCTGGTAAGTCTCCACCTATTATGGGGTCTTTCTTTAAGACTCGCCAATGTTTATTGACGATATGTTGTACCTTATTATGTTGTGATGAAAAATTTGTAGTAAATGCCCATTTAAATCTTTCCTCCTTTTTATTGTTTTTGATCATCGGTTTCACCAAAATTTTTGTTCTATCCAAATCGGAGGCTTCCTGGATGGCAAGACTGTTTTTTTCTATATCATATCCACTTTCAATAAAACAATGCTTCATTTCATCTGCTTGTTCTAAAAAAACTTTTTTGTCAGAGCAATTCTTGCTCAACCTTCTGAACTGCCCTGATGGTATGGAATCTAGCCATCGATCATGATGACAACTGTCCCTATTGATGAAGGATCTACAGTCGGTGGGTTTAATGAAATTTTTCGTCTTTAAAATTCCATCTTCTACATAAATGGTTAAGTCTAAAAAATTGACTTGTGTCTGACTTATTTCAAAAGTAAGAACAATATTTTTAGTATTGTCATTTAAAAAAGTGCATAAAAGGTCTAGCTGTTCTCGATTTCCTTTCCAAATAAAAAGTATATTGTCAATATATCTCCGCCAGGACACTAGGTTCGCCCCAAAGGGGTTGTTGGTCCAAATGGAAGTGTCCTCCCATGCCCCCATAAAAATATTAGCATAACTAGGGGCGAATCCAGTACCCATGGCGGTACCCCTCTTCTGTATATAAAATTCTTCCTTAAAAATGAAATAATTGTTAGTCAAGATAAAATTTATTCCATCTACAATAAAATTTATCATATTGGGGTCTATGGTAGATTGTTTTAGTTTATTGGACACCACCTCTACCCCTTGTTTATGTTCGATGATAGTATACAACGAACTCACGTCTGACGTGACTAGATAAAAATCATCTTTCCACTCTATCGTAGGTAAAAAATTAAAAACCTCTCCTGTATCTTTCAAATGTGATTGGTTGGTTAAAACCAATGGTTGAAGATATGAATCAATGAACAAAGATAAATTGGCAGTAAGTGCATCAACTCCAGAGACTATGGGACGCCCTGGTGGGTCGGTTGCATTTTTATGTACCTTGGGCAAAATATAAATAGTGGGTATAATTGGAAAATCAATTAATAAAAACTTCGACTCTATATCTGTAATCGTGCCCTTTTTTCTATAACTCTCTATTAGTGTTTGTAGCTGTAGGCCGAATTTTTTAGTTGGATCTCCTCTAATTTTTTTGTATGTGCTAATATCATTTAGTTGTCTTGTTACCTCTGCTTCATATTTATCCCTGTCCATAATAACCACGGACCCACCCTTATCGGCAGGCTTAATGATTAATTCCTTCTTTTTGGACAGGGTTTCAAGGGCTTTTCTTTCCTTAAAAGTTAAATTGAATTTTACTTTATGAGAATTTAACTTCTCTAAATCTTCCTGGACCAAGGCACTGAAAGATTCCAAAAAGCACCCCTTCAAATGGGACGGAAAAAAAGAAGATTTTGGTCTAAAGGGCAAAATGGTTGAAACTTCATCTACTGTATTTTCATTATATTTCAGTTTAAAGAATTTTTTCAAAGTTAACTTCCTTATAAATTTTTGAATGTCTATAAAGGTGTTAAATTGATCAATTTTAGTAGAGGGAGAGAATTTGAGTCCCTTCTCTAGGAGTGTGCGTTCTTCCTTTAGCAGAAGGTGTGAACTCAGATTGAAGATTTTTACCTTATCTCCTCCCTCTACAATTTCCTGTGATTCTTTTTGTTTCACCTCTATGGGCACTCCTATTTTTTTCCCGATTTTCCTCCTTTTTCTCCTTTTGTATTGATCCTGTCCCCCCCCCCCCTTTCCCCCCCCCCCTTTTCCCCCTATGTGTCTGTTTTATCTCCAAACGGGCCCCTCCCTCCTCTCTCTCCCTAAAAAAGGGGATGTGTGTGATGGGAAGTCATATCCTATTGGGGTAAATCGATTTGGGTGAGCAAAATTGAATCTCCTTTCATCTCTAATGGGATATTTCAATCTATTTTCTCTTCTTCTATTAATCCCACTCATTTGATCCCATCTTCCCTTTAGATTTGACCCCTCATTTTTTCTATTTGGGGTATTGTAAGTATTATCTCTCCAACCCCCTTGAAACCTTCTTGGACTCTGAATTTCAGGAAGTCTCCTGTTCACTCTTTCATATACTTTGTCATTATGGATCCCCTGAAACCCCTTCTTGTTTTTATTCATAGGGACAGGATCTAATGTTTTGACTGTATTTTCCCCAGCTATTTCTGGACTTAAATCATTATTCTTATCACGTTGGAATTTCTTTGTTTTCCTCATGATAAGTATTTTTTTCCGCCTGAGTGATTTTATTTTCGATGATTTTCTCTTTCTCTTTAAAGTCAGGGAGATCTGAAAAGGGTACTACTAGTTTCTTAAATTCACGAATTTCTTCATCTAATTTTCCCAGATCTACCTTTCGTTCATCTATTATTAACCTCATAAGATCAAAAGAACAATTTTCTATAATCATGTCCCATATCCGTTTGAAACCCTCTGTGGGGGTTGTGAAGCTAGCCTGTTTAATGATTTTTAAGCCTTTTGGAATCATCTTGGCAGCCAGGTATTTCTCTAAAGTAACCACCTCCCACCAGATTCTATTTTATTTCAAGAGGGTATTTTCTAGTCTATGCATTACATGATCTAAATCCTCATCTACTAAAACAATATTAGTGTCAATATCGTCAAATAAATTATGTAACTTTTTCAATCTTTCATCTCTGAATGTGAACATGATTTGGCAGCACAGATCTATTCGTATAGGTGAAAAATACAATACGTAAGAGAAAAGGGTTTGAATAAAAACCGTGCGCCACAAGAGCAGCCTTCTGATCTCAAAACTGAAGAAAAGATGAGTGTCACCAACCACTCTATGCAGATACCGTCACAAAGAATCCCCAATTGAGTCCACTTGGCGCTCATAAATAGAAATAAAAAATTCACTTGTTGTCTATTACCCCTACAAGGTTTTCTTACCTGTATGCAAGCAATGACAAAAGAACTTGCCCCTACAGGTCTTGTCAGACAATGACTTAGCATAATTAAATAAAGTATTCACAGGCCCGGCGCTACCCGCTCAGCAAAGGGATGCAGTGCAGGTAGGCACGAGGCAGGAGAGGCACTCTCCCATGCCCTGCATCCCTGCTGCTGTGCCGCCTGTCCCACTGCTGCTGACGACTGCTGCACCTGTCACACTGTCACAAAGAATCCCCAATTGAGTCCACTTGGCACTCATAAATAGAAATAAAAAAAGAGAAGAAAAACAACCATAGTGTTTTCTATCATCTACATGCAATTAATTTAGATACAATTTGTGATTACTCGTACCCCATGGAATGGTCTACCGTTTTACTGGTAGACAGCCTCGCTTTTTAGGGAGCCGGATATCACCAGTTAGGACTCTGTGCTTTCAATATGTCCTTGCAGATTTTCATACCAAAAAAGAGAAGAGATTCTCCAATAGTGCAACACCGTTTTGTTCGATTAAAATATACATAAACATTTGGGGGGATAAGAAATGGTCTCTCACCAATGGAAATGGCCCACCACTACAGAGGACAAAAACAGCGTAGGTAAGTTGTTAAATGCAGGCGTCCCTGGTACCAGCTGTCCCAAAACCTCTGGAGAGATATCCACACCGTTTCCCCACTTGTGGTCCTCCTGCCAACGCGTTTCAACACTTCCTGTGTCTTTTTCAAGGCATGTTGGAGGTTCAAACTAACTTGCTATTTATACCCCACTCCGACCCACCCTTTAATTGTCCTATTACCAGACATAGATTCACCTAACATCTAAAACCTATCTTAACCCCTATTCATGTCCCATTTCTTAAGTCCACTACTGGATTTCTTCTTAATCCGTGACTCCCGCTCCGTGCGGCGATCACGTGACCGGAAGTTCGGCTTCGATCACCGGAAGTTGTCATTCCTTAGTGCCGCGACGTCATTTCCGGGACACGGACCTCCTATTCTTTGTCCCACCTATTACACCCGGATGTTGTCATCTCGTGGCTTCATTTCACCCACCAGAGGTGTACTTCTCTTCTAGTCTTTTACTCTCATAGCATAATAGGTGAAGAATCTCGGGAGTTCGCAATTACTATACACATATCCTTGCATAGTAATCATAGTACCATCATAAACAAAGGGATAAAATTAAAGACGTATTAATAAACATCAAATCAATTCATTATTTTAAAACCAATTCCTTATTTTAAAAAATAATTTTCTTAAAAAACAATTTTCTAAAAAACAATTTTCTAAAAGAGGGGAGATATTATGCATAAAACATGAAATGGGCGAACAAGGATTATAGCAAATACTGATTTGGAACTGGTTTAAAAAACTAATTTAAAAACCATTTCAATTTAAAATCCTTGTTTAACCCATTAGGAGCCAGAGTTTTACAATTGAAGATCATAGTCATTTCATTTCGTGCAAGTTTCGAAGCTAGGTCATTACCCCTGATATCTCCAATTATATGTTTCATGCCATAAATTTTTTTTATCTGAGATACATCACATCCATGAGATTCTTTAAAATGTGCTGATAGGGCATGTGTCTCCATGCCCTTCCCGATATTCCTCAAATGCTCGCCAAGCCTGACTTTTAAGGGTCGGCTTGTGCGTCCAATATAGAATTTGTTACATGTGCATTCAATGCAATACACTACATTGGAGGTATGACATGTAATGAACTCAGATATTGTGATCTTCTTATTATTGATATCTATCTGCGTCTTTTTCATCCCAAACGTATTTTTCACTTTTTTACAACCCACGCACGACCCACATCTATAAAAACCTGTGTTTAATGTTCTCAAAGATTTGGGTGAAGTGGGACATAGGCTCCGCACTAACTTAGTTTTGAGGTTCGGAGCCCATCTAAAAATACAAACAGGTTTTTCTGGTAAGTCTCCACCTATTATGGGGTCTTTCTTTAAGATTCGCCAATGTTTATTGATGATATGTTGTACCTTATTATGTTGTGATGAAAAATTTGTAGTAAATGCCCATTTAAATCTTTCCTCCTTTTTATTGTTTTTGATCATCGGTTTCCCCAAAATTTTTGTTCTATCCAAATCGGAGGCTTCCTGGATGGCAAGACTGTTTTTTTCTATATCATATCCACTTTCAATAAAACAATGCTTCATTTCATCTGCTTGTTCTAAAAAAACTTTTTTGTCAGAGCAATTCTTGCTCAACCTTCTGAACTGCCCTGACGGTATGGAATCTAGCCATCGATCATGATGACAACTGTCCCTATTGATGAAGAATCTACAGTCGGTGGGTTTAATGAAATTTTTCGTCTTTAAAATTCCATCTTCTACATAAATGGTTAAGTCTAAAAAATTGACTTGTGTCTGACTTATTTCAAAAGTAAGAACAATATTTTTAGTATTGTCATTTAAAAAAGTGCATAAAAGGTCTAGCTGTTCTCGATTTCCTTTCCAAATAAAAAGTATATCGTCAATATATCTCCGCCAGGACACTAGGTTCGCCCCAAAGGGGTTGTTGGTCCAAATGGAAGTGTCCTCCCATGCCCCCATAAAAATATTAGCATAACTAGGGGCGAATCCAGTACCCATGGCGGTACCCCTCTTCTGTATATAAAATTCTTCCTTAAAAATGAAATAATTGTTAGTCAAGATAAAATTTATTCCATCTACAATAAAATTTATCATATTGGGGTCTATGGTAGATTGTTTTAGTTTATTGGACACCACCTCTACCCCTTGTTTATGTTCGATGATAGTATACAACGAACTCACGTCTGACGTGACTAGATAAAAATCATCTTTCCACTCTATCGTAGGTAAAAAATTAAGAACCTCTCCTGTATCTTTCAAATGTGATTGGTTGGTTAAAACCAATGGTTGAAGATATGAATCAATGAACAAAGATAAATTGGCAGTAAGTGCATCAACTCCAGAGACTATGGGACGCCCTGGTGGGTCGGTTGCATTTTTATGTACCTTGGGCAAAATATAAATAGTGGGTATAATTGGACAATCAATTAATAAAAACTTTGACTCTATATCTGTAATCGTGCCCTTTTTTCTATAACTCTCTATTAGTGTTTGTAGCTGTAGGCCGAATTTTTTAGTTGGATCTCCTCTAATTTTTTTGTATGTGCTAATATCATTTAGTTGTCTTGTTACCTCTGCTTCATATTTATCCCTGTCCATAATAACCACGGCCCCACCCTTATCGGCAGGCTTAATGATTAATTCCTTCTTTTTGGACAGGGTTTCAAGGGCTTTTCTTTCCTTAAAAGTTAAATTGAATTTTACTTTATGAGAATTTAACTTCTCTAAATCTTCCTGGACCAAGGCACTGAAAGATTCCAAAAAGCACCCCTTCAAATGGGACGGAAAAAAAGAAGATTTTGGTCTAAAGGGCAAAATGGTTGAAACTTCATCTACTGTATTTTCATTAGATTTCAGTTTAAATAATTTTTTCAAAGTTAACTTCCTTATAAATTTTTGAATGTCTATAAAGGTGTTAAATTGATCAATTTTAGTAGAGGGAGAGAATTTGAGTCCCTTCTCTAGGAGTGTGCATTCTTCCTTTAGCAGAAGGTGTGAACTCAGATTGAAGATTTTTACCTTATCTCCTCCCTCTACAATTTCCTGTGATTCTTTTTGTTTCACCTCTATGGGCACTCCTATTTTTTTCCCGATTTTCCTCCTTTTTCTCCTTTTGTATTGATCCTGTCTCCCCCCCCCCCCCCTTTTCCCCCTATGTGTCCATTTTATCTCCAAACGGGCCCCTCCCTCCTCTCTCTCCCTAAAAAAGGGGATGTGTGTGATGGGAAGTCATATCCTATTGGGGTAAATCGATTTGGGTGAGCAAAATTGAATCTCCTTTCATCTCTAATGGGATATTTCCATCTATTTTCTCTTCTTCTATTAATCCCACTCATTTGATCCCATCTTCCCTTTAGATTTGACCCCTCATTCTTTCTATTTGGGGTATTGTAAGTATTATCTCTCCAACCCCCTTGAAACCTTCTTGGACTCTGAATTTCAGGAAGTCTCCTGTTCACTCTTTCATATACTTTGTCATTATGGATCCCCTGAAACCCCTTCTTGTTTTTATTCATAGGGACAGGATCTAATGTTTTGACTGTATTTTCCCCAGCTATTTCTGGACTTAAATCATTATTCTTATCACGTTGGAATTTCTTTGTTTTCCTCATGATAAGTATTTTTTTCCGCCTGAGTGATTTTATTTTCGATGATTTTCTCTTTCTCTTTAAAGTCAGGGAGATCTGAAAAGGGTACTACTAGTTTCTTAAATTCACAAATTTCTTCATCTAATTTTCCCAGATCTACCTTTCGTTCATCTATTATTAACCTCATAAGATCAAAAGAACAATTTTCTATAATCATGTCCCATATCCGTTTGAAACCCTCTGTGGGGGTTGTGAAGCTAGCCTGTTTAATGATTTTTAAGCCTTTTGGAATCATCTTGGCAGCCAGGTATTTCTCTAAAGTAACCACCTCCCACCAGATTCTATTTTATTTCAAGAGGGTATTTTCTAGTCTATGCATTACATGATCTAAATCCTCATCTACTAAAACAATATTAGTGTCAATATCGTCAAATAAATTATGTAACTTTTTCAATCTTTCATCTCTGAATGTGAACATGATTTGGCAGCACAGATCTATTCGTATAGGTGAAAAATACAATACGTAAGAGAAAAGGGATTGAATAAAAACCGTGCGCCACAAGAGCAGCCTTCTGATCTCAAAACTGAAGAAAAGATGAGTGTCACCAACCACTCTATGCAGTAGAGATGAGCGGGTTCGGTTCCTCGGAATCCGAACCCGCCCGAACTTCATGTATTTTTACACGGATCCGAGCAACTCGGATCTTCCCGCCTTGCTCGGTTAACCCGAGCGCGCCCGAACGTCATCATGACGCTGTCGGATTCTCGCGAGGCTCGGATTCTATCGCGAGACTCGGATTCTATATAAGGAGCCGCGCGTCGCCGCCATTTTACACGTGCATTGAGATTGATAGTGAGAGGACGTGGCTGGCGTCCTCTCTGTTTAGATTAGAAATAGATAGGAGAGTGATAGGAGAGTGAGAGTGAGACAGTGACACTTCATTTACTGGAGCTTAGGAGGAGTACTCAGAGAGTGCAGAATTTTGCTGATAGTTAGTTATACTAGTGACTGACCAGTGACCACCAGTGCAGTTTTATATTATTTAATATAATCCGTTCTCTGCCTGAAAAAAACGATACACAGTGACTCAGTCACATACCATATCTGTGCTCAGCCCAGTGTGCTGCATCATCTATGTATAATATCTGACTGTGCTCACACAGCTTAGTTGTGGGGGAGACTGGGGAGCAGTTAGGTTATAGCAGGAGCCAGGAGTACATATTAAAATTAAACAGTGCACACTTTTGCTGCCAGAGTGCCACTGCCAGTGTGACTGACCAGTGACCTGACCACACTGACCACCAGTATAGTATACTATATTGTGATTGTCTGCCTGAAAAAGTTAAACACTCGTCGTGTGACTTGTGTGGTGTTTTTTTATTCTATAAAATAAAAAACTCATTCTGCTGACAGACAGTGTCCAGCAGGTCCGTCATTATATAATATATACCTGTCCGGCTGCAGTAGTGATATATATATATTTTTTATATCATTATTTATCATCCAGTCGCAGCAGACACAGTACGGTAGTTCACGGCTGTAGCTACCTCTGTGTCGGCACTCGGCAGTCCATCCATAATTGTATACCACCTACCCGTGGGTTTTTTTTTCTTTCTTCTTTATACATACTACATCTCATTATCATCCAGTCTATATTAGCAGCAGACACAGTACAGTACGGTATTCCACGGCTGTAGCTACCTCTGTGTCGGCACTCGGCAGTCCGTCCATAATTGTATACCACCTACCTGTGGTTTTTTTTTTCTTTCTTCTTTATACATACTACATCTCATTATCATCCAGTCTACATTAGCAGCAGACACAGTACAGTACGGTAGTCCACGGCTGTAGCTACCTCTGTGTCGGCACTCGGCAGTCCGTCCATAATTGTATACCACCTACCCGTGGTTTTTTTTTCTTTCTTCTTTATACATACTACATCTCATTATCAACCAGTCTATATTAGCAGCAGACACAGTACGGTAGTCCACGGCTGTAGCTACCTCTGTGTCTGCACTCGGCAGTCCATCCATAATTGTATACCACCTACCCGTGTTTTTTTTTTTCTTTCTTCGTTATACATATTACATCTCATTATCATCCAGTCTATATTAGCAGCAGACACAGTACAGTACGGTAGTCCACGGCTGTAGCTACCTCTGTGTCGGCACTCGGCAGTCCGTCCATAATTGTATACCACCTACCCGTGGTTTTTTTTTCTTTCTTCTTTATACATACTACATCTCATTATCAACCAGTCTATATTAGCAGCAGACACAGTACGGTAGTCCACGGCTGTAGCTACCTCTGTGTCGGCACTCGGCAGTCCATCCATAATTGTATACCACCTACCCGTGTTTTTTTTTTTTTCTTCTTTATACATACTACATCTCATTATCATCCAGTCTATATTAGCAGCAGACACAGTACGGTAGTCCACGGCTGTAGCTACCTCTGTGTCGGCACTCGGCAGTCCATCCATAATTGTATACTAGTATCCATCCATCTCCATTGTTTACCTGAGGTGCCTTTTAGTTGTGCCTATTAAAATATGGAGAACAAAAATGTTGAGGTTCCAAAATTAGGGAAAGATCAAGATCCACTTCCACCTCGTGCTGAAGCTGCTGCCACTAGTCATGGCCGAGACGATGAAATGCCAGCTACGTCGTCTGCCAAGGCTGATGCCCAATGTCATAGTACAGAGCATGTCAAATCCAAAACACCAAATATCAGTAAAAAAAGGACTCCAAAACCTAAAATAAAATTGTCGGAGGAGAAGCGTAAACTTGCCAATATGCCATTTACCACACGGAGTGGCAAGGAACGGCTGAGGCCCTGGCCTATGTTCATGGCTAGTGGTTCAGCTTCACATGAGGATGGAAGCACTCAGCCTCTCGCTAGAAAAATGAAAAGACTCAAGCTGGCAAAAGCAGTAGCACCGCAAAGAACTGTGCAATCTTCGAAATCCCAAATCCACAAGGAGAGTCCGACTCCAATTGTGTCGGTTGCGATGCCTGACCTTCCCAACACTGGACGTGAAGAGCATGCGCCTTCCACCATTTGCACTCCCCCTGCAAGTGCTGGAAAGAGCACCCGCAGTCCAGTTCCTGATAGTCAGATTGAAGATGTCAGTGTTGAAGTACACCAGGATGAGGAGGATATGGGTGTTGCTGGCGCCGGGGAGGAAATTGACCAGGAGGATTCTGATGGTGAGGTGGTTTGTTTAAGTCAGGCACCCGGGGAGACACCTGTTGTCCGTGGGAGGAATATGGCCGTTGACATGCCTGGTGAAAATACCCAAAAAATCAGCTCTTCGGTGTGGAAGTATTTCACCAGAAATGCGGACAACATTTGTCAAGCCGTGTGTTCCCTTTGTCAAGCTGTAATAAGTAGGGGTAAGGACGTTAACCACCTTGGAACATCCTCCCTTATACGTCACCTGCAGCGCATTCATAATAAGTCAGTGACAAGTTCAAAAACTTTGGGTGACAGCGGAAGCAGTCCACTGACCAGTAAATCCCTTCCTCTTGTAACCAAGCTCACGCAAACCACCCCACCAACTCCATCAGTGTCAATTTCCTCCTTCCCCAGGAATGCCAATAGTCCTGCAGGCCATGTCACTGGCAATTCTGACGATTCCTCTCCTGCCTGGGATTCCTCCGATGCATCCTTGCGTGTAACGCCTACTGCTGCTGGCGCTGCTGTTGTTGCTGCTGGGAGTCGATGGTCATCCCAGAGGGGAAGTCGTAAGACCACTTTTACTACTTCCACCAAGCAATTGACTGTCCAACAGTCCTTTGCGAGGAAGATGAAATATCACAGCAGTCATCCTACTGCAAAGCGGATAACTGAGGCCTTGACATCCTGGGTGGTGAGAAACGTGGTTCCGGTATCCATCATTACTGCAGAGCCAACTAGAGACTTGTTGGAGGTACTGTGTCCCCGGTACCAAATACCATCTAGGTTCCATTTCTCTAGGCAGGCGATACCGAAAATGTACACAGACCTCAGAAAAAGAGTCACCAGTGTCCTAAAAAATGCAGCTGTACCCAATGTCCACTTAACCACGGACATGTGGACAAGTGGAGCAGGGCAGGGTCAGGACTATATGACTGTGACAGCCCACTGGGTAGATGTATGGACTCCCGCCGCAAGAACAGCAGCGGCGGCACCAGTAGCAGCATCTCGCAAACGCCAACTCTTTCCTAGGCAGGCTACGCTTTGTATCACCGGTTTCCAGAATACGCACACAGCTGAAAACCTCTTACGGCACCTGAGGGAGATCATCGCGGAATGGCTTACCCCAATTGGACTCTCCTGTGGATTTGTGGCATCGGACAACGCCAGCAATATTGTGTGTGCATTAAATATGGGCAAATTCCAGCACGTCCCATGTTTTGCACATACCTTGAATTTGGTGGTGCAGAATTTTTTAAAAAACGACAGGGGCGTGCAAGAGATGCTGTCGGTGGCCAGAAGAATTGCGGGACACTTTCGGCGTACAGGCACCACGTACAGAAGACTGGAGCACCACCAAAAACTACTGAACCTGCCCTGCCATCATCTGAAGCAAGAAGTGGTAACGAGGTGGAATTCAACCCTCTATATGCTTCAGAGGTTGGAGGAGCAGCAAAAGGCCATTCAAGCCTATACAATTGAGCACGATATAGGAGGTGGAATGCACCTGTCTCAAGCGCAGTGGAGAATGATTTCAACGTTGTGCAAGGTTCTGATGCCCTTTGAACTTGCCACACGTGAAGTCAGTTCAGACACTGCCAGCCTGAGTCAGGTCATTCCCCTCATCAGGCTTTTGCAGAAGAAGCTGGAGACATTGTAGGAGGAGCTAACACGGAGCGATTCCGCTAGGCATGTGGGACTTGTGGATGGAGCCCTTAATTCGCTTAACAAGGATTCACGGGTGATCAATCTGTTGAAATCAGAGCACTACATTTTGGCCACCGTGCTCAATCCTAGATTTAAAGCCTACCTTGGATCTCTCTTTCCGGCAGACACAAGTCTGCTGGGGTTGAAAGACCTGCTGGTGAGAAAATTGTCAAGTCAAGCGGAACGCGACCTGTCAACAACATCTCCTCCTTCACATTCTCCCGCAACTGGGGGTGCGAGGAAAAGGCTCAGAATTCCGAGCCCACCCGCTGGCGGTGATGCAGGGCAGTCTGGAGCGACTGCTGATGCTGACATCTGGTCCGGACAGAAGGACCTGACAACGATTATGGACATGTCGTCTACTGTCACTGCATATGATTCTCTCACCATTGAAAGAATGGTGGAGGATTATATGAGTGACCGCATCCAAGTAGGCACGTCACACAGACCGTACTTATACTGGCAGGAAAAAGAGGCAATTTGGAGGCCCTTGCACAAACTGGCTTTATTCTACCTAAGTTGCCCTCCCACAAGTGTGTACTCCGAAAGAGTGTTTAGTGCCGCCGCTCACCTTGTCAGCAATCGGCGTACGAGGTTACATCCAGAAAATGTGGAGAAGATGATGTTCATTAAAATGAATTATAATCAATTCCTCCGTGGAGACATTGACCAGCAGCAATTGCCTCCACAAAGTACACAGGGAGCTGAGATGGTGGATTCCAGTGGGGACGAATTGATAATCTGTGAGGAGGGGGATGTACACGGGGATATATCGGAGGATGATGATGAGGTGGACATCTTGCCTCTGTAGAGCCAGTTTGTGCAAGGAAAGATTAATTGCTTCTTTTTTGGGGGGGGTCCAAACCAACCCGTCATATCAGTCACAGTCGTGTGGCAGACCCTGTCACTGAAATGATGGGTTGGTTAAAGTGTGCATGTCCTGTTTATACAACATAAGGGTGGGTGGGAGGGCCCAAGGACAATTCCATCTTGCACCTCTTTTTTCTTTTATTTTTCTTTGCGTCATGTGCTGTTTGGGGAGGGTTTTTTGGAAGGGCCATCCTGCGTGACACTGCAGTGCCACTCCTAGATGGGCCCGGTGTTTGTGTCGGCCACTAGGGTCGCTTATCTTACTCACACTGTCAGCTACCTCATTGCGCCTCTTTTTTCTTTGCGTCATGTGCTGTTTGGGGAGGGTTTTTTGGAAGGGACATCCTGCGTGACACTGCAGTGCCACTCCTAGATGGGCCCGGTGTTTGTGTCGGCCACTAGGGTCGCTTATCTTACTCACACAGCTACCTCATTGCGCCTCTTTTTTTCTTTGCGTCATGTGCTGTTTGGGGAGGGTTTTTTGGAAGGGACATCCTGCGTGACACTGCAGTGCCACTCCTAGATGGGCCCGGTGTTTGTGTCGGCCACTAGGGTCTCTTATCTTACTCACACAGCGACCTCGGTGCAAATTTTAGGACTAAAAATAATATTGTGAGGTATTCAGAATAGACTGAAAATGAGTGGAAATTATGGTTTTTGAGGTTAATAATACTTTGGGATCAAAATGACCCCCAAATTCTATGATTTAAGCTGTTTTTTAGGGTTTTTTGAAAAAAACACCCGAATCCAAAACACACCCGAATCCGACAAAAAAAATTCGGTGAGGTTTTGCCAAAACGCGGTCGAACCCAAAACACGGCCGCGGAACCGAACCCAAAACCAAAACACAAAACCCGAAAAATTTCCGGCGCTCATCTCTACTATGCAGATACCGTCACAAAGAATCCCCAATTGAGTCCACTTGGCGCTCATAAATAGAAATAAAAAATTCACTTGTTGTCTATTACCCCTACAAGGTTTTCTTACCTGTATGCAAACAATGACAAAAGAACTTGCCCCTACAGGTCTTGTCAGACAATGACTTAGCATAATTAAATAAAGTATTCACAGGCCCGGCGCTACCCGCTCAGCAAAGGGATGCAGTGCAGGTAGGCACGAGGCAGGAGAGGCACTCTCCCATGCCCTGCATCCCTGCTGCTGCGCCGCCTGTCCCACTGCTGCTGACGACTGCTGCACCTGTCACACTGTCACAAAGAATCCCCAATTGAGTCCACTTGGCGCTCATAAATAGAAATAAAAAAAGAGAAGAAAAACAACCATAGTGTTTTCTATCATCTACATGCAATTAATTTAGATACAATTTGTGATTACTCGTACCCCATGGAATGGTCTACCGTTTTACTGGTAGACAGCCTCGCTTTTTAGGGAGCCGGATATCACCAGTTAGGACTCTGTGCTTTCAATATGTCCTTGCAGATTTTCATACCAAAAAAGAGAAGAGATTCTCCAATAGTGCAACACCGTTTTATTCGATTAAAATATACATAAACATTTGGGGGGATAAGAAATGGTCTCTCACCAATGGAAATGGTCCACCACTACAGAGGACAAAAACAGCGTAGGTAAGTTGTTAAATGCAGGCGTCCCTGGTACCAGCTGTCCCAAAACGTCTGGAGAGATATCCACACCGTTTCCCCACTTGTGGTCCTCCTGCCAACGCGTTTCAACACTTCCTGTGTCTTTTTCAAGGCATGTTGGAGGTTCAAACTAACTTGCTATTTATACCCCACTCCGACCCACCCTTTAATTGTCCTATTACCAGACATGGATTCACCTAACATCTAAAACCTATCTTAACCCCTATTCATGTCCCATTTCTTAAGTCCACTCCTGGATTTCTTCTTAATCCGTGACTCCCGCTCCGTGCGGCGATCACGTGACCGGAAGTTCAGCTTCGATCACCGGAAGTTGTCATTCCTTAGTGCCGCAACGTCATTTCCGGGACACGGACCTCCGTTTCTTTGTCCCACCTATTACACCCGGATGTTGTCATCTCGTGGCTTCATTTCACCCACCAGAGGTGTACTTCTCTTCTAGTCTTTTACTCTCATAGCATAATAGGTGAAGAATCTCGGGAGTTCGCAATTACTATACACATATCCTTGCATAGTAATCATAGTACCATCATAAACAAAGGGATAAAATTAAAAACGTATTAATAAACATCTATCATAGGCAACGGCGCCGGCAGCTTTAAGCGTTGTCTCCCCCTCCTGACTGTGTGACAGCGCAGAGCCAGAGTGAGCACTGTGCAGGCCAGGAAGGAAGACCCGAAAAGGGGGAAGAGCTACACGGAACAGAGGGGTGGAGCTACCCGGGACCAGGCTGATCATGAAGAAGAGCAGTAGGATGGACAGCTCTGGCTAGCCAGACTTACTTTTGGTAAAAAGATATAAAGAGAGTGAGTGAACTTGAGAAAGTGTATGTGTGTGTATGTATGTATGTATGTATGTATGTTTGTGTGTGTGTGTGTATTTGTGTGATTGTGGGGGCAAAATGTGTGCAAGTGGCACTACCACAGACACATTTTTGTGTAAGCGGCATTACCACAAGCGGAATTTTGTGTAAGTGGCACTACTACAGGGGGGATTTTGTGTAAGCGGCACTACCAAGAGGGCATTTTGTCTAAGCGACACCACTACAGAGGAGATTTTGTGTAAGCGTCACTACTATTAGGGCATTTTGTCTCAGCAGCACCACTACAGGGGGTATTTTGTGTAAGCAGCACTACTACAGGAGGGATTTTGTGTAAGTGGCACTACAGGGGGGACTTTGTGTAAGCGGCATTACTACAGGACGGATTTTGTGTAAGCGGCACTACAACAGGGGGGATTTTGTGTAAGCGGCATTACTACAGGAGGGATTTTGTGTAAGCGGCATTACTACAGGGGGGATTTTGTGTAAGCGGCATTACTACAGGAGGGATTTTGTGTAAGCGGCACTACTAAAGGGGGGATTTTGTGTATGCGGCATTACTACAGGGAGGACTTTGTGTAAGCGACACTACTACAGGGAGGATTTTGTGTAAGCAGCGCTACTACAGGGGGGATTTTGTGTAAGTGATACTACTAGGGGGGGATTTTGTGTAAGTGGCACTACTACAGGGGGGATTTTGAGTATAAGAAGCACTACTATGTGCGGTGTTATGTGAATAAGATTGTGCTACAGTGGTGTAATTTGAAATTGGGTACTATTGTGTGGCCATGTCCCTTCAGTCTAAGACCACATTCCTTTTTCAGTGTGCCCCAAAGGTGCACGCTGTCCCTTTGTAAAGTACGGGAGGGCACAAATTTATAGTTTGCAGGGGGGCGCCAAACACCCAACACCAGCCTTGAGTATATATTCAGATTGACAAATTGCTCTTGAATTTCAGAGTTCATTACCATTCTTATGAGCTTTCTATTCCTGTATGGACAGACTAGTACATCAAAGAACCTAACAAAAGGTATTCATGTACTGGGATCAAAGTTTCCTGAGTAAATTAATATTTTATTGGACATCGTGCAATAGGATTCTGACTGTTAATTATAAAACCTAGTATCACTTGAAAACTATAACTTTCTTTATTGTAATTGATATTATCTACTTAATACCTAAGATTCTTCACAATATTATATAAGGGATTACCTAGGACTTCTAAATACACTTTCTTGAGGAAGAGCTGGTGCTCAAAATGCATTGGTGGCCATTGGTACGAGTTACCTACAGTAACAATTGCTTGGATTTTATCCAGACCTTTGTGGCAGTGGAAGCCGGGGTTTAACATTCCAGAGTCTCCATCCCTATATGATCTACAGTATGGGCCTCAATCACACAAATTTCTGGTAGCCTCCAATTTGCAGTGTTCTATTTTATTGAAATTGTGTGAACTAAATTGTAAAAATAAATCTTAAAAACATACTATACCGTTTTGAGGACAGTTCTAATTTTATATTTTTCATACATATGATTTGAAATTTCTGATCGTTATAGGGATGCTGTGTTTAAGTTTTGTCTTTTTTCACTTGATTTCCTCACACCTCCACAACTTAACATTTTTATGATCCATTTGCAAGCATTACTTTAGTATGGGAAGATTGTAAATTTATGCATGTGTCAGAATTTAATCTACTATAATATTTCCTGTCCCCACTGTAGCCTCAACTTCTTATTCTTGACCGAATTGAGTGGAACCTGGTATGGTCGTCTGTTTCTGTAGCCCATCCACTTCTAGGTTTGATGTGTTGTACATTGAAGAGATACAGTAGTCTTTTGCATAACACTGTTGCAATGCATGTTTTTTTGAGTCGCTGTAACCTTCATATCAGCTTGAACCAGTCTGGCCACTCTCCCTTGACCACTCTCATTAACAAGATGCTTACTCCTCTCCTGCATCCATACCTGATACATCTGTTCCTTACCCACCATGTTCGTACCATCCTCTGTCTGTGTCTCTGCTCCCATCTGTCTGACACCATCTTTGTATTATTGTTGGAGATAAGTAGGTTTGGGTTTTACTCGGTTTTACTCAGATTTACTCAGTTCTCAAAATGGCATCTTATTGGCTCATGGATATCACGTGTTTTGGATAGCCAGTAAGATGCTGTTTTGAGAACCGAGTAAATCTGAGTAAAACCCGAATAAAACCTGAACCCGCTCATCTCTAATTATTGTCTTTCTCCAATCTGTATGTGAAGTTGTCCCTCCCTATGTGTACAGTACCTCTCTATCTCTCTCCACCTGTATAACTCTATCCCCAATTTGTGTGAATGTCTCCCACCACCATAACCCCAGCTCACCCCCCACATATGATTCTCCTAATTGTTCTCCCATCTTTTCCCTAATTGTAAAGATTGCAAGCAAGTACAATTTTATTAATTAACTAGTTTTTGTCATTATATCAATAGTGGTGCTGTGAACCACTGTTAAAGTAAATATAAATATATGCAATAGAGACCCAAATGTAATAGTTTGAAAGCTGGGAACAGCCACGACATTTCTTTGATTTGGACACTAGATTTATAGTGGCAAATTTGAAAACAAAAACAACAATGTGTCCCCTAATTTTTAATGTTACAGTATCTTGAGGTCTGATTTAAGGAGTGTCTTGCCAGGGGCTGTCTGTACCTGGGCAGGGTTGGGTGCCTGGAGCTTGGCTCGGGGTTATAGGCAAGAAGTTTGGCAGCTTGATAGGATTCCTTCTCATGGAGGAAAAGGAGCAGGTAATAGCTGAATAGCTGAATGCACAAAAAGATGGAGGCTGCAGAAGGTACAATAGAGGCTAAAGACACTTGGTACAATACATGAAGAGACCAGTAAAAAGCAAGGAATCGGCAAGGCAGCCGGATTGAAATAAGACATTGGGTTGGACTGGAGCCATATATTGGACCGGACTGGACTAGGAATGCTTGACTGGACTTGAACCAGATACTGAACCAGACAGGACCTGGGATTATCGATTGGATTGGAACCAGATACTGAACTGGACTTGGCGCGGAATGCTTGACTGGATTGTAACCAGATACCAAATGGACTGGACCAAAAATGCTTGAATAACTGGAACAGATACAGAACTGGAATGAACCCAGGATGCTCGACTTGACTGGAACCAGATACTGAATGAACAGGATCTGGATTCCTTGGCCAGACTGTTACTAGAGCGCTTAGTGGGACTGGGACCAGAGTACTTAGCCAGATTTGGGCCATAGTGCTTAGTCAGACTGGGACGAGAGTGCTCACCCAAACTCGGACCATGGTGCTAAGTTGCACTAGAACCAGAGTGATTGGCCAGACAAGAACCAGAGTGTTTAGCCACACTGGGACCAGAGTACTTTACCAGACTAGAACCGGAATGCTTAGCTATAATGGAACCTGAGTGTTTAGGACAGGAAAGAATAAGCAGAAAGGACTGGTAAGTTTGCAGATCCCATGAGGCCAGGTTGATGTCTGGCACAACAATAACAACTGTAAACGCTGGTTTACTTACAGGACTAAAAAGCATATACCTTAAACATACTGGATTACCCTTTAATATTGAGCCGCTGCGGCCGCAGTAATTAACCTTACACCTTTATGTTATTCACAAACCTTATGTACACAAAGTCGCACAGTGTATGCACTCTGCGTACGTACGCCTAAAGAGCGTAGTGACTACACAGTTTGCGTACACAGGCCTATATGCTGTTAGCACAATGCAGCAGCCCGAGTGGCATACACTTTAAACCTTAGCAGGGAAAGGAAACATGACACCAATTTGTATTTAAAATACCGGTTTCCGACACACCAACATATAATTACTGAAAGGGGGTTACAGTAACAAAACAATACAATACAATAGAATAATGGCTACAGTCAATGGTACAGTACATACTTGTTAAATTTTGCATGCGCTTCCCAGTCTGGTCCTTAGTCATCAGGGTAGATGAACTTTAGAGTCTGTGTGTGACCAGGCATGCAGCTGGCTCTTTTATACAATCTTCCAAAACTTAACACAATGGATACTGTAATCTCTTTGTCCACTGGACACAGGGATGGTCATTTACAGTACAGGAGAGGTCATAGGTTGGTTTGAATAGGTGGAAGAGGTCTGTTCCAGATGCAATTGTGGGTGTCCTCTGGGTTCCTGCCGCATACCAAATGTACAGTAAATTCAGTTTAGATTCATATTCTGCTCCTGCGCATAACTATTCGCAGTAGCGTGCGATCTTCGGCAAACCAACAACGGATTATTGCCCTTAAAATACCCTACAGCTGAATACCAAACACCACCTTATAATCTTGTTCTGTCCCATCCTATCCTGTAAAGGTGAATCCCTTTGTTCTGATACCATTTAAACTGTTGTAACTTGCTGGTGTGGTGCAGGGAGACCATGTGTACCTTGTGCACTATTTGGATTAAATATGTAATGTGTTTTGATGGCTTATTCATGCGTTCACAAACTCTACCGTAAATACACATACCACGTGCTAATGCGCAGGACCGCGGGAGCGACCATACGCCAATTGCGAATATGCGCACTCACAGCAGAACAAGTACACGCACGGAGACCATCTGTGTGTAGTTTGTACGTGATGTGTGTATTGCAACATTTTTCGACTTCAACAGTCCACCCTTTGGCAGTCACCAATAACTGCCACTACCTAATCAATAAACAGAAAATTATATATATATATATATATATATATATATATACAGAAGCTTGGATGATCGGGGTAGATTTGTAAGTGGAAAATGTATGACCTAGTGGGATAGTAAAAAGTATGTATGTATGAAGCCATGTCTGATGGGCATGTATCATCGTGCTGTATATGTTTTAAATAAGCTTCAAGTTATTGCGAAGTATACATTAAATCTTTCTCATACCATACTAAGGGTCTGTAAATGGGCCAACAAATACTATCGTCTTTTTGTTCCAACAAATGGGGTGCACATTTAGTTGATGATACATGGAGGGGGAACATATGTGAGTGCTAGTATATGTGGATATCACCTGTCAACTATGTGTGCCATTAACTAAATGTTGAAGAGATGAGGATAAGACACATATATATAAAATACATTCACATAAACAAAAAAGCAGAAATAGGCAATCACTGCGCTCTCGGCGGCTGCAGTTGCGTAGCACCCTGGTGTCACCCAACACCATGAAACATAGACATAAACAGAAAAAATTGTGTACTACCTCAACCGCGCTCAGCTAAAACAAGTCCACTTAGATGTTGTTAAATGTCCAAGAATATATCAGTCCGTAAAAAGAAAGGAGGTCGTCTTCCAATCTTTTTCCTCTAGTTCATTGGGTGGAGGAATTCCCTCTGGATTGGTCCGAAGTCCCTCAAAAAAAATAGAAGCACAATATCGTGTAGTACGTCCTGGATTTTGGAGAAATAGATGCTTCTAGATTTTGTTGTTAGTCACGATAGTTCGTACCGTACTCACGTATAAAAAGGAAGAGTTTCCACTCATAAAGGTTTCTTTATGGGTCCAAACTTCTCCTGACCGGACGGGAGCGGGCTCTTCTTCTATCAATTCCTCCCAAGATGGTACCCCAGCGTGAGAGATAATAGGGAGAAAACAACGGCCCAATTAATAAATCACAATGGAGTCGATTTCATCAACCCCACTGATAGCCGGAAGAATAAACCAGCGTACCGTACTCACACTCAAAGTGTATTCAATAAACCCATAAAGGTATCTTTAACCGTAGATCATGTTCAAATAGATAAATGATGGAAAAATTGGGCAGGCGTACCCCACTTACAGTTTTCAAAAATGATGTCAAGCCCGTAGCAGTTTCTTTCCCCACTTCCTTCCTAGGAAGTGGGACTCCACTTATCGAGGACTTCCAATCTCGGTATAATGAAACATATATCACGAGTGGAAGTAAGTAAAGGAAATTTATTACAATCAAATAACAATAGGGCACAATCCTAATGGACAAAATCTTGTTTGAGAATAATCAAATTATACTTTGTCTAGGAACATATTTCACATAAAATATAAATAATATATAAATTATATACATTCTCCGCACAAAGAAACCATATTATGGTGAATAAATCATAAAGGGAAGGAAATTCCATAAAAAATTCCATAAAAAATTTTCATAAAAAATAACATGAAAAATAAAGGGAGGGAAATTAGAATAAAAAATTCCAGGAAAATGGAGGGAAGAGAATTGTGCACAATTGAGTGCAGGAAGGAAAATTATCATGTAAAGCTTATTTCCAGGAAGCAGTCAATTTTTTTGGATTTATCAATATTCATTGAAGATAATCTACTGAATACACGTATATATATCAAACCTACAGACTGTAATTCTTATATTCCATCTTCCAGTAATCACCCTCCCAATTGGCTCTCCTCAGTCCCGAAAAGTCAGTTCCACAGGCTATGGAAAAATTGTTCTAAATTGAAGGATTACAGAGAACAAGGAAAGAATCTTACGAGACAATTTGAAGGAAAAGGCTATGCCAGGACAGGACTAGAGGAACCGTATCAGGAATATGAAGTCACCGACAGGACCATGATGTTAAAACCTAAAGAACAGCTAGGAACCAAGAAAGATGAAGAAAATAAAATCGTGTTCATAACCAAATTCAGCAGCCAATACAAAGAAGTAGAACAAATTATTAAGAAGAACTGGGGCCTACTACTTTAAGACCCCATTATAAGGGAGCATCTAACGGATAAACCACGCTTTGTCTACCGGAAAGCGGACAACATCAGGAAAAAGGTGGTCAGAAGCGTAGTAGAAGCACCTAGAAGTCTCAGAACTATTCGGTCAAAGGGATTCTATAGATGCGGCATGTGTCAAATGTGTAGAAACTGTAAAAGTAAAAATTCAACCATCACTCAATATACATCTACATCAAATAAAAAAAGTTTTGAGATCAAGGACTTCATCACCAGCGACAGCAAAAATGTCATTTATCTGGTCCAGTGTACCTGCAATAAACAATACATTGGGAGAACCACGCGGAGATTGAAAGAAAGGATGAACGAACATCTTAGAAAAAAGGGAGTGGAAACCCACGGAATTTCATCACATTTTAAAAAGGATCACATGTGTAAACCATCGGAGATTGCTTTGTTCTGTGGGATACAATTAGCTCCAAATAATTGGAGAAGTACAGACGTGGAGGAAAGACTAGCAAGAACGAAGATGAGGAGCATCTTCAATTTAGGAACATTACAACCAAGAGGCATGAACCTCGATTTTGAGATCAAATGGTTCCTATAAAAGGAAATAAGCTTTACATGATAATTTTCCTTCCTCCACTCAATTGTGCACAATTCTCTTCCCTCCATTTTCCTGGAATTTATTATTCTAATTTCCCTCCCTTTATTTTTTATGTTATTTTTTATGAATTTTTTTTATGGAATTTTTTATAGAACTTTTTATGGAATTTCCTTCCCTTTATGATTTATTCACCATAATATGGTTTCTTTGTGCGGAGAATGTATATAATTTATATATTATTTATATTTTATGTGAAATATGTTCCTAGACAAAGTATAATTTGATTATTCTCAAACAAGATTTTACCTACTAGTGACTTTTTTTACAGATATCTATAACAATATGTTCATATACCGATACATTTTAATTGCGAATATGAATTCTATGTATCTCTAATAACAATATCCTCCCTTTTGGTATATGTGTGTTCCGTTAGGGCAGTGGAACGCATAAATAACATTAGTTCTCCTTTGTTTACTTTTAGCCACGCGTCACTTCCAGGTGACGTTATTTCCGGCGGGAGTGCGTTCCACGCTTAAATAACATTAGTTCCTCTTTATTTACTTTTAGCCACGCGTCACTTCCTGGTGACGTTATTTCCGGCGGGAGTGCGTTCCACTGTTATTGAGTAGAACGCACATCATGCGCCAACCGCACCGCACTTCCTGGGGACGTCCCTTTCTATTATAGCACGTTCTACAGGATTACACGTTTTACGTCACTTCCGGATACACGTTTCCGGCGGAAGCTGTGCGTTCCAACACCGGCAAGTGGAACGCACAGCGCGATCTGATTAGTTTTTCAAGTTTTTAATTAGTCTAATATGTCCCTTGAATATATAAAGGACGTTTTACGTATATAATGACCATTTTAGGCCCTTGTTTATTCTTATGTTTATTATTTGAGTATGGATGTATTATGTACTGACCCCTCCCACATTATGAACACTTCCTGTGTAGGGGTATAAATAAAGGTATAGTTGCCCTCATCACACACCTTGACAAAGACCTCTGGTCGAAACGCGTTGGTGTGAGGGCTACACATTACCTACGGACTTTCCAGACTACCATTTATTAAGGTGAGATAATCCGGATCTATCCCATCTTTGTGACTGTGTAAATATCTTCTGGACTGTCCATTAGGATTGTGCCTTATTGTTATTTGATTGTAATAAATTTCCTTTACTTACTTCCACTCGTGATATATGTTTCATTATACCGAGATTGGAAGTCCTCGATAAGTGGAGTCCTACTTCCTAGGAAGGAAGTGGGGAAAGAAACTGCTATGGGCTTGACATCATTTTTGAAAACTGTAAGTGGGGTACGCCTGCCCAATTTTTCCATCATTTATCTATTTGAACATGATCTACGGTTAAAGATACCTTTATGGGTTTATTGAATACACTTTGAGTGTGAGTACGGTACGCTGGTTTATTCTTCCGGCTATCAGTGGGGTTGATGAAATCGACTCCATTGTGATTTATTAATTGGGCCGTTGTTTTCTCCCTATTATCTCTCACGCTGGGGTACCATCTTGGGAGGAATTGATAGAAGAAGAGCCCGCTCCCGTCCGGTCAGGAGAAGTTTGGACCCATAAAGAAACCTTTATGAGTGGAAACTCTTCCTTTTTATACGTGAGTACGGTACGAACTATCGTGACTAACAACAAAATCTAGAAGCATCTATTTCTCCAAAATCCAGGACGTACTACACGATATTGTGCTTCAATTTTTTTTGAGGGACTTCGGACCAATCCAGAGGGAATTCCTCCACCCAATGAACTAGAGGAAAAAGATTGGAAGACGACCTCCTTTCTTTTTACGGACTGATATATTCTTGAACATTTAACAACATCTAAGTGGACTTGTTTTAGCTGAGCGCGGTTGAGGTAGTACCCAATTTTTTCTGTTTACATTCACATAAACATTTTGGGTAGGGCTGACGTCTTTTCCGGTTGGATGTATCTGGGCAGAGGGGGAGACAAAGAAAAACAGGTGAAAGAAACAGGCCATAAAATTCATTTGCAATCCTTATCACAACGCTGTCTCTATGGATGGATCATAAATTAAATCTGCTGCTGTAACAGCGCCCTTGCTCCTTAGACTCATCAAATTTGTGCCGTGTTTGCGCCGCGTTAGAATTTGAACACACCTAAATATCAAACCAATAATTATGATGACTCCCAGGATACAAAGGAGAAACTTCCCCACACTCATAATGACATTTCGAGCCCACTCTCCTAAACCTGAGAACCATTTGCGTGGGTTCAACCATCAGACCCAGCTGGTCAGTTCATTACTCATAGTCGCTAAGGTAAGGTAGTGCTTCCTCCTGAACTCCCACTTCCACTGCAAGATCTCGTCCATCTTCTGATCGATGATCTCCGTGAGATCATCAGTGCTATTTGCAATATACGTACAGCACTTCACACCATATTGAGTTGCCAGAGTAACACAGTACCCACCTGTCACGGCTGTGACATAATTAAGGACCATCATGTGCTGGATCAGTTCCTTCTTGTAGGCTTGTAACTCCCTTCCCGCATACCTGAAGGTGTCATCATACATCTCAGTGATATTATCTATCAAGTTCACTAGAGCATGGATATACTTATAATTTATAGTTCCTCTGGCAGTACGGGTGATGTCTAATGCGAGAAGGAACTGAATCCAGGTGGATTCATGGATCAAATCAGAGGCTGCGTGCTCTGCCCTATCTATAAGGTGTCTCTTGATGATGTGTTCATAGTGAGTATGAATATAAGGAGCCTGAGCACTGCGGTGAATGTCTTTCATTTTATCATGGGTTATGATCATGACTTCTGGTAGTACATCACAATCCCTCTAAGCTTGGGGCAAGCCACTTGTACGCTTTCCTCTCACATATAAAATAGGCATCATCTGTGAGAACATAGGGGACAAAATATAACATCACCATATTACAAATTTTCCAAGTAAACAAACCAATCACTAATTCTCCCATCTACACAGTACAAGTATCGGGCTGAATGATATGGGCACAATACCCTGACAATACTTTTCCAACCCACATGGTCTTGCTTCCACGGGTATATCTATACCTAAAATACCTCACACTGTTGGCTATTTGGCGTGTGAAAAGGTCATTGTCTGGTTATTCCACGTCACTTCCCAATTTCCTGGTTTTCAGTAATTGGAAATATTAAAGCACAATAAGGACCTGTCTACATGATACTGGTGGAGCTTCAAACTAGGGGGCCTAGAGACATTGAATTTCTTGTCCACCGGTTTCCCACCCCGTAATTCGAGTACCTCATCTATTGCTAAAGGGTATGGTACAAATCCTGACTTACTCTGACCTTGAGGTACCTGTGAGCACACACAGCATTCTTTCTGGTTTAAGACCTTACCCACTAGTGAGTGGTAATCACTCAACGGATGGCGGTCCATGACGATATTAAGGTTGGACTGATATCTCTGGATGCACCCATCCTCTACTATATTCTCACAATTCCTACAAATACAATATTCATCAGACAATAACCCTTCACAGTGCCTCCGAGCTCCATGACTACCAGAGCGCTTACTGATACCAGCCTTTATTCAAGGGATGTGCTGCTCCTGAGATCCTACAAATTCGTACACGCCATCAGAACCCATTCCAGATCCCTGTTCGACCTCTCTGGGACCCTCACCAAAACAAATTGTCCTTATCAAAAACAGAATTACTAGTAGAAACCGAAACGCAGTCTCTTGTGATAGATCCATTTTGTTAGGGGAAAGAAGGAAAATAAGAAGGATAAAAGAAAATGCAGGAGGAGGTGAAAAAAAATTAAAATTGTGCGACAACCGTTATAGATCTTGTTGCTCTTCATGCTCAGATGCCTTTCAACAGTCCTGCCTCTCAACTTTCCCGGAACAAACACTCCAGTGATACGAGATTCTCTACACTATGCTTTTTGTCACAAGTTCTCTCCGGGTCAGCGACCTTCTTGCAGTGGGACAAATGGACCCAAGTTTCTCTTTCGACAATCTTCAATGCTGTCGTTCTGGTTAACAAGACTTGATATGGTCCTTCCCACCTGTCTATGAGGCAACCTGAGTGTAAGAAATCTCGAATCATCACATAATCCCCAGGCTCAATGTCATGACAATTACTGTTTGGTAGGTCAGGAATCACCAGCTTTAGATTTCTTTGTTGATTTCTCAGCTGCTGGCTCATCCCAACCAAATATTTCACAGTCACTTCATTATTACATTTCAAATCATCCTGTGGGTCTATCATTACATGAGGTTGTCGACCAAAAATAATTTCAAAGGGTGATAAGTTAAGTGGAGACCTGGGAGTGGTTCTGATGCTGTACAACACTAGTGGCAAAGCTTCTGGCCACAACAATCCAGTTTCAGCCATTACTTTGTTCAGCTTGTTCATCTTCTTCTTATTATTATCCTTTATTTATATGGCGCCACAAGAGTTCCGCAGCGCCCAATTACAGAGTACATAAACAAATAATCAAACAGGAAAACAGCAACTAACAGTTGATGACAGTATAGGACAAGTACAGGGTAAATGAACATAGTTACATCAGCAGATGACACTGGAATAAGTATCAGGTGGCAGAAGACTGCTGGATTTGGTGCAGTTGAAGATTATTAAATTAAGAAAGGATAAGCACATGAGGGAAGAGGGCCCTGCTCGTGAGAGCTTACATTCTAAAGGGGAGTGGTAGACAGACAGGGGTGACACAGATGAGGAACATAGAGAGCGTAGAACAGAGAGTTAGGATGAGAGTTGGCTGGGTTTTGTGAAGAAGTGGGTCTTGGGAGCCCATTTGAAGTTTTGTAGAGAGGTGGAGAGTCTGATGGGGAGAGGTAGGGAATTCCAGAGAATTGGTGCAGCACATGAAAAATCTTGTAGGTAGGAGTGAGAGGAAGTAATCCATAGACAGGAGAGTCGGCATGCATTAGCAGAACGAAACAGGATGGGTGGGAGTGTAAAGGGAGATAAGGTCAGAGATGTAGATGGGAGAGGAGTGAATGAGGGCTTTGTAAGCAAGTGTGAGAAACTTGAAACTGATTCAGAAAGGGAAGGGGAGCCAGTGAAGGTCTAGTAAGAGAGGAGAGGTGGACGTAATGCGTTTGGTGAGGAAGATGAGCCAGGCAGCAGCATTGAGGATAGATTGGAGTGGAGAGAGGTATTTGTCAGGAATGCCAGTCAGGAGGAGATTACAGTAGTCCAGTCTGGAGATGACCAGTGAGTGGATAAGAGTCTTAATAGTGCTGTTCACTCTCTCTACCTTTGCACTTGCTTGCAGCCGTTACAGAGTATGCAGCTTGCTATTAATTCCCATCAGTTTGCACATGACCTGAAAGACTTCACCTGTAAAATGGGTACCCCTGTCACTTTCAATCATTCTAGTGATACCATATCTACACACAAATTCCTGCACAATTTTCTTTGCAGTGAACATAGCAGTATCTGTGGCAGCAGGGAATGCTTCTACCCAGTTGGAAAATACATCAATAAAAACTAACACATATTTCAAATTCCTACAGGGTGGTAACTGTATAAAATCGATTTGTATTACCTGAAAAGGTTTGTCTGTCAGAGGGATATGGGATGGCTCTGTTGGTATTGTCTTTCCAATATTCTTCCTAAAGCAAGTAAAACATGTCATTGCTTTCTTACCAGCATGAGAAGAGAATCCTGGTGCACACCAGTAGGCTCTTACCAACTTGCACATACCCTCTTTGTCCAGATAAGTCAGACCGTGTGCCACCTCAGCTAAACTTGGAAGATATGCTCTGGGGGCCACCAGCTTACCGTATCCACAGTCCTGAGTACACTTGGCCATACCCCTTTGCCCTCCAGACTGCCTTTTCCTGTAGAGAACACAAATTTTGAATTTCGATTAATTGTTGTGTGTTGATCGTGTTAAATGTCATCAGTGATGTGATGTTCATTTGTATGGGGGTGTTTGCTGCTGATTTAGCAGCTTCGTCTGCGAGTCTGTTACCAAGTGAAAGAAAGATTTAGAAATATATACCTGGCGCTGTCACCTACAATGTGAAAGCAGCTAGTCTCGGGACACTGATCCCAGTTGTCCCAAGATTTAAAGGAACTAGAACAAACAATGAGACAGCGCTTTTCACGTTGTATGAAAAATAACCTTTACTTTATATTTTATATATGGAATACAGATATAAAAAGATTTTCACCTATACATATAGATACAGATATCACACTAAGATACCTGCCAGTACCAATTTAATCTAAAAAATATATATGTGTTTAAAATTATCTCTACTACAGAGAACAATTCATTCAAAATTATCCAACTGGAATAACAAATGCCCTATATCCATATAATACTCCTAATAGGGCTCTAAGATGTAGATTCCTAGAATTTTCTATATAGCACAATAAGCCTTATTGGTAAGCAGAGAAGTCCACATGCACATGTTAGTTTAAGCAAGAAAGATTTTAAAGCAGAGGAATTTATCCAACAGTTCAAGCAGGTTGTTTGTTAGTGCACTATAGATGTAATTAGTGGTGCAGCTATTAATTTGAAATCAGCTGATATATTTTTAGTCAGATAGATATTGAGCCTGTGCTATATTCAATACCATCCATACCTTATAGCAGGCTTGATGTTGTTATATCAAGCATTTCTCGTTATTAGTATATAATCAACTGTTTATACAAATAGGCAGCATATATATATAGTCCCGTCTGAATATCTGAGAATCCACAATACACCACGAATGCAGTACACTCTGTACTCTATTGGATACCTCTCCTCACAGTGCTTGTAGGTATATTAGCCTTCCAGCCAGTAGCAATATTTCTGTGATCCGTATCTCACTCTCCAGTGTATGAGCTTTTCTCCTTAATGCTTTGGATGCCTGATAGCTGCTTCAAACAGCCGCGGCCGCAGCAGCACAGTGTGGTGAAAGCTGCAATAGATCCCGGCTCTCCTCAGCACAGCCAGCGCTGGTACAAGCGCTCAGTCATGGCAGCAGCAGCAAATGATGATGTGGTGCTACCACAGTGAGTCCACAAACGTGTTTCTCCGCCTACCCTCCGGCTTCGGCGGCTTCCTCAGTGAATTATAAGTGTGTGCTTTACACTTGATAACAGCCACTCTGTCTGGTTCCTGTATTGCTGTCAAAAGCCTTTTGGCGTGGGATGCATGCGCTACAGGTGTGCCAGCTGCCGTCATGAAATTTCTGAGGCGCCATAGGGCCCCAAAATCATGCACCACTCCAAAGGCGTACCTAGAATCTGTGTATATATTAGCTGACTTACCCTTGGCCAAGTCACACGCTCTGGTTAGGGCGACCAACTCAGCAACTTGTGCTGAGTGCGGTGAGCCCAGAGGTTCAGCTTCTATGATAACTTCTTTATCTACAACTGCATATCCAGTGCACAAGTCTCCCGATTCTGTCTGTCTGTGGCAACTACCGTCAGTGTAGAAGGTAAAGTCTACTCCTTCCAGTGGGTTGTCCCTGATGTCAGTTCTCGCTGTGAAAGTCTGATGCAGGTATTCTATACAATCCTGCGTATCAGTATTTGCACCATCACCATCATTCTCATCCTCCACCCTTTGTGCCTGTCCAGGCACACTTGGCAAGTAAGTTGCAGGATTTAGTGAGCTGCATCTCTTAATGGTGATGTTTACCGGGTCCATCAGTGATAATTCCCACTTTGTACACCGAGCAGATGAGACATGTTTGGTTTGGGCGGAGTTCAGTAAGGCAGATACTGCATGAGGTGTATGAATGGTCAGGTCATGTAGTAACACTACATCCTCGCTTTTACTTACCAGCAAAGCTATCACTGCAACACTTCGCAAGCAAGTGGGGAGAGACCGCGCTACAGTGTCCAACTGTGCACTGTAGTAAGCTACTGGTCTGCTGGCATCACCATGTCTCTGAGTTAAGACCCCTGCCGTGCACCCAGCACTTTCAGTACTGTACAATTCAAAGGGCTTCTCATAATCTGGCATACCTAATGCAGGTGCCTGTGATAAGCACTGTTTGCGTCTCTCATACGCCAGTTCGGACTCATCTGTGTTCAAGATCCATTCCGGTTTGTTCGAAGAGACCATTTCTTGCAAAGGTAAAGCTAGTATAGAGAACCCTGGAATCCAATTTCGACAGTACCCACACATTCCAAGGAAAGTGCGGATCTGTTGCTGAGTTTGTGGCAGAGTCATGTCGCGAATTGCTTGTATTCTATCAGCAGTGAGGTGTCTAAGTCCTTGAGTCAAGCAATATCCCAAATATTTGACCATGGTCTGGCACAACTGCAACTTATCCTTTGAAACCTTGTGTCCCGTATGGGAAAGATGAAACAGTAGCTGTTTTGTGTCTTTCAAGGATGATTCGAGTGAGTCAGAACACAACAATAAGTCATCAACATACTGTATTAGTACTGATCCACTCTCAGGTTGAAAGGATTGTAAACAGTCATGCAAAGCCTGGGAGAAAATACTTGGGCTGTTAATGAAACCTTAGGGGAGACGAGTCCAGGTGTACTGTTCTCTCCTGTATTTAAAGGCAAAAAGGTACTGGCTGTCAGGGTGAAGAGGATGACAGAAAAGAAAGCAGAACAGAGGTCAATGACAGTGGAAAATGTTGCAGTAGAGTGAATTTGCATGAGGATGACAGCTGGATTGGGCACTACGGGGAATTGGCTCTCAACTATCTTGTTTATCCCCCTTTTCCTTATCCCCCTTAGATCCTGCACTAGCCTGTAACCCCTGCCCCCACTCTTTTTCACAAGTAAGATGGGACTATTGGCTGTACTGGATGTCCTGACTAGTATGCCCTGCTGTAGCAGCCGCTCTATGCTGGGGTACACTTTTAATTCTACCTCTGGCTTCAGAGGATACTGAGGGATTTTTGGAGCTATCCTACCATCTTTTACTTGTACTACTACTGGGGCTACATTCGCCATCAATCCAGTGTCTTGTCCATCTTTGGTCCAAAGGGAACCCGGTATTTGTGAGACCCTTTTCTCTACCTTTGGTGGACACTCGTGTATAACAGTAGAATGCGACATTAGCCTTTGAGGGGTGTCTAGTATATCTTGTACTTCTTGAGCATGGTTCTCAGTTATATCAAAGAAGACACCCTCAGGAGTACAATATATGACACACCGCATTTTACATAATAAGTCTCTGCCGAGTTGATTAGTCGGAGCCGATGCAGCCAGCAGAAAAGAATGTTTGGTTTGCAAGGGCCCTATCGTAATCTCTGCAGGTCTACTCAAAGGGTATTGTTGGACTGTTCCTGTTACTCCCATTGCCAAAATAATTTTTCCTGTGGTCTTTATACCTGATGTGGAATTCAACACTGACCTGGCCACCCCTGTAGCTACAAGAAATGATAATGGTACACCAGTTACATCAACTGGACCTCAGGCTCACTACCAAGGCTAGTAATCAACTTCACTGGCTACAGACTACAGGTGTGGCCCAACCCCTATTGTGTATTGGGAGCCTCCCACAGTGCACTGGCAGCTACAATCTGTGAGGGGGGTAGCTGAGAATTTTTCGGATGTCTGCCAATCTCTCCTTGGTGGGTACCTCCTTGTTTCCCCTGCATGTGGCTCGTAATTCCTCCTATGCGGTCCCTGATCCCAACTATGTGAATTGTAATGTGGTTCATATACTGGTCTAGGTGGTCGGTATATGTTATGTGTCCCACTGCTCCTACAATCCAGGGCAAAATGTCCTTCCTTTTAACAAATGTAACATATTCTAGGTCTTTTCCAAATAGCAGGGGTCTGGGATTTTGTCTGATGGGATTTTGCTGTAAGAGCCTGTATACTTACTGTCATCAGCTTATCCCCATGTCACTCCCTGTGCTTACTGACGTTCCTATCATACTCGACAGTGGACTCTCTCAGTTCAGCCACCGAGATACCTCTCAATTTTGGTAGAGAGGTTTGTACTCTTGTTCTCAGTGCCTCATTTAACCCGTCCATTAATACGGAAACAGCTACCTCCTTATGATGGTCATTATCTTTAATGTCCTCAATCCCAGTGTATCTAGCTATTTCCTGCAGTGCCCAATGGAAATATTCGGATGCCGTTTCAAATTCCTTTTGTCTTATGGAGAAAATTTTATTCCATTTGACAACAGATTGATTTGCTTTACATTCTCCTAATTGTACTCATCAGTGAGAGGTACATCTGCACCTAACTTACAGTCTGTTATGAATTTTGTGGTGTCAATATTTGAGGGTAAACACACTCGTAGTACTGTTCGCCAATCCTTATTTGTGGGCTCATGAGCGTTACCTAACTCCTTAACAAACTTCTGGCATCCGACTAGATCTTTTATGGGATCGGGAAATTCTGACATAATTGACCTTAATTCTGCTCGGGACCAAAGGCAATGCATGGCAATGTTCCTGATGGGAGTTACTCCCTGATTGTCAGTTCTCCCGTTGGGCACTGCAATCACCATGACAGGATTTAATTCAATTACGTAATTTTGGTTTGACTCTATAATGTGAGGAACTATTGTTTCTGCATAGTGTATGGTACCGTACTTACCTGTGGACACAGCCTCACTTATCCCTCCGCTAGGGGGCCTTGCTACAACTCTTGGTAGTTGGGCCGTGCCCACCTGGGTGACCTGTATGGTTGCTGCAAGAGAGAGTGCTGGTATCGTGCTGGGCTCATCCTCCTGCTCACAATCCTGGGGAAAATTTAAAACAGGATACAGCTTGCAAAGGTTAGTGTTAGTACATTTATCAATCACATTCTTATCCTGTACCAATGCACCATTGCTTGTAGCCACTTTCTCCCCATCAATATATGGTGGTGGTGGTGGTGGTGGTGGTGCGGTCACCATTGTTTTCCCGCTAGGTTTGGAACCTGCTGTGCGAGCTAATTCCCTTTGCACATCCCCTTCTTGTTGCCATAGATTTAAGCAATCTGTATGTCTAATCATTAGTTTTCTGGATTTTATCAGACATATCCTAATTCTTAAGTTCTACAATACCTCTGGCTCAAAGCTGCCCATCCTAGGGAATGATACCCTATCTTTGTCAGTCATACGTACCCACTCATTGCATAAAACTTCCGTGTGTGAACCATATTTTTCACACATGATAAACCTTGCTGACCCTTTTGGTCTTTCTTTTTCAGCCTGAACCCTGCACAAACATCTCTCACTTCACAAACATCTCTCATCTCTCAACTGGCACCCATATTTGGGGGTCTTCTTAATAACTAAAAAAAATTCCCACAAACACCAAAATACTCAATGTAAGTAGACCCACTCCTGCACACATTGGTCGGTACTACCATGCACTGTTGACAGTGAATGCGCTGTACCCAATTTAGGGCTCCTATCAGACCTTACAGCACCGTAATTTCTTTCGGTGGAGGTTCTGTTGCAATATTTTCCTGACAGAGGCAGCGAAAAATTCCTTTTCGGTATCTTTCAACTGGAATTGTTTGCAGGGTGAAAAACAGAGAAATTAGCTAACTATCCTTCACCCTGTCCAGTAGAAGCCCATGAGGGAGATTTCCCGACGTTATCAAAGAAAAACCCCTTTGTCTATACAATCACGTCTGCGTATGCTTTTCCATAGTGCATCTGACACAATGGTATCACGTTGTGCTGTGTAGAACAAACGGACATGCGATGCAATCGCACAGCCTATAGATACTAGTTATCTATATGCCCTAGAATTGCTGTAGACCACCTGACCTAGACAACTTCAGATCACCTAGTTGTATGGGACACCTAGACCACTTCAGATCACTTAGACCACCTAGTTGTAATCAAGCAAGGTAGCGAACCCTATGCAACCGGGCCTCTACTAACCCAGTGTTACCACTCCAGCCACTTAGACCACTTCAGTTCCTGGGTTCAGCTTCACTCACTCCGCTTTCACTCACTCAAATATGCTTTGTTTTTCTGTACAGAAAATTTTCAATTGTTCTGATTGGCAGCTTTATCCCCAGGGGCAATTCAGTTTAAACAAAAGTTTTATACTAATCTGCTTAAGAAACTGGGTAGTTTTGTGCTATTGTAGCATGGCTACTGTCCCACCTTTTAACTAAACGACACTATTGTGTAATTTGTACTTAGCGCCCGCACTCTTACGCACTTTGCGTAAACACGCGACCGTGCATGTCTTTTACGCTGCGTGCGCAGTCCTGTACTTTGTCCGAGACACATGTACAAAACCATGCGTCCGCAATAAAACAAATCATACAACTCTATAAATGTGAACAATACTAATTACTATTGCCCACTAGACACAACTTGTTCTGTATAAACTTTTAAGCAGACCTGCGTTTGTGTCTTTACACTTAGTTCCTTAAAATACTGTGATTTCAGTTTTAACTATATAGCAACAAATGTATCAGATTTCACACAGATCTAAATGAATCTAGGAATCTGAGTCTTGCAGCAACAATGTGAGAGGGTATGCAAAGTATGGGTGCCCTTTGTGTACGCTTTTGGCGCCCAAAAAAATTTCACCGATTTTTAAATAGCTTTTTCCTCTTTTACGGGTTCTACCAGCACCTCTGCAGACCAGACGGAGCAGACACAATCTAACAGCACACAAATAGGGTTTCCAGCATATCCATCGACCAGGAAAAGGTTACGTAGGATAACTTCCCGCCCTTTGCTGATAGATTAAGTCTGCTATGACCAGTTAGGCTGTGAGCATGTGAAAACCGGACGATGCCCCCAATTGTAAACGCTGGTTTACATAAAGGACTAAAAATCATATACCTTAAACACACTTGATAAACTTTAATATTGAGCGGCTGCGGCCGCAGTAATTAACCTTACACCTTTATGTTATTCACAAACCTTACGTACACAAAGTCACACAGTGTACGCACTCTGCGTATGTACGCCTAAAGGGCATAGTGACTACACAGTTTGCGTACACAGGCCTATACGCTGTTAATCCTTGGTAGGATTTTGACTTTTCTCTGTCATAGACTTTATGCTAATGAAAGAGTGCCATCTCTATTATTGTCTATATTATTGTCTACAATATATTCTTGTTTTTTCTTAATTTTTTTAGAATTAAATCTGCATTTTACAATTTTATATCTTATTGGTTCAGTGGATAAGCACCAATCACATGACACTACCTGCACAATCACTGTCTGTTTCTGTGGTTACATTAGGGGAACCTAAGTGTCACTGCAGGCTCAGCTCATATCCACAGAAGTGACAATTTAGTTCCTCAAGCTTTGTATTGCAAACAGGAAAGACAGCGATGGGGCAAGTACAGTAGCTGGCAACAGAAATCCAGAGTGTGACAAGGAGAAGTCCTGATAGTTTACTGCCACCAATACTTCAAGAATTACTATCTATCTATCTATCTATCTATCTATCTATCTATCTATCTATCTATCTATCTATCTATCTATCTATTTGTAATGGACTATTTAAAACATTTTATATTTTATTGATATGGGTAATTATATTTCACCTTCTATTTATTGTGCTGTATTAGTACAAATAAGGATCTATTTACAGTATGAAAACAGAGATTTCTCCAGCCTAAATCCACATACCGTCAGTTACCACCATCCCCATTTATCATATGGGGATGGTGATTTAACTGCATATCAATCATCAGAAAGTCTAACTCTCCACCACTAGGTAACGCTATGAATATATGGTGTTACTGTATCAACAAGACCCCTTTCCAGTTTTGTTATACTGTATAACAAGTTGTGTGCATTCGTGGACAGCTGCCGTTCATGTGCAGTATGCATTGACTCTTCTCCCGCAGGGTTAGGCTTTTGGCTTTATGGGTCTGTGGAGGTTGACACCACCACACGTTACTGTACAGGTGAGTACTGAAAAATAGTGGTGGTGTCACTAACCGTATATATTAAATGGTATACACAGTATATATACTGCTTCTAATGATTTGTGTTATTAAATAGACCCTATAGTCATTGTCCCATTATTTAAATGCATAATCTTTGCGGTTTTATCTGTTTTGTAAGTGTAAGTGGTGCTCATTAATATTATCAGGCTGTAGCTGTGTAATATATAGTTATGAAGGGGTTAATACACCCTTAGCCAACTGTGACTATTTACAACCTATCCCAATCATTACGCTCACTGTTATTTGAAATGTTGCTCTGTGCAGAACTTTTTTTTATCACAAGTAAACACAGAGGGACACAGGTCACAGGCATTGCTGTAATTGTGCTGTGCCCATAATGGCGCTGAATATAACAGGGACCCTACTCCTGGCTGCTGGGGTCACTCTCCTCATTTACCTCATACAATGGTGGAAACATATAAAGCAGAGGAACCTGCCCCCCGGGGCCCACACCTCTGCCCCTGCTGGGGAATATCATGCAGATTAGCACCACAGAATTTACACAGTCTTTACTGAAGGTAAGCTGGGGCGGGATCCGGTGTCTAGGTCGACGGTAACTAGGTCAACACTATAGAGGTCGACCTAGAACATGTCGACCTAGAGACCCTGGTGACATTGCATCCCCGTTGACCTAGTTACTGTCGACCAATAGTGGTCGACCGAGTCACGGTCGACCTAGTTACTATCTACCTTCCATACCACACCCAGCTGGGGCATGTACTCCCTCATTATTGCAGTATAACAATAGTCTGCAGTGCTCAGTGCAGTTGCCTCTGTAATGTGTTTCTTCTATATGTAATTATATCCACTGAGATTAAATAAATTGCCAGAGCGCTTAGACAACAGACAAGTGCTGACTTGTGCTATTTTAAACAAACCTAATTCATCAGGTTGATTGAAAGATACAGTATTACTGCTGCTAATTAAAATGACCAATTTATCTACAAAGATAGCAACATTGGATTTATTAAAAATAGTACATATTGTGAC
This sequence comes from Pseudophryne corroboree, assembly GCF_028390025.1. NCBI lineage: Eukaryota > Metazoa > Chordata > Amphibia > Anura > Myobatrachidae > Pseudophryne > Pseudophryne corroboree. Next base: position 403,721,941 of record NC_086451.1, read on the forward strand.
TTGTGAGCATGCCCTGCGTCATCCTGACACCCTCTTATTGAGGAATTCAAAAACAAATATTAAATTAAATTAATTGTGTTTATTTGTCATCCTTAGGGTCAGTTATGTGGTAAGGGATAGGATTTGTTTCTATTTGTCTACATATATCATGATTGTTTGCCACTAGCACTGGTTTTGCCTGTTTTATTGACCATAAATAGTTTGATTTGGCCCCGTACCACCAACCCAAGGCAGGGTGCCTAGGCACACAGTTTGGGAACCACTGCCATAGATTCATTTCCCACAACCACCGTCATCTGCTATTTCCTAGTCCCTTTTTTCCTCAAGTCTCCTTGTACTCACCTACATGTCCTTATGGAAAAATTTCTATATTTTCAGCTTTGTGTCTCCTGAAATGTTTTTTTCTCATGTCTCAGTTTCTATTGGGTTTTTACTATATGTATTTAATATGCTGCTAGGTTCTATGTGATCCAGTCAGGATCAAAGCTGTCAAAATACAGATGCAAGAATCCCGACCAGACCCGCTATCAAGGGGGGACAGTGGGGACTTCAGTTTGGGGCCCAGACTGAGATGGGGCCCAGGTGGCTGCAGATAGGATTGGGGGCCATTCCAGCGGCCTGCCTGCAGTGCGCACCGGCAGCTGCCTTGGAGGGAAAGAGCAGCGGCGCTGTTATTACTACAATGATGGCCGTGAGCCAATCAGAGTTCACGGACCATCAACCAATCAGGAGGTGCCATTTGGCTGCCGGTGCGTGAGCTCCGATTGGTTCATGGCCGGCTCTGTAGTAATAATAGCGTTGCTGCTCTGTTCCTAAATGCCGTGGCTTCCTCCCGGCCCTCACTGCTGCCTCCTGGGCCCCCTCAAAATGTATGTTTTGGGGAATGCTGGGGGAGGAATGGGGCAGTGTGTGTGTGTGTGTGTGTGTGTGTGTGTGTGTGTGTGTGTGTGTGTGTGTGTGTGTGTGTGTGTGTGTGTGTGGGTTCTGCCTCATTTTTCAGTCCCGGGCTACTTCATTTCAGATGGCAGCCCTGATTCCGACACTCAACGGAATGCTGGCACCGGCATCCCGACACCAGGAATATTAATCGAAACACTGCCGGGTCGCTGGAGAGGTGAGCGGGGGGAGGCTTAGGGTTAGCCTGCAGAATGGGAGGTTAGGGTTAGGCTGCAGGGAGCAGGGGTTATATTCAGGCACCCAGGATTAGGCTGTGGAGGGGGGGGGGGGAGAGTAGGTTTAGGCACCCCTGGGAGGGTTAAGGATAGGCTGGGGGGGGGGGGGGAGTTAGGTTTAGGCTGCAGAGAGGGCGGATTAGGGTTAGGGGGCCAGGGGGGAAGGAAAGTATACTAACCTTCCTCTGTAGGGATTCTTATCATCAGGATTCCATGGTTGGTATTTAGACTGCCGGCATCCCGTCAGCCGGCATTTCAATCCTAACCGGCTTCTTTACTTACATGTTCTGTCTATTGCTGACTGAACGGCGCCACAGAATCTGTGGTGCATCATAACTAAATGGTGATGAGGACAATTTATTCACTTATTGTAAGAAAATGTACAACAGCTCCAATGGTATATATGTAATGCAATATAATGAATATGTGTCTCTACAGCTGAGTGAGCAGTATGGACCAGTGTATACCATCTACCTGGGCAGTACTCGTGCTGTTGTTCTGATTGGCTATGATGCAGTGAAGGAGGCTTTGATAGATCGCAGTGATGTGTTTAGTGACAGAGGAGTGATGGATATATTTGTTTTGTTCTTAAAGGATTACGGTAAGATATTTAAAAATATATCAATAATACTAAAATACTGCAGTATATTATGATATTCTAACCTGCACTTATCACTAGCAGGCAGAGAAATTCCTTTAGTACATATCGAGAAGCAATATGTACAGGGATTTTCTCTGCCTTTTCCGTTTGTCACCCTTATCTCCAGTTAGTACATGGCTCCCTAACTGCTTAAAACTGGAATGGGATGAGTCTAACACGCAGCAGCACTCCAGCTGGGAGTATAGTACTGCTCTAGCAAAGTCCACAGTTCACAGAAAACAAAACTATGTCCTGACATGATCTTTCATACATGCACACCATGAAATTAGCAGTTTAGAGTTATTGACTTTAATCTTATAAATCAATAAAGCAGTAAATCTAACACAGAACTTTTCACAATTTTTATTGAAGTTTTATAGTGCATAATATTACATTAAAAAGTGATAAATACACGACACGTCCTTAAAAAATATTCTTCATAATATCTGTTATTGTTAGAAAGATAAAAAAAAATGTTACATTATTTAGTTCTGAGGATTTTTTAGGGTAAAAAAATAAACAAGTGTTTAGCAAAAGATGGTAGTGGCTGTGGTAGTAGCTGCGTCACACACTGAACAACGGGTACAGCTTAATTTGGTCCGGTATGCCAGGCTACTTCTCTGTAAGGCCAGCATGTTGTTGGCTTCTTCCTCTGTGTGTCCTGGTAGAGCCACTATCCATTACATGCATGCCGCAATCTTGGTTCCTCTACCAGGAACCAGTGGACCAATCCCACTTTTAGAAACTCCAGTCATGTGACCAGTTCTGACCAATTACAGGATTTATGGGATTTAGGTGTCTTATTTAAACCAGCTAGTTCTGCCAATCATACCCAGAGCTTCTTCTCTTACTTTGTGTACTACAGATTCATGACCAGGACTGTAACCAGGGAGGTGCAGTCGGTGCTGCCACACAGAGCACAGGATGCCCCTGTGGGTGGAACCATACACCACCACAATATCTATTTGCCTGCTGAGCAAGCAAGTGCGGTGCCAGTTAAAATGTGGCACGGACCATGATCTGCTCGCAGATAGGCAGCCAATAGGCAATGGCGAGCAAGAGAAAAATATGTCGGATTTAGAGCTAAAGAGGCCTTAATGTAAATAAGGGACTTTACTCTGTCTCACACTCCAGAGCTCTAAACATTGATTACTACCTCTTTGGTGTCTGACTAAGCTGGTACTGAGGCCCGCTCCTGCTGTCCCTGCACATCCTTAGCACTCACAATCTGCCACTGCAACATCGCTTCTCCTGAAGTCACAGCTCTACACTGTGCTTCTGATACTCTGTATCTGTTTAGTTTCAGTCCATCTGTATCCAGTTCCCGTCTGGTCACCTCTTGGGTTCTGTTTCAGTAATCTATCCGGTTCCAGTCTGGTCATTTATTCGGTTCCGGTCACCTATCTAGTTCCAATCTGATCATGTCTCTGCTTCCAGAGTGGTCACCTATCTGATTCCAGTCCAGTCACCTATCCAGTTCCAATCTGTTCAGCTATCCGGTTCCAGTCAGGTCACCTCTCTGGTTTTGATCTGATGGGCTATCCGGTTCTAGTCTGGTCATTTATTCGGGTGCGGTCATCTATCTGGTTCAAATCTGATCATATCTCCTATTCCAGTGCGGTCACCTATCTGCTAACAGAGTGGTCACCTATTTGGTTCCAGTCCAGTCACCTATCCAGTTCCAATCTGTTCATGTATCCGGTTCCAGTCAGGTCACCTATCTGGTTCTGATCTGATGGGCTATACGGTTCCAGTTTGATCACCTAGCTGATTCGAGTCCGGTTGGCATGCCAGCTCCAGTTGTCTCAAAATACAATTCAATTACCTTCAACTTCAGACAAGTCATCTCATCAGCCTAATTGATTCGCTACTACTATTATCACTCCTCATAAACTCCATTTCTCCGGTCCATGCCATTCAACTAGCTACCATTTGAACACCTACATTACTCTGAACATTATATCACCATGTGGGTCTAGCTCCTCATTCCAGTCATCACTGCTCCATGAGCAAGTGCTGGATCAGACCACAAGCTTCCTCCATTCTCCCTTCAAACCTGCTGGAGAGCCCATTAGACTTTATGCCTTAAGCTTAGATCAGCCCAGGATCCTACAAATCTGTGTGTAGAATGGTAGAGTAGTATTAGAGTGTTATAGGATAAATAGCTTATTTTCATATTGTTTTTCCCTAAGCCTGCGGGATGTCTTGCATGTAATAAAGCAATCTGTGCGATGTGTCAGTAAACAATGTTGTCTAGTAGTTGTTGAGCAAAGTAACCATTAAGAATCAATAGTTTGTCAGAAAAAAACCTTATCCAACGTAGAGAACATTTTGCTGTTGTATTGGAGAATCACTAAAGTAGGAAGGGAGAAGTTAAATATTAGTCAAACGTAACAAATAATGCAGAAAAGAGAACATGATTCATGTAATGAAGATCTGTATTAGCTAGGAAGAGTTAGGACAGTGGTTCTCAAACTGTGTGCCGTGGCACCCTGGGGTGCCTCGGGACATTTGCAGGGGTGCCTTAGATTGGTGGTCCAGGACCAATTCAAATTATTTATTGTCAATGTGATTGGCATATCCAGTGCTGGTGACTGTCAATCATAAAATATGTGGACAAACAAAAGTGAATCCTGCCCCTCACCCCACAATTGAACCTAAGGATGACATCTAAACACAATTTACTTAATTCAATATTTGTTTCTAATTGTCTCAATAAGAAACTTTTGGCTTAGGGGTGCGATGAATAAAATTCTGATGCTCTAGGGCGCCGTGATTCAAAAAAGTTGGAGAACCACTGAGTTAGGAGATGGTGGTAATGGGGATAAAGCAGTTACTGTATATGGAAGGTAATTACAATAGGTTATGTTTAAACTTTGAGAAGGTTAGTTTACTGTAGGATAGTTTTGGTGCCTTTGTTAAAGTCAATAAGAATATTTCAGAGGAGAGAATATGTGGAAGAAAAACGTCAATAAACTGGAAGAAGGGAACATGGGATATGAACATGTCTGCAGCTATGAGAGAGAGTGTGGAAAAAGTGAATTGTGCAACGTTCAAAAGAGGAAAGGGAGAAAGAGAAAAGTGCAAGAGGTACATTAAGTGCAAGAGGATGCTCATCTCAGGGGATAGCTATTCAAGAGTATGAAGCTGACAGCCATATTAAAGTAAGGGTCACAAACTTAATGGATCTGGAGATGGTAAAGTTGAGAATATCCTGAAAAAAGTGCAGGTCCACATTGAAATGGTTCAAGAAAACATATCTGTGCTGCAAGTTTAAATCAGAAGGGAGTTTAAGAGTATACCTTTATGAACTCGCAGCTCATTTCTACTCTACTGTGTATATTGGCTCAAATTGCATATACATGAGGAGCCAGATTACCAGCAGCCACAGGTGATGCAATTTTAGATCAGTGAATGCATTTCAAAGGAATTGTGGTCTCTCCAGAGAGGGCGCGGGGCCGCACATCGTTCATCGCTTGTGCCTCCACACTGAAAGATATGAACGGTATCTCATTCATTAATGAACAAGATCGTTGATATCTTTCGGTCAGATCGACCTGTGTGTAGGCAGAGCCGGCCATAGGCATAGGCAAACTAGGCAATTGCCTAGGGCATTTGATATGCCTAGGGGCATCAGCAGCTTCTGCTGATTAAAATGATGGCCCTCATTCCGAGTTGATCGCTCGCAAGGCGAATTTAGCAGAGTTGCTCACGCTAAGCCGCCGCCTACTGGGAGTGTATCTTAGCATCTTAAAATTGCGAACGATGTATTCGCAATATTGCGATTACAAACTACTTAGCAGTTTCAGAGTAGCTCCACACTTACTCGGCATCTGCGATCAGTTCAGTGCTTGTCGTTCCTGGTTTGACGTCATAAACACACCCAGCGTTCGCCCAGACACTCCCCCGTTTCTCCGGCCACTCCTGCGTTTTTTCCGGAAACGGTAGCGTTTTTATCCACACGCCCATAAAACGCCGTGTTTCCGCCCAGTAACACCCATTTCCTGTCAATCACACTACGATCGCCGGAGCGAAGATAAAGCCGTGAGTAAAAATACTATCTTCATTGTAAAATTACTTGGCGCAGTCGCAGTGCGAATATTGCGCATGCGTACTAAGCGGAATTTCACTGCGATGCGATGAAAATTACCGAGCGAACGACTCGGAATGAGGGCCGATATGCGGCATGCCTATATTCTGTATGTAGCATTTCATATGCAGATACAGCCACAGTCTCACACAGTATATAGGCATGATGCATATTAGTTTAATCAGCAGAAGCTGCTTGTGCATCCTAGCCACATAGCAATGCAAATAAGATGCATTTTCATTAAAAAAAGGTGCCCGATGTTAGCATTGATGCAAGATTTGTGAGGACACATCTGTATCCAAGCAGAGGTAGAGGTCACAGTGTTAGTGGAAGTGTGAGTGCTGTGTGCATGTGAGTGGGTTGGTTGTGTAGTAGTGTTCGGAATATGTGTAAGGAGCATTATGTTTGTCATGTAAAAATGCATTCATAATGTGCAACATATGTGTAAAGGGCCACTATGTGCGTCATTATGTGTATAAGGGCATTAATAATGTGCAGGATATGTGTAACGGGGTACTACTGTATGTGTGTCATTATGTGTATAGGGGCACTAATAATGTGCAGCAAATGTGTAGGGGGCACTATGTGTGTCATTATGTGCATAAGGGCATTAATAATGTGCGCCCTATGTGTAAGGGACATTATGTGTAAAAGGGCATTAATAAAGGTTGTCATAATGTGTAAGGCACATTATGTTTATAAGGACATTAATGTGTCTCATATGTGTAAGGAGCATTACTGTGTGGAATTGTGTATAAATGCATTACTAATGTGTGGCATTATGTGTATACGGTTCTCTACTATGTGGCGTTGCATATAGAAAGGGTAGTACTGTGTCATCTAATGTGAATAAAGAGCAATAAGGTGTGGTGTAATGTTAATAAGGAGCAATTCTGTGTGAAGTAATGTGAATAAGGGGCTCTACTGTGAGGAGTAATGTTTATAAGGTAAAGTGATACTACTGTGGGATGTAATATGAATTATGGACACTATTGCAAGATAAAATGTGAATAAAGTTGCAGTATTGTGTGGCGTAATTGGAATTGGGTTTTACTATTGTGTGGCCATTGCCAGCAAGAAGATGCCCCTTTTTGGGCTGTGCGTCAAATGTGCGAACTGTTCCTATTTAAAATATAGGGGGTACAAGGACTGCTATGGGCGAGGGGTGATGGTGCTGAGAAAGAGGTGCAAGGTCAGAGGCAGAACCAGCGGTGGTGCTAGGGGGCACCAGCCAAAATCTTGCCTAGGGCATCATATTGGTTAGGGTTGGCTCTGTGTGTAGGGCCTTTTAGAGTTCTATTTATTAAAATCTGCACTATAAGTGCGGCTATGCAGCGCAAATAATGACACAACTCGCAATGTGATAATTAACATTATCACATGAATGTATTAAAATTAAAATCCGAATACCAGAACAGTGCTTGCGATATAGCACTGTCCTGGCAAATCCCTGTCACTGCTGTAACGTCAGTCTATTCGCATCTGAGATAGACTGCATGTTACTGCGCATGCACCGCTTTAGTGATTAAAGGAGAGCCGCAGCATTCACGATTTGCCAGACTTCTTATATGGCTGGAAAGGGCAGGTAGATGTGACACCCTACTCCTGAACCAGTCTGGAGCTCCAGCACTTCACTTAGGCAGCAAATTTGTTTGCAGTTGGGCAAAACCATGTGCACTGAAGAGGGGGGGGGGGGGGGGAGGGGGGGGGGCATATATAACATGTGCAGAGAGAGTTAGATTTGGGTGGGGTGTGTTTAAACTGAAATCTAAATTGTACTGTTAAAATAAAGCAGGCAGTATTTTCTCTGCACAGAAACAAAATAACCCACCCAAATCTAACTCTCTCTGCAAATGTTATATCTGGCACACCTGCAGTGCACATGGGTGGTCATTCTGAGTTGTTCGCTCGTTATTTTTATTTCCGCAACAGAGCGATTAGTCGCTAATGCGCATGCGCAATGTCCGCAGTGCGACTGCGCCAAGTAAATTTGCTATGCAGTTAGGTATTTTACTCACGGCATTACGAGGTTTTTTCTTCGTTCTGGTGATCGTAATGTGATTGACAGGAAGTGGGTGTTTCTGGGCGGAAACTGGCCGTTTTATGGGTGTGTGCGAAAAAACGCTGCAGTTTCTGGGAAAAACGCTGGAGTGTCTGAAGAAACGGCGGAGTGTCTGGGTGAACGCTGGGAGTGTTTGTGATGTCAAACCAGGAACGAAACTGACTGAACTGATCGCAGTGGCTGAGTAAGTCTGGAGCTACTCAGAAACTGCTAAGCAGTATCTAATCGCAATTCTGCTAATCTTTCGTTCGCAATTTTAATGTGCTAAGATTCACTCCCAGTAGGCGGCGGCTTAGCGTGTGCAAAGCTGCTAAAAGCAGCTTGCGAGCGAACAAGCTCGGAATGACCACCATGGTTTTGCCCAACTGCTAACAAGTTTGCTGCTACGATCAGGTCTGAATTATCCCCTAAACCTGCAGCAAATGAAATAATATGACAGACAGCACAAAGCTGGTAATTAAAGGCAGTGCCATAACTAGGCATTTTAGCGCTGTGTGCAAGAAACGACAGTGCCGCCCCCCCCCATGTTAGATAGGGGCGTGGCTTCACGGGGAAGGGGCGTGACCACAAAATAATAGCAATTCATACTACGGTGCACAGTAGTCTACATTATTCAAATTACGCTGCACAGTAGCGCCACTACACCAGGTAGAGCCCCTTTTATACATTACAGCAGACAGTGTCCCCCTTTTTACACATTGCGGCAGATATACCCTTTTTACACATTGCGGCAGCCAGTCCCCCTTTTTACACATTACAGCAGCCTGTCTCCCTTTTAACACATTGCGGCAGCCGGTCCTTCTTTTTACACATTGCGGCAGACAGCGTCCCTTTTTTACAATTACAGCAGACAGCGTCCCCGTTTTTACACATTACGGCAGACGGTGTCCCCCTTTATACACATTGCGGCAGCCAGACCCCCTTTTTACACATTACGGCAGCTAGTCCCCCTTTTTACACATTATGGCAGCTAGTCCCCCTTTATACACATTGCGGCAGCCAGTCCCCCTTTTTACACATTACGGCAGCCAGTCCCCCTTTTTACACATTGCGGCAGCCAGTCCCCCTTTTTACACATTGCGGCAGCCAGTCCCCCTTTTTACACATTGCGGCAGCCAGTCCCATTTTACACATTGCGGCAGCCAGTCCCATTTTATACATTGCGGCAGCCAGTCCCCATTTTTTACACATTGCGGCAGCCAGTCCCATTTTACACATTGCGGCAGCCAGTCCCATTTTACACATTGCGGCAGCCAGTCCCCATTTTTTACACATTGCGGCAGCCAGTCCCATTTTACACATTGCGGCAGCCAGTCCCATTTTTTACACATTTCGGCAGCCATCCCCCTTTTTTTACACATTGCAGCAGCCAGTCCCATTTTTTACACATTGCGGCAGCCAGTCCCATTTTTTACACATTGCGGCAGGCGGTGTCCGAGAGAGAGAGAGAGAGAGAGAGAGAGAGACAGAGAGACAGAGAGAGAGAGAGACAGAGAGAGAGAGAGAGAGAGAGAGAGAGAGAGAGGGAGGGGGGGGGGATATACTTACCTTCTCCCCGCTGACAGGCTCCTCGTGCTGCTCCCTCGGTGGCGGCAGTGAGATGAGAAGGAGGAGGAGGGAGGGGGAGCAGGGAGCCGCAGCAGCGCTATGTTATTGGTAGTAAGCGCCGCTGCAGCATCCCCCTCTCCTTCTGTATTGGCTGCCGGGCAGCCAATACGGAAGGAGAGGGGGATGCTGCAGCGGCGCTTACTACCAATAACATAGCGCTGCTGCGGCTCCCTGCTCCCCCTCCCTCCTCCTTCTCCGCTTCTCCGGCCTCCGCTGATGTCTTCAGCTTCACAGCGCGGCGCACGGAGGCGGCATGTAATGAGTCAATTTGACTCATTACATGCCGCTGGCCGTGCGCCCCCAGGGCAACTGCGCTGTGTGCAAAGCCCCCTTGGCACACACGTAGTTACGGCTCTGATTAAAGGTATTTATTTATTTAAAAAAAAAAAGATTAATTACCATGTCCATCTATGCACAAAGGATTCCTCATCTTGCTGCTGGCTGCTTTCAGGGGGTCATTCCGAGTTGATTGCTAGCTGAAAAAGTTCGCAGTGCTGCGATGATGCAAAAAAACTGTACTTCTGCGCATTCGTATGTGGCGCAATGTGCATGCATATGCAGCGCAATGCGCACGCATGACATACTTTGACAACGGCCGATGTGTTTTTACACAAGGTCTACCGAAGCTTTTCAGTCGCACTGCTGGCCGCAGAGTGATTGACAGGGAGAGGGCGTTTCTGGGTGTCAACTGACCATTTTCAGAGAGTGTTCAAAAAAACGCAGGTGTGCCAGACAAAATGCAGGCGTGGCTGAGAAAACGCAGGGCGTGTTTGTGACATCAAATCCGCAGCTGAACAGTCTGAAATTATCGCAAGCGCTGAGTAGGTCTGGAGCTACTGTAGACCTGCACAATTTTTTTTAGTACTCACTCTGCGATCCTTTCATTCGCACTTCTACTAAGCTAAAATACACTCCCAGAGGGCGGCAGCTTAGCATTTGCACGACTGCTAAAAACTGCTAGCGAGTGATCAACTCGGAATGACCCCCTCAGGACTTTAGTAAACACACGGGAGGAAGGCAGAGGGAGGGGGGTGCTGGAAAGCTATCTCCTTCCTGAAGAAAACAGCTTTATTGCAACTACAGGTAGGGTTTAGATTGGATAATGCTAGTTAGACCTGGCATTATTAACACTAGGCTAAGTCTGTTATTTTTTAACAATTGTAGTTTAGTAAATCTGAGCAGATAACATTTCCCATTACAGTTATGGGAAATGCGATCTGCTTACTTTAAAAAAATTGATAATTACGGTTTGGAGGAGAATTTGGAGAATTCTCATACAATTCCTCTTGGTACATTTATGTGAAACTAAAATAATGTGAAAGCTTTTTCACATTATTTTAGTAAAAATAATTTTAATAAATATGCCCCTTAATCTGTTAGCAAAGTACTAGTAGTAGTTGTAGGTATACATGTGTTGCACATCAAATTAATCAGTGCAGTCTCATGAAGTGGCTTGTCACATTCGTTTGCAACTAAGAGGCATTTTCAGTTGAAGAAGATGCAAATATATGCTTGGCACAAGCTGAGCCACATGGGATGTGCTGGCTCTCTCACGCCAGGTGTCTCGCACCACATGGCGTACTGAGGCTACCTGTATGAGGACACATCTGCATGTGGAATTTGTAGCTGTGGTTTCAGCATTCCCTGTTTTACTCAGTTAGGAGCTATTCAGCATTTACTATTTTTATGGGTATATTTTAGTCATCATTTTAATCAGTTTAATAAATTAATATGTACCGTAAGCAAAGGTCCTGAATTACAAGCAATTAAGATTACAGCCACCTGCACCCCAGGACTGCAGTTTAGTCCATACCCAGGAGCACCAATCCTTTTAGCAATACAAATATAGCAATAAAGGTGGTCCAAAAGTGCAAATCATTGATAGAGTCTTTGGTATATTCCTGCTGTGCCCTCTGATGGGATAGATCACCATCTCAGGAGACAAGAAGACAAACAACACATTCTTGTTATATAAACATCACGTATCCACTATATATATATATATATATCTATCAACACAAGGAGGCGGGCGGCACTCCACGGACTTATATAAGAATTCACACAGCTACACAAGCTTCATGACCAACATTTCAGGTGCCTTTAATCACACCTTTCATCAGGATACACAAAGAACACATCCTACCTTAAATACATGACAGTGTAGCAATCGGGTCCCGCTCTTCCCCCCACTTCTGGGAGTGAGCGTGATGGCTTCATACGGTGCCCAGCCAGTGATGGCAGGGGCGGAGCCTGTTACCATAGACACCCACATCTGAACAAAAATAAAGTTTGATCAATGTTGCTAATGTCCATCCGTGATTAAACTAGCACTACTGACTCTAATACATTGCTGCACCGCTTACTAATCATATGTTAAAGCACACGCAGATGATCTATATACTGTATATACACACAGCGGGCTACATAGCAAGGTAGATAAACAGTACAGAATATATGACTATTGGACCCTGCGCTTATCACTGGAAGAGCATTGGTAGCAACAACCCTCATTATATCACATCTTTCAGAAAAAAAACCCCATTTAATTCTACATTATTAATATTCAATAGCCAATACATCACATTCCACCTCCTAAAACAATAACCATATTCGTAACTCGCATTAAAAAATATACTGAAAACAGCATAATAAACATTGCAGTAATACACATGCCCAGAGAAAACAGAGGAAGGACAGATTCTTATTTAACCCAGCAGGTGAGACAGTGTTTAACTCAGAGATCCATCTTGCCTCCAACTGCATTAATCTTTTATTACGATCACCTCCCTTTACCCTAGAAGGGACATGGTCAATCAGTTTATAATGCAGTGTGGCCATGGAATGTCCTTTTTCCTTAAAATGTCTCGCTATGGGGGCGTGGTCTGGCTGCTGGAGGAAGCAGACTCATTTCATGTGAGCTCCTATAGTTTATGCCCATCAAATTTCTAATTTATCCTCCCCCTGGTAACTCTCCTACCTTAGTTGCTGTCCCTGCCTCCCCTGACCCCCCTGGTGTGGCCTGGTACATGCTGCAGAATCAGGGAGCAAGCTCTGGAGCTCCCATGGATTGCGCCCTACCTCCAGCCCCCATGCCGGGACCTCGATTTTACCTCTGGGCCGGCGCATACCTCCGGTGCCACAGAATCGGAACACAGCTCTCTCCTCTGCTCTCTGGTGCTTTGGCTGCCGCTGGACACCCTGAGGAGGCCTCTCTTGCTGCCCCTGCCTGCCCCCTTTGCTGGGAATGGACAGGGTTTTCAGCAACCTGGCAGAGCCGTGGGACGCCCAGCGGCCATCTTGTAAGTGACCCGGTGCACACCACGATCTCCTGCCCATCTTCAGTGTGCAAGTTGAGGCTTAATACAGAACTGGCAGACCCCCACACTCCTTAATACATGCCCCTGGAGTCCTTGCCTTACCATAGCATCACACAGTATAACACTGCTGGGACCCATGCTGTGCTGCTTCTTGGAGGACACATCTTCCTGCATTTCCTCTCTCCCTCCAGTCTCTGCTGTGCTTAACTCCTGCCAGTATTTTTATAGGGGCTTGCAGAGACACACTACAGGTTTGGTGCTCTGATCCAATATAATACTACTACCTCTGTGGTGCTCTATGTGACTTTTTTTATTTTATCATTCTTCTGAAGATGTGTATATAACCTGAGATCCCTACAACAGCAATGCTTGCTCATTAGTCTCATCCTCACTATTGCTCAATCTCAGTGTAACGTCTCCTTGCTCCGGCTGTGATACTCATGTTTCCTTTGCTGTACCATCGAGGTTGGTGCTGTGTCGACCATTCTAATGCCATGACCCTCTAACTCACCCACGCAGTATGGTGCAGGACATCCTATGGCTGTAACCAGAGTCTCCTCGATGTGCTGATGTTCTGTTTATAGCTCTTCCTGCAACAAGTCCTGCTGTATTTCACTACATATGTGGACGTCTTCTTTTTGATGGGAAAAAACTGAAAAAGTGGACGGTCATCTCACACCAAGTAATCCGGATCCACAGCCTCACAGTCTAATTTGCTCCGTTATCTTGTCCCTGGAAACGACACCCAGAGCGACAATAATTGTTCCGTTGCTGACTCTTCTCCTACGAATACCGCCAACATCATGGCCTTTTCACCTTGGAGTCGGTCTGATACATCTCTGGAACCCAACAATGCCGATGTCTTAAAACATCTTAGATCCCTTCCTACCAAAAAACATCTCCCTACGAAATCTGATTTTTTTGTATTTGGAAAAGAGAATTGGTGCTACAGTCAAGGCGGAAATACCTGCGCTTCAGGCCAATCTATCCCAAATTACTCATCGTGTGTCTGACATGGAGGACCACCTCAATGATTTGGACTCTTACCAGCAATGACTTGGAAGCACCGTTTTTACACACGCTCAAGAACTCAAGGCGATTCAGCGTCGTATGGATGGTTTGGACAACAGAGGGAGAAGAAACAATCTTCGGATACGTGGTATCCCTGAGGATGTACAAGGACCGGGAATTCGTAGACGTCCTTGTCAGGTCCGGGTGTTTTTGTGAATCTGTTAACCCGGAACCAACCACAGGTGTAGGTGCTGGGCTATGAAGAAAGCAGGGAGGACGAAGAAAGTTCCGATTCATATATTTATTCAAAATAATAATTCAGTAAAGGGTTAACTGACAAGTTGGTAATCATCATATTATACTGAAGTATTGCAGGAATAATATGCAAGAGAAAACTCAAAAATAAATAAAAGAAATGTTCATGGAAACATATGCAAAACAAGCTGATGAATAAATGTTGGATTGTCCAAATATAAACAAGCTTTGATGCAGAACTGCAGAATGTGATTAACTGGATAATGCAGACATGAAGAGATAACTGTAAGGATTTGCAATGGAGTTTTGAGAGTTAACTGAGAGACTGTGAAGAATTATCCTTGTTATGACAACATAGCAAATATAAACAAACTTTGATGCTGAACTGTAGAATGTTATTAACTGGATAATGCAGACATGAAGAGATAACTGTAAGGATTAGCAATGAAGCTTTGAGAGTTAACTGAGAGACTGATGAATTATCCTTGTAATGACAACATAGCAAAAAGTACTGAATTGGGTTACTTGCGGGTTCCGGAGATCACTGTGAAACTGTAGTAGAAGACAAGGTGATGAATGGGTTAAATGCAGAGTTGAACAAACGAACAGCTGAGAGAAATGAGATCCTGCAGACTTTGTAGGATAGGCAGACTGACAAGGTAACCTCATGCAGGACACTGGGAATCCAAGTATTTCCAATAGGTGTGCAATTGACTGATAGCACAATGGAGAGCCGGTAGATCTTTGGCAGTGAAGGCTGCAAACGGACCTCTGGGAACGGAGGCGATATCTGGACCTACGGGAATCACACAGGAATGCACGGAGAGAGTTCAGAGCTAGAGCACAGCTTTGATACAACAAAGCACTGGCCCAGAGTAACATAATCCCAGCCTACTTAAAGGCAGCACAAGCACGGGATTGGCTTACACCTGCCCACAGGTGTTTTCACAAGTGCTCTGTATTAGCTATTTGGTCTCCAACATGGCCACCTCCTATACAGCAGACACACCGCAGTGCCTTAGGCCATTTGGTCCCCGCACTCACAGTTCCCAGACTCTGCATCACCTGTGCCATTGATCACGCCGTGTCCCCACACGGGCGCACAGCACCGCAAGCAACCGCACTGGCAATGGATGAACCCCAGAACCCGCAGAGGTGAGAGACCGGTTCGTGACAGTACCCCCTCTTCTACGGGTGGTCTCCGAACACCTTTGAACCTTGTCAGGATTTTTGGAGAAGTATTTCTGTACCAGTCTTGGAGCATGAACATCTTCAGAGAAAACCCAGGATCTCTCCTCCGGACCGTAACCCTTCCAGTCGACCAGAAACTGTAAACGACCATATCGGGAACGTGAGTCCACAATCTCTTTAACTTCAAATTCCTCATTCTGCAAAGAGTGAACTTTAGGAGATTTGGACTGGGTAGTACGGAACTTATTGAGAATCAAAGGCTTCAGTAAAGATGTATGAAAGGCGTTAGGAATTCTCAAAGACGGTGGCAATTCGACTTTGTATGACACAAGGTTGAGTACCTTTACAATGGGAAATGGACCAATAAACCTGAGAGCAAATTTCTTAGAAGGAACTTTGAACTTGAGATTGCGCGTAGAAATCCAAACTTGGTCTCCCACTTAGTAATTCGGTACAGCTTTACGTTTTCTATCTGCAAAAGATTTATAACGAGTGGAAGTTTTGACCAAGGACTTACGTACACAACTCCAGATGCTAGATAGACGTTGAAGCTCTTGATCTGCTGCTGGAACCTCTAGGGCTGGCAAAGGATGAAACTCTGGTGGAGAACTTCTTGGACTCTTATGTTGGGCACATTTAGGACATGCTGCTATAAACTCTTGGACATCGGCTTTGAGACGTGGCCACCAATAAGACTGTTGAATAAATTCGGGAGTCTTTAGAACCCCATGATGACCCATGAAGGAAGAGGAGTGAGCCCAGGTAAGCAGCCGTTTTCGGAGACTTGTGGCAACAAAGGTCTTGCCAGGCGGAGGAACTGGAGAGGTTCGAGTCATTAAAAAGGACGTAGGATTCACAATGGCTTGATTCGTGGTAGCATCATTTAATTCAGAAGAAGCAAAGGGCCGGGAAAGGGCATCTGCCTTTTTGTTCTGAGACCCTGGACGATAGGCGAGTTTGAAATCAAATCGTGAGAAGAAAAGCGCCCATCGAGCTTGTCGTGGATTCAAACACGGAGCTGACTGCAGATATAGAAGATTCTTATGATCAGTATAAACTGTAATGCGATGTTGAGCTCCTTCTAGAAGGTATCTCCACTCCTCAAATGCCAACTTGATGGCAAGTAACTCTTGGTCACCGATTGCATAATTACGTTCTGCCGGGAGGAACTTACGGGAGAAATATCCGCAGGGATGGACCTTTTTATCTTCAAAGACTTGTGACAACACAGCTCCTACTGCTTCTGTAGATGCATGCACCTCTAATAGAAAGGGACGATTCAACTCAGGCTGTCGAAGAATGGGGGCTGACACAAAGGCTTGCTTTAAATCAGAGAAGGCTTTGATTGCTTCAGAAGACCAGTTCGTAGGATTTGCTCCCTTGCGAGTTAGGGCTGTGATAGGAGCAGCTAACGTAGAATAATTCTTAATGAATCTCCTATAGAAATTAGCAAAGCCAAGAAATCGCTGAATCCCCTTGAGAGTTGTAGGAGTGGACCAATCCCGGATAGTTAAATCATCCTTGATTCTCTCTGAAAGTCCATTCCAAAACGCGGCGATCAGGGCCTCCTCATTCCAGTTTAACTCTGAAGACAACGTGCGAAACTGAATAATATATTGACTGACAGGACGTAAACCTTGACGTAGACGGAGAATCTCCAAGGATGCTGAGGTGGTCCTGCCTGGTTCGTCAAAGATTCTCCGGAAGGAAGATACGAACTCTTTGTAATTAGAGAGGATAGGATCACCTCTCTCCCATAATGGTGATGCCCACTCCAGAGCCTGACCGGAGAGGAGGGCAATAATATATGCAACTTTAGAACGAGCTGATGGGAAACTGGAGGACAACAGTTCGAACTGGATCTCGCATTGATTCAGGAATCCTCTGCAAAGTTTTGGGGTTCCGTCAAACTTACTCGGAGAGGGTAACTGCAAGCGGGACGTAGGTAGCGTCACAGGAGAAGCTGTAGTGGTAACTGGGACATCCAGGGTTGGACTCTGGACTTGGAACGTTTTAATAGCCGTATGAAGAGTCTCTAAACGGTCTGCCATAGTTTGCATAAACTGCACTATTTGTGTCTGTATAGACTCCTGATTTTCCAGACGGGAAAGGATATCTGACGTAGCACCGCCTCCTGCGAATTGGTCACTTGACGGATCCATGTGGCCAGTGCTTACTGTCAGGTCCGGGTGTTTTTGTGAATCCGTTAACCCGGAACCAACCACAGGTGTAGGTGCTGGGCTATGAAGAAAGCAGGGAGGACGAAGAAAGTTCCGATTCATATATTTATTCAAAATAATAATTCAGTAAAGGGTTAACTGACAAGTTGGTAATCATCATATTATACTGAAGTATTGCAGGAATAATATGCAAGAGAAAACTCAAAAATAAATAAAAGAAATGTTCATGGAAACATATGCAAAACAAGCTGATGAATAAATGTTGGATTGTCCAAATATAAACAAGCTTTGATGCAGAACTGCAGAATGTGATTAACTGGATAATGCAGACATGAAGAGATAACTGTAAGGATTTGCAATGGAGTTTTGAGAGTTAACTGAGAGACTGTGAAGAATTATCCTTGTTATGACAACATAGCAAATATAAACAAACTTTGATGCTGAACTGTAGAATGTTATTAACTGGATAATGCAGACATGAAGAGATAACTGTAAGGATTAGCAATGAAGCTTTGAGAGTTAACTGAGAGACTGATGAATTATCCTTGTAATGACAACATAGCAAAAAGTACTGAATTGGGTTACTTGCGGGTTCCGGAGATCACTGTGAAACTGTAGTAGAAGACAAGGTGATGAATGGGTTAAATGCAGAGTTGAACAAACGAACAGCTGAGAGAAATGAGATCCTGCAGACTTTGTAGGATAGGCAGACTGACAAGGTAACCTCATGCAGGACACTGGGAATCCAAGTATTTCCAATAGGTGTGCAATTGACTGATAGCACAATGGAGAGCCGGTAGATCTTTGGCAGTGAAGGCTGCAAACGGACCTCTGGGAACGGAGGCGATATCTGGACCTACGGGAATCACACAGGAATGCACGGAGAGAGTTCAGAGCTAGAGCACAGCTTTGATACAACAAAGCACTGGCCCAGAGTAACATAATCCCAGCCTACTTAAAGGCAGCACAAGCACGGGATTGGCTTACACCTGCCCACAGGTGTTTTCACAAGTGCTCTGTATTAGCTATTTGGTCTCCAACATGGCCACCTCCTATACAGCAGACACACCGCAGTGCCTTAGGCCATTTGGTCCCCGCACTCACAGTTCCCAGACTCTGCATCACCTGTGCCATTGATCACGCCGTGTCCCCACACGGGCGCACAGCACCGCAAGCAACCGCACTGGCAATGGATGAACCCCAGAACCCGCAGAGGTGAGAGACCGGTTCGTGACAGTCCTCACCAAGATTTTCAATGAAATTACTGATGCAGAACCGGACAATGGCCCTCATTCCAAGTTGATCGCTCACTAGCTGCTTTTAGCAGCAGTGCACACGCTAAGCCGCCGCCCTCTGGGAGTGTATCTTAGCTTAGCAGAAGTGCGAATGAAAGATTAGCAGAACTGCTCGTAAAAATTTTCATACCGGTTCTGAGTAGCTTCAGACCTACTCCTACCTTGCGATCACTGCAGATAATTTAGTTCCTGGTTTGATGTCACAAACACGCCCTGCGTTCGGCCAGCCACTCCCCCGTTTCTCCTGGTATGCCTGCGTTATCTACTGACACGCCTGCATTTTTTAGCACACTCCCGGAAAACGGTCAGTTACCTCCCAGATATGCCTCTTTACTGTCAATCACTCAGCGATCAACACAGCGACTGAAAAGTGCCGCTAGACCTTGTGTAAAATAGCATAGTTTTGTGTGAAAGTACTTTGCGCATGCGCAGTGCAGCCCATACGCATGCGCAGTAATGCAGATTTTTTTGCCTGATCGCTGCACTGCGAACAACGGCAGCTAGCGATCAACCCGGAATGACCACCAATGTCATTCTCTTTGATCGTGCACACCGTGCACTGCGTCCAAAAGGCCTTCCCTCTGAGGCTCCCAGGGATATTATTTGCTGCCTCCATTACTACCACATCAAGGAGGATGTTCTGGCAATAGAGAGGAAATGAGATGGAATTGAATTTAGTGGTTCCAAAATCCAAATCTTCCCTGACCTGTCCTGGAATACTCTTCAACACAGACGGCTCCTCAAACTGCTTACGGATGCCTTAAAACATAAGAATATTTGTTTTCATTGGGGCTTCCCCTTGAGCATCCAAGCCTCTCATGATGGTCGTAATCTTAGTTTACAGTCTTCAGATGACTTGGATCGCTTTTGCTCTGCCCTTTCAATCAACACGCTGTCTCTCCCAGAATGGACTCAACTGCATACTAGGTTGGACCCTTCCACGCCTCCTCTGGTGCGGACTCTTTGGGTACCTGTCCACAATCACAAGAATGACCTAGCTTTACCACACCCTTGTCTAGAGGCTTCCGATACCTGACAACCATCACTATCTGATATGGAGTTTTTGAATTCCTTTCTACTGTTTGCTCCAGGACTTACTTGCTAGCTCTGAAGCCTGGCCGGCTGTTAACCTAAGTATTTTCTGGACTTAGCTCTGCGAGTGCTCGCTATGTACTAGGCGACTGAGTTTAGCTATGTTTTTACTATATACCATCTCTCACCTCACCGAGAAATTGTCCTTCTATTGATATGTCTATGGTTCACATACCGTTCTCTATTTACATGCTTATCCTTAGCAGGACATTTTGTACTAATCTTTTCTTTGCATGATTTAGCTACTGTTATATTATTGACTTGTTGCTATTGTGGATTTTGAGCCCGGTCACAGATGCCCCACCCCAGTTGGGTTGGTCCGCACTTTTTTATTGGTGCATGGGTGAACAAGTTTAACCTGTGTTATCCAATAGCAGACATTTGTTTTTTCCATTTATTCTGATTCTTGTTGTTTTCTGTATGTTTTCTTGGATTCTGCCTTTTTCTACTTTTTCTACTTGTCTGTCTTTCTCCCTTTCCTCTTTTCCCATTCCCCTTCTCACTCTTGATTGTTTGTACTAACCCCTTTGTGGGGTTGAATCTCCAATGTTTTATGTATCTCCCAGTGGATTCTCCTGCACATATTCTGCGCTATCTCCTAAATCTATCATGGTCTCTTTGAAAGAGAGGGCATTGAAATTATGCTTTTATAGTGTCAAATGCTTAAATATCCCTGAAAAATGTTCTACTCTTTTGAGAGAACTTTACTCAGAAAGAGTTGACGTGGCTTTTGTGCAGGAGACTCATTTTAAACAGGATGCTGCCCCTCCCCTTAGAAACCATAATTTTCCTCACCGGTTCTGTAGTGATAACTCTCTGGGTAAATCATTGGGTGTGGCTATACTCCTATCTCACAACCTACTTGTTTCAGATACTTCCCCCATCATGTTTTATCGGCTGGAAGATGCCAGGTTCTAAAATGTAAGCTTTTTGACCAAGTATATACCCTGGTAATTATTTACTCATCTAATCAACACCAATGGAAATTCTTGACCAAGGTTATGAGACTCTTAGAGCCTTTGAGAGAGGGTTGTTTAATATTAGGGGGAGACTTTAATTGGACACTAGACCCCGCACTTGACTGTTCTACTAGGCCTCTGCATCATTCCTCCAGGGATCACCGTATGGTACGTTAACTTCTACATGATAGTACACCTTTTATTCTGCCCCTCATGATTCTTATTCTCGTCTTGATTTTTTTTTAGTGGACCATAAACAATTACAGTTTTTCACTGATAGTCATATAGGCCAGATTACTTGATCCAATCATGCTCCTATATTTGCTTCCTTTTGTCTCACTACTGTTTTTGCAAAACCGTAGACATGGAAATTTAATGAGACTTTGCTCCACAATAGACGACTTAAGGTTGGCCTGCTCCAAACTATTACTGAATACATCTCCCTTAATGACCTGCCTGATACGCCCACTGTTATGATCTGGGAGGCACATAAATGCATAGTTAGGGGTAAATGTATCCAATTGGGATCCCAGTTAAAAAAGGACAGAGAGGCTCAGCAACGACTGCTTTTGACCCATATCCAATCTTTGGAACTGTCTCACAAGCAGTTGATGTACGGGTGCTGCGTGATCTCAATGAGGCGAGATTAGCATTTAAAAAACTTATGCAAGAGAAAAACAAATTTGAATAACAGAGATACCGCCACAAATTCTATCTGTGGGGTAATAAACCTGGTTCTATGTTAGCGAAAGCCCTGAAGTCTCAATGCCAAAAGTCTTATGTTCACTCAGTTCAGGACTCAGAATGGAATAGGGTCCATACCTTTCCACAAATAGCAAAGGCCTTTCAATCTTACTTTATGGATCTCTATAACTTGAGAAAAACCCAATCTCCATCTGATGTCTTCTCATCTGTGGAGGCAGTCAATGATTATCTCTCTTCTGTAGATTACCCTCAGTTGTCAGGAGATGATGTAGAGTTTCTTGAATGCCCCTTTGCTATCGAAGAATTGTAACTGGCCCTATCTGCTACTCCTCTTGGGAAGAGTCTGGGCCCAGATGGCTTCCCAGTGAGCTATTATAAATCTTTCCAATCATCCCTCATGCCAGTTTTTGAAAGCATGTAATGCAATAACTGCTGAGAATGCATTCCCCCCCAATCTTTGGAGGCATATATTTCTATAATTCCTAAGGAAAGGAAAGACCCCACTCACTGCTCCAGTTATCGGCCTATCTCCTTACTAAATAATGATATCAAACTTTATGCTAAAATGTTAGCTTACAGGCTGAATTACTTCTTGCCGACTCTGATCCATGGGGACCAGGTAGGAATTGTGAGGGGAAGGGAGGCCAAAGATAACACTACAAAAATCATTGACCTCATCCATCACGCCAGGCGTAACAGCGAGACTATGATTCTTTTGTCCACGGACGCGGAGAAGGCCTTCGATAGGATTAACTGGCAGTTCATGGAGGGTATTCTCCGTCGTTCAGAACTGGGTCCATATTGCTTGCATAGGATACTTGCTCTTTATAACAATCCCTACACACGAGTATGTGTCAATGGGGCTTTATCGGACCCCTTTGTGATTCAGAATAGTACACGTCAGGGATGCCCTTTATCTCCCCTTATTTTGGTTTTACGTATGGAGGTGGTGACGAGGGCGAGCCATTCAAATGATAATATTAGGGGTCTCCGGCTCAGTGACTCTGAATATAAGTTGGCTTTATTTTCTGATGATTTCCTTGCCACTATAACTGCTTCGGCAACCTCTCTCCCTGCCCTTATGCATGAATTCAACAGATTTAGTCATGTCTCTGATTTTAAAATAAACTACGCAAAACCTGTAGCAGTTACCCCCCTCCATGGTAAATAGCCTTAAAGGCTCATTCCCTTTCCTCTGGAATCTGATCCAGCTGAAATATTTAGGGATTCTGTTGTCTCCTAATACCGATTCCCTGTTTCAACTTAATTTTTGACCACTTTCGAAGCAACTCAAGGAGGACTTTCAAAATTGGTCCCTACTGAAGCTGTCCTGGTTGGGTAGGTTGAATGTAATCAAAATGAGTATTCTCCCAAAGGTTTTATACTTACTAGAATCTCTACCGTCTTCCTTTTTTAGGGATTTGCAGGGCATGGTGGGTCAATTTATTTGGGGATCACTTGGATCCCGCATATCTCGATCCACGCTAATTAGAAGCCGAGTTTGAGGCGGCCTTCAGCTGCCCTGTTTCCTAACGTACTATCATACCATTCACCTTGCTAGGATTGTTGAGATGTCCAGACCTCATGTTATGAAACAATGGCCGCTTATTTTGGATCGCGCAGCTCCTACTCCATCAGGTGTCCTCCCGTGGATGTCTAGATGTCCTCACCTCACTCACCCCACTCTGAGCCCTACACTTCAATGCTGGCAAAAATATAAGAACCTTTTGGATTTTAAATTGAGAATTCCTCTATCTACACCCCTGTTTAATAACCCTGATTTCCCCCCAGGTATGCCACCATTTAGACTGCCCTCCTGGTCGAATGAGTGTATATCTCGTATCTGCCACTTAGTCACACATTCTAGCATTTGCTCCTTTGAGGATCTTCAGTGGAAGCATGACCTTCTGTCTAATTCCTTTTGGTTTTATTTGCAGGTTAGGCAATTCATCTACTCTTTTGGGAAACACGCTCTGTCATCCACCTACACTAAATTTGAATCTTTATGCCTGTCTCCTCACCCTCCTAGACATCTGATATCACAGCTGTATTGTTTATGTCTCACCGTTATGACTGCTGGTCCTCCCTCTTATGCTTCGGCATGTCAAGGCGAGTTACGTGGAGATTTGCTGGAGGACAAATGGACCTGTATTTTTACTCACACTTTTGCTACCTCCTCTTCCCTCCAAGTGTTACCTACTAGAGATGTGCGGCTGGCACTTTTCATGTTTTGTGTTTTGGTTTTGGTTCTAATTCCATTCTCGTGTTTTGGTTTTGGCTTGGTTTTGCTAAAACCACCCTTTTCGTGTTTTGGTTTTGGTTTTGGATCTGGATGATTTTTTTAAAAAAAACCATAAAAACAGCTAAAATCACAGAATTTGGGGGTAATTTTGCTCCTACAGTATTATTGACCTCAATAACAATCATTTCCACTCATTTCCAGTCAATTCTGAACACCTCACACCTCACAATATTGTTTTTAGGCCTAAATATTGCACCAAGGTGGCTGTATGACTAAGCTATGTGACACAAGTGTGCGGCACAAACACCTGGCCCATCTAGGAGTGGCACTGCAGTTGCAGACAAGATGGCACTATTCAAAAACTAGTCTCCAAACAGCACATGATGCAAAGAAGAAAAAGAGTTGCAATTAGGTAGCTGGATGGCCAAGCTAAGTGACACAAGTATGCGGCACAAACACTTGGCCCATCTAGGAGTGGCACTGCAGTTACAGATAGGATGGTAGATTTAAAAAATAGGCCCCAAACAGCACATGGACAAATAGAAACAAACAGCAGTGGACATATAGCAGCAGCATATATCGTCACTGGAATTATTGATGACACAGGACACTACCACTGGTCTGATGCAGACCAACAGGTTGTTATAATTGTTATACTGCAGCAGTGAATGTATAGCATCTGCGTATATCGTCACTGGAATTACTGATGACACAGGACACTACCACTGGTCTGCACAACACAGCACCACTTTATACAGCTACACTGGATATATGGCAGCAGAGTACACCAAAACTGTGAATGGCTGGACTAATACAGCACAATACACTGACTACACTGGACTGGTCTGCACAGCACAGCACCACTTTACAGCTACACTGGATATATCTGCCTGGACTGATACAGCACAATACACTGACTACATTGGACTGGTCTGCACAACACAGCACCACTTTTCAGCTACACTGGATATATGGCAGCAGAGAACACTAACACTGTGACTGCCTGGACTGATGCAGTACAATACACTGAGTGACTACACTGGACTGGACTGAGCAGCACAACACTTGCCACCCTACTTTCCCGCCCCAACACACAGACACTGAACACTGAGGACATGTCCTCTCTATACACTCTCCGAGACTGGAGTGAAAATGGCGGGAACGCGCGGCTCCTTATATGGAATCCAAATCCCGAGAAAATCCGAAAGCGGGATGATGACGTTTTGCCACGTTCGGGTTTCTGAGTCAAGAGGGAAAATCCGAGCATGGCTCGGATCCGGACTCGGAAGGCAAAGTTCGGTAGGGTTCAGTTCTCTGAGAACCGATCCCGCTCATCTCTATTAGCTACCCAATATAACCTCTTAGCTCGTTGGTATAGATGTCCAGTACAGGTCCACCAGATGCATCCCAACATACTCTCTACTTGCTGGCGATGCAACCTTGAATCAGGCACTCCTCTCCACATATGGTGGAGTTGTCCGGTTTTGATGAGTTTTTGGCTAACAATACGTAATGTATGTTCAAAAATGACTGGCCTTACACTACCCAACACGCCAGAGTTCTGGTAGTTTAACCTGATGGAGATACCTATCTCCATTTATAAAACCTCCCTTCTTCGGCATTTGATGAATGCCGCAAAAGCAATAATACCCTGTTATTGGAGAACCACCTCATGCCCTCCCATCTCTCGTTGGTTTCAGAGGCTTGATCATTATATGTTAATGGTTGATTTATCGTCCCTTATGAAATCACCTTCGTTGAACTTTACTGCTACTTGGAGTAACTGGTTGACCTTTAAAAATACACCTGACTATCAAGCCCTTCTAGCTTCCCCCATATCTGATACTCTGTAAGCTTCATTGCATGCTCCCTACTCCTCTTCTTTTCTCTTATGTCTTTCTTCCTTTATCTTTTTCGTTTTTTCTATTTCTCTCCTTTTTTACCAGTATTCTCTATATGGTTATATTGATGTTGCCTGTTTATATTATGTTCTTGTACTGTCAACTGTATTTTTGATTATACAGTTATATTCAATGGAATATTGATTGTCCTTTGTGTTTATCTGTTTGCAGCCTTGGCGGCCTCAATTGTTTATTTGCTTTTCCTAAACTAATAAAAAGCAGATTGTACTAAAATGTCTCGCTACTGGTTGATCGATGGTTTTCCCATCTAAAGCATTTCTAATGGGCGATCTATGTTGCTCGGCCCGTTCGCGAAATGTGCATATCTTTTTGCCTATATACGCAAGCCCGCATGGGTATTTGATTATATAAATAAAAATTTTTGTAGTACAAGTCAAAATATACTTACTTGTGATCTTTTTGCCAGAGTGCAGATGCAGAAATGACGATCAGTCTCCAAATATCTGCACGTTGTGCATCCAGTGCATCTATACGATCCAGGCATCCTACTTAAAAAATTAGATCTCAATACTCTCTAATGCACAGTGGTGCCAGTGTGCACGAGCCAGTCTTTCAAATTTCATCCCCTTCGGTGGCACTTCAGTTATTCGCTGTTATGCAGCATTGGAACAGATATATTGGATTTCACTATTGGTCAAAATTTTCTAGCCGTTCTTCTAATTATATCGCTGGCTGTTGTGTAAGTTGTGATTAATGGAATTACCTTACGTGAACATTTTATTTTCTTGTTCATGCTCTTATCTTAGCCTTGATTAGGTCTTGTTTCAAGTATCCCCTTTATAGGAATGTGTCCATCATCCGATCAATTTCCACCTCTGCCACAGCAATATTACTTGTGATTCTTCATGCACAAATAAATTGATGGTATGGTAGACCCTTTTTCATAGTCACTGAGTGGAAATTCCTGGTGTGCAGCAATATATTTTTATCCAGGGGCTTATGGTATACATATGTTTCTAGAGTCCTTCCATTTCTGGTAATTTGTACATCCAGATAATGGATAGTGTCAGTGCTGGATTTGATTGTGAACTTGATGTTGGCATCCATCTGGTTAATGGTGTTCATGTATACAATGAAGTCCTCCTGTTTACCTGCCCCAATCACGAGCAGGTCATCTATATAATGCATAAATAAAATCAGTCCATCAGAAAAGGGTGAATTTTCAACAAATAATGTTTGTGCAACTGCCAGCGTGTAGGCATTTGCGAATGCCGGAGCTACATTGCTCCCCATAGCGCAACAAAGGTGCTGCAAATAATAATTTCTGGGTTAAGGTCTTTTCAAGAATCAGGAGAAACAATTCAATGTCAGGTCCTTTGTAATGTTGATTATTCTCCAAAAGTCGCCTCATAGCCATAATCCCTTCTGTGTGCGGGATATTGGTATATAGACTTATAACATCTATACTGCTAAGTACAAAGTCATCTGGCAATTGAGTGCACTTCTGAACTAGTAATAGCAAATGTGTTGTTTCCATCAATACAGTTGGTTCCGCTTGAATGACAGGCTGAAGATAGAAATCCAGAAATTCCGCTATTTTGTTGTACAAGGATCCATGTGCGGACATTATCAGACGCCCAGGTGGGCTTTTTAGGTTTTTCTGAACCTTTGGTGGTGAATATAGTATCGGATTAATGGGATAGTCCACTGAAAGTGCTTTAAAGGTTACTGTATCTATTATGGCTTCCTGATGAGCCTTCAATAAAATGGCATCAATTTCACCTTTATATACAGTATTGCAGTAAGTACTTACTGGTCTCTTGATAAAATACATAACTAACATACTGGTGCACTTTATGAATAAGTACTTCTCCTATATCTTTTCTACCTGATCTGTCTTTATATGGACTCTCACCAGCGATCCATTGGTAGATACTGAGGTTATAGGATTGTACTATTCTTACGATCGCCTTACGCTGGAAGCAGATAAATTCTAACATTTCCACTTTTATTTGCATCAACTGTCCCTTTTCTTGTTTGGTGAACTCTCATCAGTGATCCCGGAGTAAGAACATATATAGTGATCTACTATCATACCACACTGTAGATGGCCAAACCTGTACGATCATGGAAGCTAAGCAGTGTCGAGCTTGGTTAGTACTTGGATGGGAGACCTCCTGGGAATACCAAGTTTAGTAGAACCAAGGGTGACCAGAACACTCCGTACCTAACATTGACAGTAGTTTCACCACTTGTGTTTCTTCTAAGACTCATCTTTAATCTATTGTCATTCATGTTTTTTATTTACTCAAATAATCGCTGTTAATACTTTCTGATACTATCATCGGTACTACTTACCTATTGTAACCTCCTAGTGAAAACTCACAGGTACTTCAGTCAGCAACTTCTGTCTACAGGGCAACCAACCTTTTAATTGCTTCAGAGTAATACATTGGTGATCTCTTTTATAACCAACTCACATTTGGTATTAGTACATCAATGTTTCTTTTCAGAGTTGTGTCCCTAATTTCACAAATGAATTGACGAACTCGTCACACATATTGGACCCAGTCTCTAAGCCTTTAAGCAATTTAGTTGATTTTTTTACCACTTTAGTGTTGTATTGTTGTTGGATACATTTATCCATTTTAAATAGATTTTATAAAAATTTCATTTTTTAACCTACTCCTCTACCAATCCTTTTAGGTCATATAAGAGTGCATCCACACAAGACTCTTCTTTTATCTTTCCGTGTAATAAAGCGGCACTTTCTACCTGGATGGAGGAGGGGGCTGTTGCTGGCCATGTTGCTGGGTCCCAGTTGCCTTGTTCCCACTGCCTGCCCCGCCGCCGGTTTTGCACCAGCACCTGTATAATGTAGCTGACAGGTGCTGGAACTGGCGAATGCGCTGTAGTGGTGCAGTTACTGTGCATGTGCAGAACCCCAGTTTAAGCTGCAGCCCATAGAAGCCAGCTAGGGCTGAAAGGCAGAGAGTGGCTACTTACAGGAAGCCAGCTGTCTGCTTACCACAGCCCAGTCTGGCAGTCCCAGAGGGAGGAGACACGTCCCAATGGGACTGCCTGTCCTGCAGGTGACTGGCAGGTAGGACTTTCAATAGGAAGTAACTGCCTGTCACAGTATAACCAGTGCAATCTCACTGAGCATAGGTGGTGGATTTTACTGGGGTACTGCAGTCCTGCAGCCCATAGGTAAAATCCGCTACTCATGTTTCCTCATGTTTAGTTAATCATAATGATTTTACTTGCTCACCTCAAGCAAAAGAGGCCATGTACATGAGACACTTCAGCTGTCCCACAGAGATTTGCTAGATTTATAGTGCATAAGGGGGTCATTCCGAGTTGATCAGTAGCTGCCATTGTTCACTGCGGAGCGATCATTGAAAAAAATGGCTAATCTGCACATGCATATGCTCCGCAATGCGCATGCGCGTCGTACGGGTACAAAGTCCTTTGTGGTTTTGCACTGGTTCTAGCAATGATTCCAATCGCACAGCCGAACGCAAAGAGATTGACAGAAAGAGGGCGTGTATGGGTGTCAACTGACTGTTTTCTGGGAATGTTTGGAAAAACGCAGGCATGACCGGGTGTTTGATGGGTGGGTATCTGACGTCATTGCCGTGTCACTCATCGCAGCAATCATCGCACAGGATAAGTAATTACAGGGCTGGTCTTGTTTTGCACAAAATGTGTTTGCTGGAGCTCTGCTGCACAGGCGTTCACACTCCTGCAAAGCAAAAATACACTCCCCCGTGGGCGGCGACTATGCATTTGCACGGCTGCTAAAAACTGCTAGCGAGCGATCAACTCGGAATGACCCCCAAGGATCCCATTTTTGATAGGTGTTAAGGATTAGATTAAAGTGCTATAAAACAAAACTGTGATGAAAAAATAATTAGCATTTGAATATAAGATCATAGAAATTACAAATAATACAGTTAAATAATTATTCCATATGTAGTACAGGTTGAGTATCCCATATCCATATATTCCGAAATACGGAATATTCCGAAATACAGACTTTTTTGAGTGAGAGTGAGATAGTGAAACCTTTGTTTTTTGATGGCTTAATGTACACAAACTTTGTTTAATACACAAAGTTATTAATAATATTGTATTAAATGACCTTCAGGCTGTGTATATATAAGGTGCATATGAAACATAAATGAATTGTGTGAATGTAGACACACTTTGTTTAATGCATAATGTTATAAAAAATATTGGCTAAAATTACCTTCAGGCTGTGTGTATAAGGTGTATATGTAACATAAATGCATTCTTTGCTTAGATTTAGGTCCCATAGCCATGGTATCTTATTATAGTATGCAATTATTCCAAAATACGGAAAAATCCGTTATCCAAAATACCTCTGGTCCCAAGCATTTTGGATAAGGGAGACTCAACCTGTAATAACATATACAGAGGTGTCCTCATGTATCATTCCGGGGTTGATGAGGTACAGTATGTCTAAGTGGTTGAGATAGGTATCACAGGTGTTGGGTGGCTAAGAGATGGACATTACCCCTGATAAGTTGTTCCCCTTACCCTGTCTCATAGTACCATGCTCAAAGAGATAGGATAGATTGATATGAATCAGAAGTGAGTCATCAATTCCAACAGACATTCTTTTTATTGATCTGAAAAAACCTCTGGATTTGGGATGATTGGTTCATTAAGGGACGTTGCTTTGGTTATAAATCACAAAAAATTAGGGATGTGCACCT
Source organism: Pseudophryne corroboree (assembly GCF_028390025.1). NCBI lineage: Eukaryota > Metazoa > Chordata > Amphibia > Anura > Myobatrachidae > Pseudophryne > Pseudophryne corroboree. The sequence continues at coordinate 403,752,364 of NC_086451.1, forward strand.
GAAATTTTTTGGGTTTTGTGATTTGGTTTTGTGTTCGGTTCCGTGGCCGTGTTTTGGGTTCGAACTCGTTTTGGCAAAACCTCACCAATTTTTTTTTGTCGGATTCGGGTGTGTTTTGGATTCGGGTGTTTTTTAAAAAAAAAACTAAAAAACAGCTTAAATCATAGAATTTGGGGATCATTTTGATCCCATAGTATTATTAACCTCAATAACCATAATTTCCACTCATTTTCCATTTTGATCCCATAGTATTATTAACCTCAATAACCATAATTTCCACTCATTTTCAGTCTATTCTGAACACCTCACACCTCACAATATTATTTTTAGTCCTAAAATTTGCACCGAGGTCACTGTATGGCTAAGCTAAGCGACCCAAGTGGCCGACACAAACACCTGGCCCATCTAGGAGTGGCACTGCAGTGTCAGGCAGGATGGCCCTTCCAAAAAATACTCCCCAAACAGCACATGACGCAAAGAAAAAAAGAGGCGCAATGAGGTAGCTGTGTGAGTAAGCTAAGCGACCCTAGTGGCCGACACAAACACCTGGCCCATCTAAGAGTGGCACTGCAGTGTCACGCAGGATGGCCCTTCCAAAAAATACTCCCCAAACAGCACATGACGCAAAGAAGAAAAAAAAGAGGCGCAATGAGGTAGCTGTGTGAGTAAGCTAAGCGACCCAAGTGGCCGACACAAACACCTGGCCCAACTAGGAGTGGCACTGCAGTGTCACGCAGGATGGCCCTTCCAAAAACTACTCCCCAACAGCACATGACGCAAAGAAGAAAAAAAAGAGGCGCAATGAGGTAGCTGTGTGAGTAAGCTAAGCGACCCTAGTGGCCGACACAAACACCTGGCCCATCTAGGAGTGGCACTGCAGTGTCACGCAGGATGGCCCTTCCAAAAAAATACTCCTCAAACAGCACATGACGCAAAGAAGAACAAAAAAGAGGCGCAATGAGGTGGCTGTGTGAGTAAGCTAAGCGACCCTAGTGGCCGACACAAACACCTGGCCCATCTAGGAGTAACACTGCAGTGTCAGGCAGGATGGCCCTTCCAAAAAATACTCCCCAAACAGCACATGACGCAAAGAAGAAAAAAAGAAAAAAGAGGTGCAAGATGGAATTGTCCTTTGCCCCTCCCACCCACCCTTATGTTGTATAAACAAAACAGGACATGCACACTTTAACCAAACCATCATTTCAGCGACAGGGTTTGCCACACGACTGTGACTGAAATGACTGGTTGGTTTGGGCCCCCACCAAAAAAGAAGCAATCAATCTCTCCTTGCACAAACTGGCTCTACAGAGGCAAGATGTCCACCTCATCATCATCGTCCGATTCATCACCCCTTTTACTGTGTACATCCCCCTCCTCACAGATTATTAATTCGTCCCCACTGGAATCCACCATTTCAGATCCCCGTGTACTTTCTGGAGGCAATTGCTGCTGGTGAATGTCTCCATGGAGTAATTGATTATAATTAATTTTAATGAACATCATCTTCTCCACATTTTCTGGAAGTAGCCTTGTACGCCGATTGCTGACAAGGTGAGCGGCGGCACTAAACACTCTTTCGGAGTACACACTGGAGGGAGGGCAACTTAGGTAGAATAAAGCCAGTTTGTGCAAGGGCATCCAAATTGCCTCTTTTTCCTGCCAGTATACGTACGGACTGTCTGACGTGCCTACTTGGATGCGGTCACTCATATAATCCTCCACCATTCTTTCAATGGTGAGAGAATCATATGCAGTGACAGTAGATGACATGTCAGTAATCATTGGCAGGTCCTTCAGTCCGGACCAGATGTCAGCATCAGCAGTCGCTCCAGACTGCCCTGCATCACCGCCAGCGGGTGGGCTCGGAATTCGTAGCCTTTTCCTCGCACCCCTAGTTGCCTGAGAATGTGAAGGAGGAGATGTTGACAGGTCGCGTTCCGCTTGACTTGACAATTTTCTCACCAGCAGTTCTTTGAACCCCTGCAGACTTGGGTCTGCCGGAAAGAGAGATAAAACGTAGGTTTTAATTCTAGGATCGAGCACGGTGGCCAAAATGTAGTGCTCTGATTTCAACAGATTGACCACACGTGAATCCTGGTTAAGCGAATGAAGGGCTCCATCCACAAGTCCCACATGGCTAGCGGAATCGCTCTGTTTTAGCTCCTCCTTCAATGCCTCCAGCTTCTTCTGCAAAAGCCTGATGAGGGGAATGACCTGACTCAGGCTGGCAGTGTCTGAACTGACTTCACGTGTGGCAAGTTCAAAGGGCAGCAGAACCTTGCACAACGTTGAAATCATTCTCCACTGTGCTTGAGACAGGTGCATTCCACCTCCTTTGCCTATATCGTGGGCAGATGTATAGGCTTGAATGGCCTTTTGCTGCTCCTCCATCCTCTGAAGCATATAGTGGGTTGAATTCCACCTCGTTACCACCTCTAGCTTCAGATGATGGCAGGGCAGGTTCAGGTTTGTTTGGTGGTGCTCCAGTCTTCTGTACGCGGTGCCTGCATGCCGAAAGTGGCCCGCAATTCTTCTGGCCACCGGCAGCATCTCTTGCACGCCCCTGTCGTTTTTTAAATAATTCTGCACCACCAAATTCAAGGTATGTGCAAAACATGGGACGTGCTGGAATTTGCCCAGATGTAATGCGCGCACAATATTGCTGGCGTTGTCCGATGTCACAAATGCCCAGGAGAGTCCAATTGGGGTAAGCCATTCTGCGATGATCTTCCTCAGTTGCCATAAGAGGTTTTCAGCTGTGTGCGTATTCTGGAAAGCGGTGATACAAAGCGTAGCCTGCCTAGGAACGAGTTGGCGTTTGCGAGATCCTGCTACTGGTGCCGCCGCTGCTGTTCTTGCAGCGGGAGGCAATACATCTACCCAGTGGGCTGTCACAGTCATGTAGTCCTGAGTCTGCCCTGCTCCACTTGTCCAAAAGTCCGTGGTTAAGTGGACATTGGGTACAACTGCATTTTTTAGGACACTGGTGAGTCTTTTTCTGATGTCCGTGTACATTCTCGGTATCGCCTGCGTAGAGAAGTGGAACCTAGATGGTATTTGGTAACGGGGGCACACAGCCTCAATAAATTGTCTAGTTCCCTGTGAACTAACAGCGGATACCGGACGCACGTCTAACACCAACATAGTTGTCAAGGCCTCAGTTAACCGCTTTGCAGCAGGATGACTGCTGTGATATTTCATCTTCCTCGCAAAGGACTGTTGGACAGTCAATTGCTTACTGGAAGTATTACAATTGGTTTTCCGACTTCCGCTCTGGGATGACGATCGACTCCCAGCAGCAACAACAGCAGCGCCAGCAGCAGTAGGCATTACACTCAAGGATGCATCGGAGGAATCCCAGACAGGAGAGGACTCGTCAGACTTACCAGTGACATGGCCTGCAGGACTATTGGCTTTCCTGGGTAAGGAGGAAATTGACACTGAGGGAGTCGGTGGTGTGGTTTGCGCGAGCTTGGTTACAAGAAGAAGGTATTTACTGGTCAGTGGACTGCTTCCGCTGTCTCCCAAAGTTTTTGAACTTGTCACTGACTTTTTATGAATGCGCTGCAGGTGACGTATAAGGGAGGATGTTCCGAGGTGGTTAACGTCCTTACCCCTACTTATTACAGCTTGACAAAGGCACCACACGGCTTGACACCTGTTGTCCGCATTTCTGTTGAAATACTTCCACACTGAAGAGCTGATTTTTTTGGTATTTTCACCAGGCATGTCAATGGCCATATTCCTCCCACGGACAACAGGTGTCTCCCCGGGTGCCTGACTTAAACAAACCACCTCACCATCAGAATCCTCCTTGGCAATTTCCTCCCCAGCGCCAGCAACACCCATATCCTCCTCCTGGTGTACTTCAACACTGACTTCAATTTCACTATCAGGAACTGGACTGCGGGTGCTCCTTTCAACACTTGCAGGGGGCGTGCAAATGGTGGAAGGCGCAAGCTCTTCCCGTCCAGTGTTGGGAAGGTCAGGCATCGCAACCGACACAATTGGACTCTCCTTTGGGATTTGGGATTTCGAAGAACGCACAGTTCTTTGCTGTGCTTTTGCCGCAAGTCTTTTCTTTTTTCTAGCGAGAGGATGAGTGCTTCTATCCTCATGTGAAGCTGAACCACTAGCCATGAACATAGGCCAGGGCCTCAGCCGTTCCTTGCCACTCCGTGTCGTAAATGGCATATTGGCAAGTTTACGCTTCTCCTCAGACGCTTTTAATTTTGATTTTTGGGTCATTTTTTTACTGATCTTTTGTGTTTTGGAGTTTACATGCTCTGTACTATGACATTGGGCATCGGCCTTGGCAGACGACGTTGATGGCATTTCATCGTCTCGGCCATGACTAGTGGCAGCAGCTTCAGCACGAGGTGGAAGTGGATCTTGATCTTTCCCTATTTTTTTAACCTCCACATTTTTGTTCTCCATATTTTGCGCACAACTAAAAGCCACCACAGGTATACAATGTAGATTGATGGATAGTATAGTATTACTTATACTTATGGACGACGAGTGACGACACAGAGGTAGGTACAGCCGTGGCCTACCGTACTTCTGCTTAGTGCTTATATATATGATATACCATATAACGGACCTGGTGGACACTGTCAGCAGATTGCTAAACAAACTAGTATGAAGAAAGAAAAAAAAAAAACACCACAGGTATACAATGTAGATGGATGGATAGTATAGTATTACTTATACTTATGGACGACGAGTGCACTGACAACACAGAGGTAGGTACAGCCGTGGCCTACCGTACTGCTGCTTAGTGCTTATATATAAATATAATATACTGTATAACGGACCTGGTGGACAGTGTCAGCAGACTGCTAAACTAGTTTGAAGAAAGAAAAAAAAAACACCACAGGTATACAATGTAGATGGATGGATAGTATTACTTATACTTATGGACGACGAGTGACGAGTCGACACAGAGGTAGGTACAGCCGTGGCCTACCGTACTGCTGCTTAGTGCTTATATATAAATATAATATACTGTATAACGGACCTGGTGGACAGTGTCAGCAGACTGCTAAACTAGTATGAAGAAAGAAAAAAAAAACACCACAGTGTTTTTCAGGCAGACAAACGTATACTGGACTGGTGGTCACTGTCAGCAAAACTGTGCACTGTACTCCTGCTATAACTGCTCCCCAGTCCCCACAATTAGGCAGTGTGAGCAGTGCACTCAGCACAGATATATCATGCAGCAGTGCAGCACACTGAGTGAGCACAGATATGGTGGAGCGTTTTTTTTTCAGGCAGAGAAACAACGGATTAAACTCAAAACCCTGCACTGTACTCCCTAACAGCTGCTCCCCGTCCCCAATCCTCCCCACAATTTATAACTAACTAAGTTCTACTATAACTGAGAGGACGCCAGCCACGTCCTCTCCCTATCAATCTCAATGCCCGTGTGAAAATGGCGGTGACGCGCGGCTCCTTATATAGAATCCGAGTCTCGCGAGAATCCGACAGCGAGATGATGACGTTCGGGCGCGCTCGGGTTAACCGAGCAAGGCGGGAGGATCCGAGTCTGCTCGGACCCGTGCAAAAAAGGGTGAAGTTCGGGCGGGTTCGGATTCTGAGGAACCGAACCCGCTCATCACTACAAAAAGTAAGACTTTAGCATACATGAAGAACAGGAATGTATAATTCACTACAGTACACACCACAAAAGATCATCCGATATGCATAAGACAAACAATTTGAAATGCAGAAGAAAAAGAATTTGAATCAGGGTGACAAACGACTGGAATTACATAAAAATTATTGGACTCATGAAATCATATCAGACACTGTGTATTCCATGCTATAATGTAATGATAAGAAGAAGAATAGCAAAATGTTCAGTAGCAATATGTTCAGTAATCCTAAATACTAACTTTCTAGCTCTCCCTAGCTTAGGTAACAAATATCTTCACTGCCAAATATTTTTAACTCTGGTTAAAGTCTGCTGTGGCACAGCTTGTAAATGGGAGAATGGGCACATAGGCCCTCATTCCGAGTTGTTCACTCGCAAGCTGCTTTTAGCAGCTTTGCACACGCTAAGCCGCCGCCTACTGGGAGTGAATCTTAGCTTAGTAAAATTGCTAACGAAAGATTAGCAGAATTGCGAATAGAAACTTCTTAGCAGTTTCTGAGTAGCTCCAGACTTACTCTGCCACTGCGATCAGTTCAGTCAGTTTCGTTCCTGGTTTGACGTCACAAACACTCCCAGCGTTCACCCAGACACTCCCCCGTTTCATCAGATACTCCCCGTTTCTTCAGACACTCCCGCGTTTTTCCCAGAAACGGCTGCGTTATTTCGCACACACCCATAAAACGGCCAGTTTCCGCCCAGAAACACCCACTTCCTGTCAATCACATTACGATCACCAGAACGAAGAAAAAACCTTGTAATGCCGTGAGTAAAAGGCCTAACTTAATAGCAAATTTACTTGGCGCAGTCGCACTGTGGACATTGCGCATGCGCATTAGCGACTAATCGCTCCGTTGCGAAAACAAAATAACGAGCGATCAACTTGGAATGACCACCATAGTTACTGAGGGGATCCTGCGATGGCAAATGTCAACATTACTCAGTTCTTTATTTCATAAAAGATGCAACTGGCGAAGGAATAGCAGGGTCTCCTGACAACAGCACTTATGTTACACTCAGGGGCTTTGGGGTAGAACAAACTCAGTCTCTTTCAGTTGCAGGGCTTGATTAACACTGGCATAATGAGTTCAGTCCTTCCAGCAATAGCTATCTGTCTGTGGATGCACAAAACTCTGCACTTGTAGCACAAATATTTTTCTTGAACTTGTAATAAACTCAGTCCTTGTTTTAGCTCTCTTTCTATGGGTCTTAACTGGCACAAAATGGCGCTGGTGGCTACGCCCTCCTTAAATACTGTTTGGTCTGTAACACAGAGGCTGAGGCTGAAGGACACTTGCCTGTGGATGGCTGTCAGTTTAAACCAGTACTCAGACCCAGGGAACAAAGTTTCAAGCTGGCTGCTCCTGCTGTAATGGCTCCTCACTCTCTCTCTCTCAAGATGGCCGAGGCATCCATGCCTCTCCTCTGGCTGCAGCTTCTTAACACCCGCTCTCTGACAACACTCTGCGGCTCTTCCTTAGCAGTGCTGTTCTCATCGCCCAGCGACCTGAGGCCATCTCCAACACACAGCTCTCGCTCTGCTTCGCGTTCCTCCTTCTGCCAGCACTCTCCGCACTCTCTATCTTCTTCTTCCTAGCAGCCTCTCCTCCCAGCAGCCTTTGACCAATCAGCTCTCTCTCCTGAGGCCATGTGACAGAACTCGTGGCTGCAGTTAACTCTTCCTGCCCCAGCATTTCTCCTGCTGCTGCAACGCTACAGCAAATGTTTTCAAAGGGGCACACACACAAAGTTCTGTGGTGCCACACTCATACACTGTCACTATAGTTATGGCAAATAGCCACCTTCAGCGCACCAGGTCCTGGGAGACTCGGCCATGTCAAGCGTCTTTTTCTCTTAAAATGTGTTTCATAATTCAAACTACATTGCTAGCTTACACTGATCAATTTGATGCGCAACATTTGTACATCTGTGTGCAACGGAGTTTGAATCTGTACACGATGATTTCAGTTTCTTTTGTGCATCATCTGCAATTTTGTACATGTTTATAACAAATTCCTGTGTGGTTAAAGTCACAGTTCAGCATACTCTAGATACTGGAGTTGTGTTTTCCTGCATCTGCAATGCAAAAAAGATAGAACATTTTAAGAAAAAGATGGTATGAAACACCCCTTAGTGGCTCAGTCGTGACGTGTTTTGTGCCATATAAAATATTGATGCTATGTGTATGAGGACACATTTGTACTGATTTAAGGGGGACATGCACTAAACAGTGATAAAAGTGGAGAAGTGAGCCAGTGGAGAAGTTACCAATAGCAACCAATCAGCATTGACGTAACATTTCTAATTTGCATACTATACAATTGTACGGAGCAGCTGATTGGTTGCCATGGTAAATTTCTCCACTGGCTCACTTCTCCACTTTCATCACTGCTTAGTACATGCACCCCTAAATGTTTATTTTGCATATCTACTGTCTGCCATATTACACCTCCATCCAGGAAGAAGTGTTGAACTATTTTTCATTGCTTCATGAAGTTAAATTAAGTTTTTGAATTTTTAGGGATCATCATGAGCAATGGAGAAAGATGGAAGACAATGCGTCGCTTCTCTCTCATGACTATGAGGAATTTTGGCATGGGGAAGAGAAGCATTGAGGAGAGGATCCAGGAGGAGGCTCGGTGTCTTGGGGAGAAATTTATGAAAGAAAAAGGTGGGTAGAGATAATTATAGTTATTATTCATAAACAATATTCTATCCATGGATTTACCTCAAGTCGTACCCCCAAACCACACTTCTTTAGCATTATCTGACAGGGCATATGGAAATTACCCTAATAGCCTATTTTGATATATTATTACCCTAACAACCCTAATCTACATTGAATCAAGCAAAAAAAAAAAATGCATTATGTCATATTATCTCTAACCCACCTGACAAGATTTGTGTCCAGATAAGGCCACAGCAGATATTTGCTACCAACATTTTTGTGCTGTAAAGTATAAACTCATGTTTTCCATAAATCAGTAGGAGGGCACTGCATGTCCTATCATGCCCATAATGACATCTGTAAATTTGGCATTACCCACATACTGTATGAACGTGATATGCCCCCCTTTAAAAGTTTTTGCCTTGTGATCATCTGTGACCACCAGTATCACCTAGCGCTGTGGCAAGAAATATCTTCCATATTGGCACACACACACAGAGGGGTACCCTGTCTCGAAAGAAGGGAGTTTCCTATTTCAAACGATGTTCCCCCTTAGTAGTTATTGCCTGGTGATCACCAGACAATGAAACAGTACACAAAAAAAATCTAATTTTCTACAGATGTGGTGATCTAAAGCCCATATCTCCTCATCTTGTGTCAAATAAATAAGTAATCCCAAATTGAATGCAATACCTGTATCTTTACCTGCAATACCTGTACCCCTATCTAGGTTTTAAAAGGGTTGACTTTTTTGTGCTGCTAAACTGTAGTCTTCAACTCATACAGATGTGACCTCATATATCTGGCACTTTCTAAACAAACAGATTCCCTCTCTCAGGACCTATTGCTCCTACCACATCCATAAGCATATGCACTTATTGTCAGTAAATCACTGTGTCTACCGTGTACAACTGTCATGTGCAGCATCAGCAAATCTGTCAGTTCTGCTTTCAGCATTGATCAAGCACCTGGATGCTGCTGCTGCTGCTGCTCTCTCTTCCTTATATTCAGGTTGTTCCTGGTAACTAGGATACTGGCCCTGATTCTGAGTTGATCGCTCGCTAGCTACTTTTAGCAGCCGTGCAAACGCATAGTTACCGCCCACGGGGGAGTGTATTTTCGCTTTGCAAGTGTGCGAACGCATTTGTAGCCGATCTCTGCAAAAACATTTTGTGCAGTTTCTGAGTAGCTCTGGACTTACTCAGCCCTTGCAATCACTTCAGTCTTTTTGTTGCCAGAATTGACGTCAGTCACCCGCCCTGCAAACGCCTGGACATGCCTGCGTTTTCCCAAACACTCCCAGAAAACGGTCAGTTGACACCCATAAACGCCCAATTCCTGTCACTCTCCTAGCGATCGGATGTGCGAATGGATTCTTCGTTAAAGCCATCACCCAGCATCGATCCTATTTGTATCCGTACAACGCGCCTGCACATTGCGATGCATATGCATGTGGAGTTTTGCCATTTTTCTACCTGATCGTTGCACTGCGAAAATCGGCAGCTAGTGATCAATTCGGAATGACCCCCTCTAGCTGCACAGCTGATGTGGAGTACCTCGTTAACTAATATTACACATGGTTTGCTGGTTATTCTTATGACTTACCTTTGCTTCAGTTTATGAAACTACAGGTCACAGCCAGCTCCTGCATTCAGCAATTGACTCCACAGGTGTCTGCATTCTGTAATTACAGCTGGTTACCTGAAATCCTACTATTCAGCCTGTCAGCTTGCTCAGTCTGCACTGCAGCTGCATGATATATCAATTACTGGGGGGCCTGTCTGGTGCTCTCAGCTAATTGGCCCAGCCTGTCTTTTAACCTCTCAATCCCAAGATGCTTTGCTAGTTATAGCTAATGCTTCATGTGTTCTGCTCCATGGTTCATGTCTCTGGTTCCAGCTATCCGTCCAGTGGATACTTTGCCTTGTTCCAGCATTATTCCAGCTTATCCACTTGCTGACATTCTCTGGATTACTGATTTCAGAATTCGGTCTGCCCTATTTATCTGTGTTAATCCCAGTCTGTCCATGTACCGCTGCCTCCTGTACCTCTCCTAGTGTTACCCGCTACTGAACCATCTCCGCCGGCACTAGTATACCATCAGGTCATGAGCTCCCCGCCACTCTCTCTAGTTCAAATTTGTGCATGTGTGTTACTGCAGTCCTGCTTTTAACATCTGGACTACTCAAACATCATCTTTGCCATAACCCTAGTCCTGCTCAGAAATTAAGTGACCCAGACAGAGGGCAGCGACCTGCACGTCTGGTGCCGCAAAGACCATATCCCCTTGCGGGGTTCCCTGGTGAAGACCTCCCAGCATGTTAGACTCCGAACCTCTGTTATGGGAAACATCAACTACTTGGTACCTGACCACAAGTTCCAGATTCTGCACCAAGTCTCTGAAATTCACCCAGTCTCTGATAACAGCCTTACTAGTGCTTTCATCACACTCGTAATAATGAAAATTAAATGTTGTTTAGGATATGTGTTGCACTTGTACAGAGCTGTCCTCATACATCTTGCCTCAATACCCCAGGTTAAGCTACCATCACATCATACATGGGTCATTTGGGTATATTGAATGTGGGGTGGGGGTCAGTTAAGGGGTGCCATCAGGGAAAGCCAAGGAACCCAGTTCTGAGCAAACACATGGGGGTATATTATTTACTAAGATTCGTAATTGTCGGGATTTGGTGGGAGATTAAACACGAAAGACATCGTAGTGTGAATTTGCCACTTTTTTTTTTTTACGTCTCATTTACTATGCTGTAATATTCTGCATTTTTGTTTTTTCCGATGTCGATGTCATTCGTAATGTCAGGCAGCGTTTTACCGGAGTGATTAGTAAAACACTGCCTGACAAAACACAAGGAATCCTGGCTGGCTTTGTGAGATCCATGCAGGGCTTCATTGTGTATATTATGAGAAGTGAAGAAAGAGTTCAAAATCATAAAAAAAAATTGCGTGGGGTCCCCCCTCCTAAGCATAACCAGCCTCAGGCTCTTTGAGCCGGTCCTGGTTGTAAAATACAGGTAAAAAACTGACTGGGGTTCCCCCATATTTAAACAACCAGCACCGGGCTCTGCATCTGGTCCTGGTGCAAAAAATACGGTAGACAAAAAACGTAGGGGTCCCCCGTATTTTTAACACCAGCACCGGGCTCCACTAGTCAGAGAGATAGTGCCACAGCTGGGGGACACTTTTATATTGGTCCCTGCGGCCCTGGCATTAAATCCCCAACTAGTCACCCCTGGCCGGGGTACCCAGGAGGAGTAGGGAGCCCTTAAATCAAGAGGTCCCCCTCCAGCCACCCAAGGACCAGGGGTGAAGCCCGAGGCTGTCCCCTCATCCGTGGGCGGTGGATGGGCGGCTGATAGCATTTGTGTAAAAAGAAAGAATATTGTTTTTATTAGCAGAACTACAAGTCCCAGCAAGCCACCCCTGCAAGCTGGTACTTGGAGAACCACAAGTACCAGCATGCGGGGGAAAATTCGTCCATTGGTACCTGTAGTTCTACTACAAAAAAAATACCCAACTAAAAACAAAACACGCACACCGTGACAGTATAACTTTAATGTACATACATTCACACTTACATACATACATACTTACCTACATTATGCTCACCCGAAGCACTCGGTCCCCTTGTCCAGTAGAATCCAGGGGTACCTGTAAATAAAATTATACTTACAAAGAATCCAGTGTAGATCGGTCATCTTCTTAAAAGTTATAATCCAGGGACTTGGCAAAAAAAACGCTCACCCGACCCACAAACTGAATGGGGATCCATGTTTACACATTTACACATGGATCCCTTTTCCCCGAATGTCAGAACCCCCCGTGACTCCTGTCAAAGAGGGTCCCTTCAGCCTTCAGCCAATCAGGGAGCGCCATGTCATGGCACTCTCCTCATTGGCTGTGCGCTCCTACACTGTCAGTCAGGCAGAGCACTGTGGATTTTTAACTCTTTCACACCCCTTCCCACTGATAAACATGCATGGATCTCACTGCTCCGTGCATGCCTATCAGAATATGGGGGGAAAAAGCAGGTCTATTTGAATAATGCTTTTTTTTACGATTTGTACTTTTTCACGGCAGTGTTTGGCTATTGCCAGCAGTGATTGTGAATACGATTTTTTTGTAAATTACAGAGTTGTATAAAATAACAGGCTTGTTTGACCGATGGTGTATTCATTCGTATTTTTTTTCTCTGCCTTCAAAAAAATACGAATGCCCTAATCACTGACGAGATTTCAGTTTAGTAAATTCCCGAGATGACACTTTGAACAAAAAACACAAAATCGGCCAAAATCGGGAGCTTAGTAAATATACTCAATGGGGTTCAATTTTTTGTCATGTTAGAATGAGCAAAAAGGCCAATAGTATTTTCTGAAAAATCCAAATTTTTCTGAGAACAACATTATATAATTTGTACAGGCACTGCATTGATATCAGTGTTGGAATGTGATGAGTGCAAATGTGAAAAAATAGCCTCAGCACAAGGTTGGGAAACCTCTCAGCAGTGAAAGGGTTAAGGGAAAAATAGTTGCTGTTTGTGATGGCATGCTAGCCTGGTCACTGGTGTTTAACAACAAGAAGTGAGCCCAGATATACTGTAACAATGCAATGTCTCAGAGTAACCTTATTTTTTAAATGTTTACCTGCCTGCATCCAGAAGAATATATTTCAGTTGGGTTTAGTATATTTTGTAAACATTCATCATGCTGACATTCATAGTATCAATATGACAAAGTATATGTATTGCCATTCGTCACGTCAGCACTAATAAAATGTCGATATGATTAGAGTGTAAACATAACGTTACTGATGGTCTAGAGGTGAATTACCTCGTTTGCTGGGTTTGGAAATGTCTTCTCGGTCTGGCGGGGCGACCCGGCTGATCCTGCAACACTTCCTGCTGTGAGTATTCCCAAATCTTAACCCTGCGATTAGTGCCTAAACTTAACTTTTCCGCCCGCAATCTAACCCTAACTCTCTCCCTAGTGCCTAAACCTAACCCTCCTGTAGCTTGACCCTCCACAGACACAGCGTACCCCTAACTCTCCAGTTGGTACAGAATGTTTACATTTCACATATTGACACTGTGAACATGTTGACATTCTGCAGATGTGGACATATTGCACATTGACATTTCAGCAATGTTGACATCCTGTCGACATTGTGGTGTTGACTTTACGACTGCATTTCATTTCACTTTATAAAAGAGAGATTAAATAAAGTGATTCTTGAACGTTTGTGATTTTTCTATATTTCTGCTGAAATTTTGCCTAAAACTACCTAAGATTTTTACACAAGTCCTAAAAGTAGATAAAGAGAACCAAATCAAAGAAATGAGACAAAAAAATTAGACATGCTAATTTTTTATTGAGGAAAATGATATAATATCACATATCTGTGAGTGGCAAAAGTATGTGAACCTCTGCTTTCAGTATCTGGTATGACCCCCTTGTGCAGCAATAACTGTATCTATACATTTCCGGTAATTGTTGAGTAGTCCTGCACATCGCTTTGAGAAATTTTACCCCATTCCGCCACACAAAACAGCTTCAACTCTGTTAAGCTGGTGGGTGTCTTCCCATGAATGACAACATTTTGATTGGATTCAGGACTTTGACTTGGCTATTTCAAAACTTTACATTTATTCTTCTTTAACCATTTTTTGGTGGAATGACTTGTGTGCTTTAGGTCGTTGTCTTGCTGTATCACACACATTCTCTTGAGATGCAGCTCATGGACATATGTCCTGATATTTTCCTTACAATATTCTGCTATTATTCAGAATTCATTGTTCCATCAATGATGGCAAGTAATCCTGGTCCAGATTCAGTAAAACAGGCCCAAACCATGATAGCACCATCATCATGTTTCATAGATGATATGAGGTTTTTATGCTGGAATGCAGTGTTCTCCTTTCTCCAAACATAACGTTTCTCATTTGTCATGAACCTGACTTAAATCTCCTATGTTGTAGTAACCAGCCCTGTGACTTGCCTCAGACTTCAGTCCTACAGGCCAGGATATCCTGCAGTTATAACAGACAGTGGCCCTCATTTTGAGTTGATCGCAGCAGCAAATTTGTTAGCAGTTGGGCAAAACCATGTGCACAGCAGGGGGGACAGATATAACATGTGCAGAGAGAGTTAGATTTGGGTGGGGTGTATTTAAACTGAAATCTAAATTGCAGTGTAAAAATAAAGTAGCCAGTATTTACCCTGCACAGAAACAATATAACCCACCCAAATCTAACTTTCTGTGCACATGTTATATCTGCCCCCCCCCCCCCCCCCCCCCTCCCCCTGGAGTGCACATGGTTTTGCCCAATTGCTAAGAAACTTGCTGCTGCGATCAACTCAGAATTACCCCCAGAGTTCACTCAGCCTTGCTTTACAATTGCATGCTGACTTTTGTTTCATTCTCTGACTCCGGTATCTGCTGAGCATTCTAGTTTTCAAGCTGCCATACATTCATTGTAAGACTGTGTTGCTGCTGGAGCAGCACTTTCCCCAGGCTGATTTAGAACCTGTGTTGACTCAAGACAGTAGCAGTGATCTCAGGCCAGCTGGTAACTATTTGTGAGCCTGAACAACGTTGCTTCCTGCTACCTTTCCAGGTAGAGATGTGCGGCAGGCACTTTTGTGTTTCGTCGTTTGGTTTTGGTTCCATGCTCGTGTTTTGGATCTGGATTGGTTTTGCCAAAACCACCCTTTTGTGTTTTGGTTTTAAATCTGGATGATTTTTGAAAAAAACAAATACAGCTAAAATCATAGAATTTGGGGGTAATTTTGCTCCTACAGTATTATTAACCTCAATAACATTCATTTACACTCATTTGCAGTCTATTTTGAACACCAAACACCTCACAATATTGTTTTTAGGCCAAAAGGTTGCACCGAGGTGGCTGTATGACTAAGCTAAGTGACACAAGTGTGCGACACAAACACCTGGTCCATCTAGGAGTGGCACTGTAGTGGCAGACAGGATGGCAATTAAAAAAACTAGGCCCCAAACAGCACATCATGCAAAGAAGAAAAAGAGGGGCAATGAGGTAGCAGTATGACTGTGCTGCACACTTGTGTCGCTTAGCTTAAACAACGTGGGATGTTCTGGAATTTGACCAGATGTAATACATGCACAATATTGGTGGCACAGGAGAGCATACTACAAAACCACACACACACGGCAAAGCCTGTAAAATTAATTTGGATAATAAATATCCTTTTATTTGGAGCTATTATAAAAATATGCAGCAAAGGCGAGCACACCCCTACACCACACAGGGAAAACCCTGTAAACATTATTTGGATAATAATATAAGTAATGTATAAAAACCCTTTTATTTGGAGTAAATAATATACAGCACAGGACACCACCACTGGATTTATGGCAGCACAAAACACCACCACGGGACTGTTGCAGCACAAGACAGCACCACTGGACTGGACTTATACAGCAGTACCCCCGGACATGTACAGCAGTGTCAGACAGGATGGCACGTTAAAAAACTAGTTCCCAAACAGCACATGATGCAAAGATAAAAAAGAGGTGCAAGATGGAATTGTCCTTGGGCCCTCCCACCCACCCTTATGTTGTATAAACAGGACATGCACACTTTAACAAACCAATCATTTCAGCGAAAGGGTCTGCCACCCGACTGTGGCTGAAATGACTGTGTTTGTTTGGGCCCCCACCAAAAAAGAAGCAATCAACTTCTCCTTGCACAAAATGGATCTACAGAGGCAAGATGTCGACCTCATCCTCATCCTCTGATTCCTCACCCCTTTCAGTGTGTACATCCTCCTCCTCCTCAGAGTATTAATTCATCCCCACTGGAATCCACCATCACAGGTACCTGTGTACTTTCTAGAGGCAACTGCTGGTCAAGGTCTTCCTGGAGGAATTTATAATTAATTTTAATGAACATCATCTTCTCCACATTTTGTGGAAGTAACCTCCTATGCCGATCGCTGACAAGGTGACCGGCTGCACTAAACACTCTTTCGGAGTACACACAGGAGGGGGGGCAATTTAGGTAAAATAAAGCCAGTTTGTGCAAGGGCATCCAAATTGCCTCTGCCTCTTTTTCCTGTCAGTATACATATGGACTGTCTGACATGCCTACTTGGATGCAGTCACTCATATAAGTTTCCACCATTCTTTCAATGATTACAGAATCATATGCAGTGACAAAAGACATGTCAGTAATCATTGGCAGATCCTTCAGTCTGGACCAGATGTCAGCACTCACTCCTGACTGCCTTGCATCACCGCCAGCAGGTGGAATAGGAAATCTTATCTATTTCCTCACAGCCCCAGTTGCTGGAGAAAATTAAGGAGAAGCTGTTGAAGGGTCATGTTCCGCTTGAGTTGACAATTTTCTCACCAGCAGGTATTTGAACCTCTGCAGACTTGTGTCTGCCAGAAAGAGAGATACATTGTAGACTTTAAACCTATGATCGAGTACGGTGGCCATAATGTACTGCTCTGATTTCAACAGATTGACCACCGTTGAATCCTGGCAAGCGAATAAAGGGTTCCATCCACAAGTCCCACATACTTAGCTGAATCGCTCCATCTTAGCTCCTCCTTCAATCTCTCCAGGTGCTTCTGCAGAAGCCTGATGAGGGGAATGACCTGACTCAAGCTGGCAGTGTCTGAACTAACTTCACGTGTGACAATTTCGAAGGGTTGGAGAGCCTTGGACAAGATGGAAATCATTCTCCACTGCGCTTGAGTCAGGTGGATTACCCCTCCTTTGCCTATATTGTAGGTGGATGTATAGGCTTAAATGGCCTTTTGCTGCTCCTCCATCATCTGAAGCATATAGGGTGTTGAATTCCACGTCATTACCACCTCATGTTCCAATTGATGGCAGGGCAGGTTCAGGAGTGTTTTCTGGCACTCCAGTCTTTAGCACTCGGTGGCTGAATGCCGAAGTGGACCGCAATTTTTCGGGCCACCAACGGCATCTTCTGCACGCCCGTCACTTTTCAAAATATTCTGCACCACCAAATTAATTGTATGTGCAAAACATGGGACGTGCTGGAATTTGCCCAGATGTAATGCACGCACAATATTGCTGGCGTTGTCCGATATCACAAAACCTCAGGAGAGTCTAAGTGGAGTAAGCCATTGAGCAATGATGTCCCCCAGTTTCCTTAAAAGGTTGTCAGCGGTGTGCCTCTTACGGAAAGCGGTGATACATAGCGTAGCCTGCCTAGGAACGAGTTGCCGTTTGTGAGATACTGCTACTGGTGCCAATGCTGTGTTTGCTGTGGTGGGCAATACATCTACCCAGTGAGCAGTCACAGTCATGTAGTCCTTAGTCTGCCCTGTTCCACTTGTCCACATGTCCGTGGTTAAGTGGAAAGTGGGTACAACTGCATTTTTAGGACACTGAGATCACTTTTTCTGACGTCTCTGTACATTCTCGGTATCACCTGCCTACTGAAGTGGAATCTAGATGGGATTTGGTACCGGGGACACACTATCTCCATCAATTCTCTAAGTCCCACTGAACTAATGGCGGATACCGGATGCACGTCTAACACCAACATAGCTGTCAAGGCTTCAGTTATCCACTTTGCAACAGGATGACTGCTGTCATATTTCATCTTCCTCACAAAGGACTGATGGACAGTCAATTGCTTAGTTGAAGTAGTACAAGTGGTCTTCCAACTTCCCCTCTGGGATAATGATCGACTTCCAGCGGCAGCAACAGCAGCAGTGGGTGTACCACCCGAGGATCCACCAGAGGAATCCCGGGTTAGGAGAGGACTCCTCAGTCTTGCCAGTGACATGGCCTGCAGGACTACTGATGTTCCTGACTGAGGAGGAAGTTGACGTTAAGGGAGTTGGTGGTGTAGCTTGCAGGAGCTTGGGTACAAGATGAAGAAGGGATTTAGGTGTCAGTGGACTACTTACACTCTTACCCTAAGTTTATGAACTTGACAATTACTTCTGATGAATGCGCAGGAGGTGATGTATAAGGGAGGATTTTCCTAAATGGATAACGTCCTTACCCCTACTTATTACGGATTGAGAGAGGCAACACACGGCTTGACACCTGTTGTCCGGATTTGTGGAGAAATAATTCCATACCGAAGAGGTGGCTTTTTTGGTATTTTGCCCAGGCATCACAATGGGCTTATTCATCCCACGGACAACAGGTGTCTCCCCCGGTGGCTGATTTAAACAAACCACATCACCATCAGAATCCTCATCGTCAACTTCCTCCTCAGTGCCAGCAACACCCATATCCTCATCCTGATGTACTTCAACAGTGACATCTTCAATTCGATTATCAGAAACTTGACTGTGGTTGCTACTTCCAGCACTTCCAGGGGGAGTGCAAATGGTGGAAGGAGCCACCTCTTCCTAACCAGTGTTTGGAAGGTCAGGCATCGCAACCGCCGACACACTTGGACTCTCCTTGGGGATTTTTGATACCATTTTAGAGCGCACAGTTCTTTGCTGTGCTTTTTCCAGTTTAACTCTTATCATTTTTCTAGTGGGAGGATGAGGGCTTCCATCGTCATGTGAAGCTTTACCACTAGTCATGAACATAGGTCAGGGCCTTCGCCGATCCTTGCCACTGCATGTCGTAAATGGCATATTGGCAAGTTTATATTTCTCCTCAGACCATTTAAATTTATTTTTTTGGGGTCTTTTTACTGAACTTTGGCAATTTTGGATTTTACATGCCCTCTACTATCACATTGGGCATCGGCCTTGGCAGACAGCATTGATGGTATTTCATCATCTATGTCACGACTAGTGGCAGCAGCTTCAGAACTAGGAGGAAGTGATTCTTGATCTTTCCGTATTTTATCCTCCAAATTTTTGTTCTCTATTATTTTTCTGGTGTTATATAACACAATATGTGGCACAGGACAGCGCACCTCTATACCACACAGGGCAAACCCTGTAAAAATCTTTTGGATTAAATATTAATAACCCCTTTAAATGGAGTAAATAGTATACAGATCAGGACAGTACCACTTATACAGTAGTTTCACTGGACTTATACGCCAGTACCACTGGAATTATATGGCAGTACCACTGGATTTATATGGCAGTACTACTGGAATTATCCAGCAGTATCACTGGAATTATACGGCAGTACCACTGGATTTATATGCCAGTACCACTGGACTGGATTTATATGGCAGTATCACTGGATTTATACGCCAGTATCACTGGAATTATACGGCAGTACCACTGGATTTATATGGCAGTACCACAGGACTGGGATTATACGGCTGTATCACTGGAATTATATGGCAGTATCACTGGACTGGAATTATGCGGTAGTATCACTGGAATTATACGACAATATCACTGGACATATACGGCAGTATCACTGGATTTATACGGCAGTACCGCTGGACATATATGGCAGTATCACTGGACAGGATTTATACACCAGTACCACTGGATTTATACGGCAGTACCACTGGACATATGCAGAAGTATCTTTGGAATTATATAGTAGTACCACTGGACATGTACGGTAGTATCACTGGAATTATATGGTAGTGCCACCGGATTTATACGGCAGTATCACTGGACTGGATTTATACAGCAGTACCACTGGATTTATACGGCAGTACCACTGGACATATATACGGCAGTATCACTAGACTTAATTTATATTCCAGTACCACTGGATTTACATGGCAGTACCACTGGACATATATGGTGGTACCACTGGACTTATACGGCAGTATCACTGGAATTATATGGCAGTACCGCTGGACATATATGGCAGTATCACTGGACTGGATTTATACGCAAGTGCCACTGGATTTATACACCAGTATCACTGGAATTATAAGGCAGTACCACTGGAATTATACGACAGTACCACTGGACTGGATTTATACGCCAGTACCACTGGATTTATATGCCAGTACTACTGGAATTATATGGCAGTACCACTGGAATTATACAGCAGTATCAATGGACTGGATTTATATGCCAGTACCACTGGATTTATACAACAGTACCACTGGATTTATATGCCAGTACCACTGGATTTATATGCCAGTACCACTGTATTTATAAACCAGTAACACTGGACTTATATGGCAGTACTACTGGACTTATATGGCAGTACTACTGGACTTATATGCCAGTACCACTGGATTTATGCGGCAGTATCACTGGATTCATACCGTAGTATCACTGGAATTATATGGCAGTATCACTGGAATTATACAGCAGTATACTGGACTTATATGGCCGTGCCACTGGACATATATGGCAGAATCTCTGGAATTATATTCCAGTACCACTGGACTTATACGGCAGTATCACTGGACTGGATTTATATGCCAGTACCACTGGATTTATACGTCAGTACCACTGGACATATACGGCAGTATCACTGGAATTATAAGGCAGTACCACTGGATTTATACGGCAGTATCACTGGACTGGATTTATACGGCCGTAACACTGGACATATACGGCAGTATCACCGGACTGGATTTATACGGCAGTACCGCTGGACATATACGGCAGTATCACTGGAATTATAAGGCAGTACCACGGGACTTACACGGCAGTATCACTGGACTGTATTTATACGGCAGTACCACTGGACATATACGGCAGTACCACTGGACATCTTCAACAGTACCACTGAACATATATGGAGTACCACTGGATTTATACAGCAGCACAAGGACACCACCACTGGACAGATGCAGGACAACACAGCACCAATGCAATGGACTGGACTTATACAGCAGCACTGGACATATGGCAGCAGAGGACCCCACCACTGTGACTGGACTGATGCAGCACAAGACACTACCAATCGGCCCTCATTATGAGTTGATCGCTAGCTGCTTTCGTTCTCAGCGATTAGGTAAAAAAGTGGTACTTCTGCGCATGCGTGTGGGGCGCAGTGCAGTGCGCACGTGCGATGTACTTTCACAAAAGCCAATGAAGTTTCACACAAGGTCTAGCAACGCTTTTCAGTCGCACTGCTGACCGTGGAGTGATTGACAGAAAGTGGGTGTTTCTGGGTGGTAACTGACCATTTTCGGGGAGTGTGTGGAAAAACGCAGGTATGTCGGATAAAAACGCAGGAGTGGTTGGGGAAACGTAGGCGTGGCTGGCCAAACGCAGGGCATGTTTGTGACGTCAAAACAGGAACTAAACAGTCTGAAGTGATCGCTAGCTAGGAGTAAGTCTCGAGCTACTCAGAAACTGCACAATCTTTTTTTGTAGCAGCACTGCGATCCTTTCGGTCGCACTTCTGCTAAGCTAAGATACACTCCCAGAAGCAGCTAGCAAGCGAACAACTCGGAATGAGGGCCACTGTACTGATGCAGGACAACACTGTACTGGACTTGTACAGCTACACTGGACATATGGCAATAGAGGACACCACCACTGTGACTAGACTGATGCAGCATAAGACACTACACTGGACTGCGCAGCACAAGAGAGCACTGAAATTGCCTCCCCACTTTCCCTCCTGCACAGACACTGAAGATAGAGACACGTCCTTTCGCTACACTCTCCAATGCCGGACTGAAAATGGCGGTGACGCGCAGTTCCTTATATGGAATCCAAAACCCACGAGAATACGACAGCGGGATAATGACGTTTTGCCTTGTTCTGGTTTCCGAGTCAGGCGGGAAAACCCAAGCCGGGCTCGGATCCGGGCTCAGGTAGTGAAGTCCGGTAGGGTACGGTACTCATGGAGCCGAACCCACTCATCTCTACTACCAGGTCTCAGTTCTGCATTGTTAGCAGCTCCAGTACAACCACCTGCAAGTGGTGCTGATTACCATATTCCCGGTCCCAGCCGGTTTAGTCTCTCGGTCCCAGCCGGTCTAGTCCTCCAGTTTAAGCAGGTCCAGTCATCCAGTCCCAGCTTGTCCAGTCCTCCAATCCTAGCTGGTCCCATCTTCTGGTCCAGTCCTCCAGTCCCAGCCGGTCCACTCCTCTGGTTCCAGCCATTCCAGTACTCACATTGACAGTTGGTCCAGCAATAATCCTGTTTTAAGCCGGTCCAGCAATACTCCTGATTCCAGCTAGTCTACCGATACTCACAGTTCCAGACAGTCTAAAGATACTCCCATTCCAGCCTGGTCAGCTATCCAGTTTGGTTCTTTTTCTAGAACTTTTATCATTCCGGTTCTAGCCCAGTCAACACTCCAGTCTGGTTCCAATTCATGCAAGAAGTGTCATCATTCTGGTTCCAGTCCGGTCAGCACTCCAGTCCTGTACCAGTCTGGGCAGCACATTAGTGCAGTTTTCAGTTCCTTTATAACCAATTCTGCCTTCTCCAGTACCAGCTGATACAGTACTACTTAAGTCTATCTTAGAGTTTGTTCTATTATTAATTCAGTTTCATCCTAAGTATCAGTCGCCTCAGACTTTAGACAAGTATTCTAATCCTACACTCCAGTTCCATCTCTTCACCTGAAGAACCTCAGTAAACATCAAAACCCAGTCTCCTGACATTATTTAGACCAAAAAATTTTTAAAATGTCTATCCTCTGAGTGTATATCTACTGTTCTGGCAAGCATCTCAAATTTTTAGTAAAAACTGTGAAAATTTAGTGTTTTTGTAGTTTGGTCAGTCCAACCTCAAAGTTGGGCACGGAGGGCATAAAAGTGATCTTTGGGTCTCCTAATGTATGAATAAATATCACCATGCCCTAAGAATCATTTGTGATTGATGAGAAGAGGTCTTTGAAAATGGCAAAAGTAGTGAAAATCTGAGGATTTTAGAAGAAATCAAGTTGTTTCTTGTGCAGCCTTTAGCCCACCCCATACTAACTGTGGGGGTGAGCAATTTGAACATTTGAGGTGCTTGCTGGGAGCAGATATTAACTAAGAGGGTAGACATTTTGTACAGTTGATGTTGACCCCTAAGGCCAAACTCCACCGTCACTTTTGTGCTTTTTCAACCCACCTTTATGAACATGTCTAATTTTTTTTGTTCCATTTGTTTAGTTTGTTTCTCTTTACCTACTTTAAAGACTGTGAAAATCTGAGCAGACATATAGAAAATTCTAAAGGGTTCACAAACTTTCAAGCACCACTATATCACTATATGTAGGGGAAGGAAGGAAGGAAGGGAAGGGAAGGGAAGGGAAAGGAGAAGGGGAGGAAGGAAGGAAGTTGACCTCCTAATGTTTGTTTTGTGTTACACAGTTGTTGAGGTTAAACAAAATACAAATATCCATCTAGTTCAACCTGTGTAATAATTTTTTTATATTGATTAAATGCTGTATCCTTGAATATTTTTTTTCCGCTAGGAATTTATCTTTACACACTATTATAATTTTGTTAAATAAGTTGCATGAACTTGTTGCAAATGACTTAAAAGGAAACAGGTGCCTAGATGGTCAATGTTCCTACCTCTACAAACTTTGGTTTCAGAAATGGTACAGGTGCCTTCACAAGTGTTGTCAGGATTTGGGTAAAAATAACTCTACACCAAGAGATGGCTTTTATTGGTTTTATGCTCAAATATGACAATGGCTTTCTTTTTATCATGACAAGAACTGCTGCCACTGGTGGCTGACTTACACAAACAACATCCTCATTATCCACATTTTCATTAGCATCAGATAGTACACCAATATTCCCCTCATCCTGTTGTACTTCCACACTAGCATCCTCAATTTCTTTTAAATCACTGTCTTTACTTGTACTGTTCACATTTGCAGATGGTGCAGACATGGTGGAAGGAGGTTTATCTATGAGTACAATCCCAGGAATGTCAGAGTTACATATATAATATATCTATTGTTTTTGTGCTGGTATTTCGGTGCACTTTACTCAAGTGCACTTTGTTCACGTGCATCTATAAGCCTTGTGATCCATGCAGTTGAAACCGAACTGCAGGTTTAAAAATAGAAAGAATAAAAAAAAAAATATATGTATATATATATATATATATATATATATATATATATTTATTGTTTTTGTACTGGTTGGTTGGTGAGCTTTACTCAAGTGAATTTTGCTCACGTGCATCTGTAACACCTGTGATAAAATCAGTTGAAACCGAGGGTTGGTCTTCAGTATGCCAACTGACGGGATCCTGGTGCACAGTATACCGGCGCCGGGATCCTGACAGCCGGCATACAGACACTTATTCTCCCTCGTGGGGGTCCACGACCCCCCTGGAGGGAGAATAAAATAGCGTGGCGAGCGCAGCGATCACGCAAGGGGCTCATTTGCGCTCGCCACACTGTCAGTAAGCCGGCGGTCGGGCTCCCGGCGCCGGTATGCTGGTCGCTGGGAGCCCGACTGCCGGCATACCGTAGTGAACCCGAAACCGAGCTGCAGGTTTAAAAATAGAATAATAAAATAAATGGTGTAGTATGTGTTGCCAGTGGTCGGGCTTCCGGCGACCAGTATACCTGCGCCAGAATCCTCACTGCCGGCATACCGACAGCTGGGCAAGTGCAAATGAGCCCCTTGCAGTCTCACTGTGCTTGCCACACTGCGGACACAGTGGCACGCTACTCGTGCCACGCTATATTCTCCCTCCCTGGGGTCATGGACCCCCAAGAGGGAGAAGAACTGTCGGTATGCCGGCAGTCAGGATTCCGGTGCCGGTATGCTGGTCACCAGGAGCCCGACCGCCGGCAAAGTGAAGACCACCCGACAATAAATATATCTATTGTTTTGGTAAAGGTTTGTTGGTGCACTTTACTCAGGTGCATTTTGTTCACGTTTATCTAGAAGCCATGTTATCTACACAGTGATCTGCAAATTGACAAATAGATAACTATCAGTTTAGAGAAGAGCAACCAAATATTAGTGCAGCTGACGCTGCCACCAGTCATGATAACGATGCTAGTCCAGCAACGTCATCTACTAAAGCTGATACACAAGGTCATAGTGGATCTAAGCCAGGGCATCTAAAATAAAAAAAAAACAATATACAGTGTTAAAGAAAAAGACACCTCTTATAAAGGGAAGGTTTGGTGCAGAAAATCATAAAATTGCCAACATACCATTTACCACATGAAGTGGCAAGAAAAGGCTCAGGTCTTGGCCTGTATTTCTGAGTGGTGGTTCTGCAACTGTCAGTGAGGCATCTTCTTCTGTCTCTCATGACAATGCAAGACCTTTTCACTCAAAGTCTAGAAAAGGTGTAAAAAAAACTGAAAATTACTAAGGCAGTAGAACAAACTGCGTTCAGAAACAAACTTCACAAATCCCTGAGGAGGGTCTAAGTGTGTCCAGGAGTGCTATATGTAAGCCTGATGTTTCTGATACTTTACTCACAGAGTAGCCAGCTTCAACCACTTTTGCTTCCTTTGCAAATATGGGGATGAGCGGCAGAAGTACAGCTGATGACATAGAAATTGAAGATGCCACTGTGGAATTGCAGCAGGCTTAGGGGGATATTTGTCAAGCTGACACTTGTGCTAATGAGGATGCTGTTTGTGTAAGTCAAGCACCAGTGGAAGCAGTACTTGGCCATGATAAGAAGATGCCCATTGTTATGCCTGGGCGTAGGACCAACAAGTTCACCTTGGATGTGAGAAATTGTTTTTACCCAAATCCTGGCAAAATTTGTCAAGCCTTTGTGGAACCACAGTAATTATAGGTAGGAAAATTAAGCATCTAGGAAGCTCCACCGTTACATCATTTGCATTGAGCTCATGACAAGTTATTGATAATATCTAAACCTTATGCTAAAAAAATAAGTAGTCCAGCATCAGCTAGCTCCCTTCTCTCAACTAGATCCCAGCATCTGCTATCTCAACCACCAACACCTTCATCCTCACTATCCTCAGTAATAATCAGAGGTAGTCCTGCATCCAATTTCTTAAGGCTAAGGGACTCCTCCCAATTCCAGAACTCTTCAGAAGAGCACTAGGCCTGCTGCTGCTGCTGTTGGAGGTGGAATTTCATCCCAGGAGGGGACCAAGAAGACTACTTGTAGTATTGTAAAAAATCTCTTCACTGTGAACCAATACTATGCAAGGGGATGCAAGTATGACAGCTCTCACCCAGTCACACAGCAGATCACTGACACCATCATGGCTATGCTAGTATTAGATCTGTATCCTATATCCACCATTAATGCAGTGGGTTTTACAAAGTTAATTAAGGTACTGTGTCCCTGGTACCAAATTCCATCTCGGTTCCATTTTACCTGAAAAGCCATTCCTCAGCTCTACCAGACCATTAAAAACTGAATTATTGGCCTACAAAATGTCATTTTACCCACTGTCCACTTAACCATAGATATGTGGACAAGCGATAGTGGGCAAACTAAATATGACTGTGACAGCCCACTAGGTGGGTGAATTGCTTTTAGCAGCAGCAGAAGCGGTAAAACAACAAAAGGCAGCTCATTCAGAGGCAGGCTACTCTGTGTATCACCGGATTCAATAAGAGGCATACCACAGACATCCTCTTAGAAAACTAAGGGATGTCATAGAAACATGGCTTACCCCACTTGAAATCTCATCAGGATTTTTGATTTCTGATAATGCCACAAATATTGTGAGAGCATTACAGCTGGGTAAATTCCAACATATTCCCTGTTTTTCTCACACAATCAACTCTTTAGAAAATGACAGGGGCATGCAGGAGATGCTGCCTGTGGCCCGAAAATGTGAGGACATTTTTGGCATTCAGCAACAGCATGCAGGAGATTGCAGCACCTGCAAGAACAGTTTAATTTGCCCTGCGATCAACTGAAGCAAGAGGTGGTAACAAGATGGAACCCCACCTTTTATATGCTTCAGCGGATGGAGAAACAGCAAAAACCCACCCATAGGTATACAGCCATGGCCAAAGTTTTTTGAGAATGGCACAAGTATTGGTTTTCACAACGTTTGCTGCTTCAGTGTTTTTAGACCTTTTTCTCATATGTTACTATGGTATACTGAAGTAAAGCTACAATCATTTCATAAGTGTGAAAGGCTTTTATTGATAATTACATAAAATTTATGTAAAGAGACAATATTTGCAATGTTGACCCTCCTTTTCAACAACTATGCAATTCACTCTGGCATACTGTCAATTAACTTCTTGGCCACATGGGGCGTGGCCTGGCTGGCAAGGGAACTGGACGCACATTGCCTGAGCTCCGCTCTCTGAGCTCATAAAAACACTATTTTACTACCCCTACAGACCTTACCCGGGTGCCTTAATACCCGTCCAGCACACACACTTCGGCGGAGAAGAGCTGCGGAGCCCGGAGACGGTGTGCACGGACTATACAGATTCCGGCCTTCCAACGCCGCTGAAGCCGGGACCTAGATTTTAGAAGAGATCCGGGACGCACGTCGGTAGGTAGAGAGACAGAGGGAGAATAGGGAGGTAAATGTGTGGCTTAGAGACTGGAATAGGAAAGAAGGAGAACTAGGTGTCTGGGGGAAGGTTCCAAAGCTACACAAAAACTGCTATAAGCGCCTAATCAGATAATTTTCAAAACAACATCATGAGCGCTGCCAAAAAAGCACCGTGTATATGCTTTAAAAAAAAACAAGAACAAAAAAGAAAAGATTGGCTGCGCTTGTAATGTCGTAAGGAAACTTAATTGAATGGAGAGCTGACAAACATAATTATAATAAATGAAAACATTTTTTTATTAAAATATTAGCATACCAATAAAATTATAAATACTATATTTTTAAGAAATAATGCATATAAATAAGCTATGAGCTAACCCTATGTATTAGACAGCAAGTAACAATGTTCACACACATGAATTGGTTATAAATAATGATGTTAAAAATAACATAACATATGTAACATTCATATGGTTACTTGCTGAAATTGTAACATTCACAAATGAAACTGCACACTGTCCAAAAGTACAGAGGCAGCATGTACTTTTGGATTCAGAGAAGTCCCGGCAGCAGGTGTTTTAATTGAGGAAGATGATGTAATTACCTCTCCTGAGTTGTTAATGCCGGGCATCCCCGGTATCATCCACTATGTCCCTTTCTGTGAATTAATAAGAGGTCTATTTGTAGACGTTGCTCTAATGAGGGCTATTACCATATAATAGTGGGTATCTGTAATACCCCTTTTACACTCGCAGAAAAATCCCGGGATATTGCACGTGAACGCGCATCATCCCGGGATTCTTCTCAGTGTAAATGGGTACAGGGACAATTTCCCGGGACGAGCATCCCGGGATTTCATCCCAGGTCAAAAGCAGGGTTGAACCCGGGACCGCCCCGGGAAGCTGGGTAGTGTGAAAGGGCCCGTCCCGGGATTCACTACCCGGGACTGTTAAAAGGCCTCCGATTGGAGCTTTCATGGGCTCAGAAAAGATGATGTCATCTTTCAGAGCCCTGGGGAGCGTCCTTGATGCGTGTGAGGAAGGCAGCATGGCGACCTGGAGAGACCAGGAGGTGAGAGAGTTGCTGAGCATTAGGGGAGAGGAGGAAATTATGAGGCAGATCACAGGCACAGTCAAAGATGCAGTCATTTATAAAAACATCTCCCAGATGCTGCAAGCCAGGGGAATCATCCGCACACAGCAGCAAGTGTTAAACAAAATGAAAACTCTTAAAAAAAGCAGTTCCTTAAGGTGCATGACAACAACAGGAAAAAGAGCGGTGTTGGCCGTATCGATTGGCAGTACTATGACATGTGCGCCAATATCTTTGGAAACACAGCTATATGCAGTCCGGTGAGTCTGTCTTCCAGTTCACAGTACACTGCTACAGAAGGCACTCCAGAAGAGACACAGACAAGCAGTGACGTCTGTCCATTATCACCGTTGTTAATTGACGACACACCTGAGGACAGCGACACATCCTCCCAGCCGTCCATAAACACATCCAGAAACGACGACAGCATAACTGCAACCATTGAAGACGTCGTGGATGCTCAGACCAGTGACAGTGGGACTGTACAAAGTGCCGTCACCCCAACTTTACAGAAAAACAGTAAGTACATGTTTAGTAAAAATTAACACTCATAGCACAAATCCACAATTGTTAATCATCCGGTTCTGTGTGTAGTATGAGTGGCCAGTGTGGCGGCCGCGTGGCGAGCGCAAATGAGCCCCTTGCAAGATCACTGCGCTCAGCACGCTGCTGGCACGGTGGCACACTTTGCATTTTCTGCCCCCACGCAGGGGGGATTTGCATTTTTATAAATAGTTAAATGTTGCAGAGTAGCTAGTGTGTAGGTGGATTAATGCCACAAACACATGTTTGCTAACGCTGCAATTTTTATACACGCTCATTTTGTATTTCTTCTCTTCACAGTTTACACCGTACCGCCTAGAAGGAAGAAATTGAACAGAGCGGAGCAAGTGGCTAAAGCCATGTCAAATGTCCTTGTCGACCAACTCCGAGAGATGGACGCTACAATGTCCGCACAGGAGGATGCTAGGCTCGACAGGTTTCTAGAGGCAGAACGCAAAATGCATGATGCATTCCTTTCCCAAGTCATGACAATGCAGGAACGCATGAGTAGAGAGCAGTATGACCGCCACAGGGAATTGCACCAAATGAACATGGCGTTCTATGAGCGTATGACCAATACCTCAAGAGCACAAAACCAACACCACAACTCACAATACCCCCCTGAGCAGGGTTTTTCATCATTTAATCCTGGTCCATACTATGCCCCAAATACTGCACCATCTAGTGCGCAAAGCCCAGAGTTTACTGTATTGCGCAATTTGCCGTGAAACACAGTGCATTTCTTTTTTGTGTTGTTATTTGTTGTTAAATAACCACAGTGTGGTCATTGTTTATGCACAACTGTTTGTGCCTTCTTTCATTTTTTTTCTATGTTCTGTTTTGTATAGTGTCTACATTAAAGCACTTTTTATTTATTTTTTACACAGTAATAATATACTGCACGGACACTGTGGTTTATGGTGTTGTATCTACAAACCTACCAGTGTTTTTTTTTTTTTATGCCAATCAAAACTTGTTTGCAAATCTATGCATAACATTCCCATTTGTGTGTAACAGTAGACCATGTTTACAGTGTTTTCTACGTTGTTTCTGCATATATACAAAGTTTGTGGCAATGTGTTTTTTTGGGAAAAACATAAATATTGAAACTAAAGTTCAAAGGTGGAATACAAAATAAAAAAAATTTAATTCACCAAACATGTTGTGCTGATTCTTAAACACTATTGTACCAGTGCTGCAAGGTTGGACGTAATAGTGTGGCGGATTTGTTCTGCAGCGTAGTTTGAGGCAATCCCAAACAAAGCACCTTCCACATGTGGGTTTATAACCTCAGGGTCCTGCACAGTCCACTCAGGAAGGAATAGCTAATTTTTCAGTTCACAGATGTTGTGCAGTATACAGCACGCAGCTACTACATTAGGCATATTCTTTAGGTCCACATCATTGCGCTTCATCAAACAACGCCATCTTCCTTTTAACCTGCCAAAGGCATTCTCAACCACCATCCTTGCTGAACTCAGGGTGTGAGTATAGGTTTGTTGCTCTGGGGTTAACTGGACCTGTTGGGTGTAGCCTTTCATAATCCAGGGGCGTAAAGGGTATGCAGCATCCCCGATGATGTGGACAGGGATCTCCACCCCATTCACAATCTTTGCACACTCTTTGGGGTACAGCCAGCCTCCCTGCTTCTCCTCTACGATGTTGTACAGGTCAGAATTGGCAAGAACTCGGGAGTCATGAGATCGGCCTGGCCAGCCAATAAACACATCTAGGAAACTAAAGAACAGTAAAATTGAAAAAAATTAGAATGTAAACCTCACACATGCAACTCATCCCACCACCCCAAAATTAAACACTTACCAATATTTGTGGTCCACAACAGCCTGTAATATGATGGAGTGCCAGCCCTTCCTATTAAAATAGTCAGCATGGTTGTCACGTGGGGCAATAATGGGGATGTGTGTCCCATCAATCGCTCCTCCACACTGCGGATAGCCTCGCTTCACAAATCCAATGATGGTATCCTGTAAGCGCTGTCCTTGTGGTAGAGATATGAAGCGCTTGTATAAGGTAGATACAATTGCTTTAATCACCTGGTGGACTATGACACAGCAGGTGGAGATTGCAACACCAAACAAGCATGAGATTGAGCGGTACTCTCCTGGGGTAGCATACCACCACAATGCAATAGCTAATCTCCTGCGTGCCTCGATGGGTCTCCTAAGCCTGGTGGTCTGCATGTCAAGTGCTGGGGTAAGTAATTCCAGGATGTAGTTAAAGGTTGCACGAGACACACGGAAGTTAGCCATCCACTCCTCATCCTGGTAAGCTTCCACGGTCCTCATAAAGGCTTCTCCGTGCCGGCGATCTCTGGACCAAAATGAGCGGTTAGGGCCCATACTCACGCTCAGTATGGCACTCATCCTGGATGATATGAGGGCTCTCCTCCTGCGCAAATATTGGCGGCGACTAGCAGCCCTATCCAGCATAAATTGCACCCTCCTCCTCCTCATAAAATATATGTGCAGTATACTGCACAGTGTGACAAGCTGCATCATGCTGTCAGTGGCTGTATGAAACATCTGCAAAGCAGAAAGAATCATGAGCTCAGGCATACACACTGGTACTCCGTCGGCCATGACTGCAGCAATGGTGTGAGCAGGCACCACCCCTCCCTTTGTTGACTAGTGTGACCTCATCAATGTGAGCCAGAAAAGGCCATTTCTAATGGCATACATGTGCATTTGCAGGGCTATCCCGGGATCAGTGTAAATGGGGCTGTCCCGGGTCGATCCCAGGTCTTAGTGCAGTGTGAAAGGGGTCAGTCCCGGGAAGGCATCCAGGGACGCATCCCGGGAAGCATCCCGGGAGTGACCCGGGAGTGCGAGTGTAAAAGGGGTATAAGTTAACCGGCTTTTTCCTGGGTTCTCCCGGGAGCTGGTAAAATCCTTTAAAATGCCCACTTGTATGCAAAGAGGAGTATACCATCCAGTGCTGTTGTTAACGCTGCTGACAGTGTACCTGTAGGCGCCGTGCATCGGCGTGAGCCAGACTTTCCAGATGCGATGTAGCAGAGCGTCCAGAAGCAGGTAACCGTCGGTAACTACCACTAGTAGTAAAATGAAGGCGCTTGAAGATAAGCGCTACCCGGAGCAGTTCATAGCGAGTACGTGCAGTGCCTGTGTATACGGTTCAGCAACCGGAATAATGATGGGAGGAGCCTAACGCGTTTTGTCACGATCACGTGACTTTCTCAAAGTAAGTGAAAGTGACGTAAGTGAAAGTAGGAGAAAGTCACGTGATCGTGACGAAACGCATTAGGCTCCTCCCATAATTATTCCGGTTGCTGACCCGTGTACACAGGCACTGCACGTACTCGCTACGAACTGCTCCGGGTAGCGCTTATCTTCAAGCGCCTTCATTTTACTACTAGTGGTAGTTACCGATGGTTACCTGCTTCTGGACGCTCTGCTACATCGCATCTGGAAAGTCTGGCTCACGCCGATGCACGGCGCCTACAGGTACACTGTCAGCAGCGTTAACAACGGCACTTGACGGTATACTCCTCTTTGCATACAAGTGGGAATTTTAAAGGATTTTACCAGCCCCCGGGAGAACCCAGGAAAAAGCCGGTTAACTTACAGATACCCACTATTATATGGTAATAGCCCTCATTAGAGCAACGTCTACAAATAGACCTCTTATTAATTCACAGAAAGGGACATAGTGGATGATACCGGGGACGCCCGGCATTAACAACTCAGGAGAGGTAATTACATCATCTTCCTCAATTAAAACACCTGCTGCCGGGACTTCTCTGAATCCAAAAGTACATGCTGCCTCTGTACTTTTGGACAGTGTGCAGTTTCATTTGTGAATGATACAATTTCAGCAAGTAACCATATAAATGTTACATATGTTATGTTATTTTTAACATCATTATTTATAACCAATTCATGTGTGTGAACATTGTTACTTGCTGTCTAATACATAGGGTTAGCTCATAGCTTATTTATATGCATTATTTCTTAAAAATATAGTATTTATAATTTTATTGGTATACTAATATTTTAATAAAAACATTTTTTCATTTATTATAATTATGTTTGTCAGCTCTCCATTCAATTAAGTTTCCTTACGACATTACAAGCGCAGCCAATCTTTTCTTTTTGGTCTGGGGGGAGGGATTAGAAAGAAACTACGGGATCATTAGTGAGTGCAGCAAAGGGGGAGGTATTAAGTATGATGGGGGTGGAGAAGGGGGGAGGGGAAAGAATTTGAAAATCAGGGAATGCTAAAGTAAGAAGGGAAAGGATACCAATGAAAAGACAAATAGATAAGGGTATTACTAAATTAAAAACGTATGATTGCAATTGCAAGAAGCTTTTCAGGCAAATGGAAGAATTAGAAATACTTGTAATGAAGGAACAATGGCCCTCATTCCGAGTTGTTCGCTCGCTAGCTGCTTTTAGCAGCATTGCACATGCTAGGCCGCCGCCTTCTGGGAGTGTATTTTAGCTTAGCAGAATTGCGAATGAAAGATTAACAAAACTGCTAATAAATAATTATTTTCAGTTTCTGAGTAGCCCCAGACCTACTCACAGATTGCGACCAGCTCAGTCCGTTTAGTTCCTGGTTTGACGTCACAAACACGCCCTGCGTTCGACCAGCCACTCCCCCGTTTCTCCAGACACTCCCACGTTTTTCCCTGACACGCCTGCGTTTTTTTGCAAACGCCATGAAAACGCCTAGTTGCCGCCCAGAAACGCCACTTTCCTGTCAATCGTTTACCGAACAGCAGTGTGAATGAAATGCGCCGCAGAAGCCACAGCAAAACTGCTAAGTTTTGTGTTAAATAACTAAGCGCATGTGCCCTGCGTGCCTTGCGCATGCGCAATTTGCAACAAATTGCAGCATACCGAAAATCATCAACGAGCAAACAACTCGGAATGACCCCCTTGGTGGGAGTCCCACAATTGGGTAGCTAACTTGGAGGGTTATACTCTATTCTGGAGAGAAAGGGCTATTAAAAGAGGGGGTGGTGTATGACTTTATGTCAAACCATTTCTAAAACCATACTTAAAGGAGGTTATTTATGAGGGAACTGGAGATATTGTAGAGACATTATGGGTTGAAATTTCTATGGGAAAGAAAAGTATTAAAAAACTTTTAATAGGGACATGCTATAAACCGCCTTATATTAGTGTGACTGAGTAAGTGCAACTCTTGATGCAAATTGAGAAAGCTACAGAGCTAGGGGAAGTCCTAATCATTGGGGACCAGAGGTGGATAGGGTTCACAGGGAAGATTCCCGGAGGGCCGATGCACCCGTGGGGCCTGTTTTGTTTGAGGACATGTGGTCCTTTTTATAGACATAATGAATGAGATGCTAAATAATTTGCATATATGAAAATTACTTTGCCTTTTAGCCTGTGATTGCAGATGATCTAGTGTATGCTCTGTCTGGCTACTTGGCTGACATATAAGATTGAGTGAATAGTGATTGGGATACGGTTGGTGTAATAAGCAAGAAAATATATATTTTAAAGAATGATATAGTTTCCTAAATTCTTAAGGTGTATCATAAAATGTGCTCATAATATTTAATTTTATTTCTTTTTAACTTCCACCTTGATGCTGGACATGCCCACTATCTGGAAAGTTTTGGGGGGAGGGTGCTGCTGCCATGGCCCATGGCTAGACCCTACACCTTTGGTGTTGCCCATGTGGGACCACTAGTACAAATTGTTCCATGGCTGCTTTTTGTTCCCAATCCACCCCTGTTGGGGACTATAATTATCCAGACATAAAGTGTGCCAGTGAATCATGTAATATAGCTATTGGTAAAAGATTCTTAAATATGCTAAAGGATAACTACTTGTTGCAAATTGTCAAAGAACCAACCAGAGTTGGGACTATACTGGACCTGGTACTAACTAACAACATGGAGATAATAGCGAATACCACAGTAGGTGAAACTTTGAGTAACAGTGATCATAATATGATCACATTCAACATTAGCATTCAAAAGCATCACTCCAAGGGTACAACTAAGACCCTTGCAATAAAGGCCATAGATTGGGGAACTTTGTTTAAGGGAAAGAACACTGTCGAAATTTGGGATGTTTTAAAATAATGCTAGACAAATATACCCATAAGTGCATCCCCATGGGCAGTAAAAATAAAAGTATTATATTCAAACCAATGTGGTTAAACAAGAAGGTAATGTAAGAAATAGATAAAAAGAGGTGAGCATTCAAGCTTTTAAATCAGACAGGAAGGTGGATTCATTTCAGTATTACAAGGAATGTAACAAAAATGCAAAAAGGAAATCAGATCAGCTAAAATAGAAAACGAAAAGCAAATCATAAAAGAGAGTACAACTAACCATAAACAATTCTTTAAGTACATAAATAGTAAGAGGCTAAAAAAAGAGAATATAGTAACATTAAAAGGCGAACTGGGATTACTGAAAAATGACGACAAAGAAAAAGCTTAAATATTGAACACATTTTTCTCATCAGTGTTTATTAGAGAGAACCAGATTGTAGGATCAGTGAGTAACAATAACAATAGTATTGATAAAGTTCCGTTGCTTAATACTTATCTATCTAAAGAAGTAGTCCATGAACAATAAAAAAAAATCAAGATTGATAAATCTCCTGGTCCAGATGGCCTATATCAGGCATTCCCAACCACGGTCCTCAAGGCACACCAACAGTGCAGGTTTTAGTGATATCCAGGCTGCAGCACAGATGGTTAAATCAAAATAACTGAGCTACTAATTAAGTCACCTGTGCTGAAGCCTGGATATCACAAAAACCTGCACTGTTAGTGTGCCTTGAGGACCGCGGTTGGGAATGCCTGGCCTATATCCTAGGGTTCTGATGGAGCCAAATGCTGAAATAGCAAGGCCACTGTATCTGATTTTCACTGAGTCACTTAGATCCGGCATGGTACCAAAGGACTGGCGTATAGCGGATGTAGTCCCAACATTTAAAAAGGATCTTAAACTTCATCCTGGTAACTATAGACCGGTTAGTCTGATATCAATAGTGGGAAAACTAATGGAAAGTATACTAAGAGGACAGCATACAGGATTACTTGAAAACCTCCCATGCTATTAATAAGACCCAGCATGATTTTGTGAGAAATAGATCATACCAAACTAATCTGATGAGCTTCTATGAGATAGTAAGTGACAGTATTGACCAGGATAACGCAGTTGATGTGGTTTATATAGACTTTGCAAAAGCTTTTGATACACTACCTCACAGGAGGCTGACTTTCAAATGAAGGGAGTTTGGTATAGGAGACACTATTTGTATGGGTGAGTAATTGGCTTGATAACAGGGAACAGCAAGTGGTGATTAATGGGATTTTTTTCGCTAAAGTAATAAGTGGAATACCGCAGGGTTCTGTTCTGGGGCCAATATTGTTTAATATATTTATTAATGATTTAGGAGAAGGACTATAAAGCACAGTGTAAATCTTTGCAGACGACACTAAAATATGTAGGGTAATTAAGTCAGTGTGGATGTGGAGTCTTTTCTGAGCAATTTATTTAAACTGGAAGTTTGGCTAATAAAATGGTGTATGAGTTTTAATGTTGAAAAATGTAAAGTTATGCACTTTGGGATTAAGAATAAACATGCAAACTACCAATTAAATGGGGAAAATATAGGGGAAACTGTATTAGAAAAGGGGTTGGGGGTTCTCTTTGATAGTAGATTTAGCAGCAACACACAATGTCAAAGTGCAGCATCAAAGAAAAAATAAGGTGTTAGCATGCATTAAAAGGGGAATTGATACATGGGATGAGAGCGTGATCCTGCCACTGTACAAATCATTGGTACAGCCGCATCTTGAGTATTGTGTACAGTGTGGGCACCACACTATAAAAGAGACCTATTAGAATTTGGAAAGGTTCAGAGGCGAGCTACCAAATTGATTAAGGGGTTGGAGACACTGGACTATGAGGAGAGGCATTTTAGGTTACATATGTTTACACTAGAAATGAGATGACTAAGAGGAGATATGATTAATATTTACAAATATATAAAGGGTCAATGGGGCCATTCCGAGTTGATCGCTTGCTGCCATTTTTCGCAGCGCAGCGAACAGGTTCCTACTGCGCATGCGAATGCACCGCAATGTGCATGCGCATCGTACAGGTACAAAGCGAATCATTGCTGTGCGATGGATTTAACAAAGAAGGAGATTGATAGGAAAAGGGCGTTTGTGGGTGTCAACTGACCATTTTCTGGGAGTGTTTGGAAAAATGCAGGCGTGTACAATTGTTTGTGGGGCGGGAGTCTGATGTCAATTCCTGGAGAAAAGAGACTGAAGTGATCGCAAGCTCTGAGTAAGTCCAGACCTACTCAGAAATTCCACAAACTGTTTTTGCAGAGCTCAGATGCAAAGCTGTTTGCACACTTGCAAAGCGAAAAGACACTCCGCCGTGGGTGGCGATTATGCATTGGCACGGCTGCTAAAAGTAGCTTGCGAGCGATCAACTTGGAATGAGGGCCAATATATGGAGCTATCATGTGAGTTGTTTACTAAGAGACTTCTACACCTGCTAAGGCTTGAGGATAGGAAATTTTGTATTCAGCGAAGGAAGGGGTCTTCATTGTAAGGGCAACACGAATATGGAATACACTGCCAGAGAAGGTTTTAATGGTGGACTCAGTCAATGCGTTTAAAAATGGGTTAGACAAATTTCTAACGGAAAAAAGATATACGAGGATATAGCCTTTAACCTAAATAGATTAAGGAATGCAATATAATTCAGTTGAACTCGATGAACTACTAGTTTTTTTCAAACTCACCAGCTATGTTACCTGCCTGCTGCCATTCCTGGGCAAGCTCTGCACTTGTTGTACCTAGATCCCACAGTTGAATTACATTTAGGAGATTGTCCTGGCACTTGCTGGATGTTCTTGGGCACCCTGAAGCCTTCTTCACAACTATTGAACCTCTCTCCTTGAAGTTCTCGATGATCCGATAAATGGTTGATTTAGGTGCAATCTTACTAGCAGCAATGGGTGTAATTCCAAGTTGATCGCAGCAGGACATTTTTTAGCAGTTCGGCAAAACCATGTGCACTGCAGGGGAGGCAGATTTAACATGTGCAGAGAGAGTTAGATGTGGGTGTGATGTGTACAATCTGCAATCTAATTTGCAGTGTAACAATAAAGCAGACAGTATTTACCCTACACAGAAACACTATAACCCATCCAAATCTAACTTTCTGCAAATGTTATATCTGCCCCCCCCCCCCCCTGCAGTGCACATGGTCTTGCCCAACTGATTAAAAATTTCCTGCTGTGATCAACTTGGAATTACCCCCAATATCCTTGCCCGTGAAGCCATTTTTGTGCAAAACAATGATGACTGCACGTGTTTCCTTAGAGGTAACCATGGTTAACTGTTAGGGTCTCCTGCCCTGTGCTGCCATGTCGTCATGGCAACCGGGAGACAAGTGCTAGTGGAGTAACCTGAGCGCAGCTGATACTCCGGTTCGGGTCTTTTGCTGTGCAGTGGTTATAGGCTCTGTGCACGGCAGGGGATCCGGTGCTGGTTTTTGTGCTCACAGTCTGTGAGGTCTGAGTGGGGCGTGGACAGCACCTGCTTTATAAGGCCTCTTTTCAGGGTAAGCAGATGCTGCTGAATCTTTGTTGGTTAGTCAGTTCATGAAAGTTAGCCAGTACTGTGTAGCTTTGTATTTGTTTGTTGCTTACTGCAACTAGGCTTGGGGATTTGGTATTACACTCTGCCAATCCAGACCTAGCAGTAAGACTGGAGTCAGTCGTCTAGCTTGCTGGGGTTCTGTTACTACTCTGTGAACTTAGCAAGTTTGCGGCTGTATTCTAAGACTTGCCTGTCTAATCCTGTCTCACTGTGCTAGGTGTCAGGGGTCAGTTTAGTGGCAGTAAGCTAAAACCTGTGCACTGCAAGTGAGAAATAGGATTGTGGAGACTCTCCTTGTGTCTATCATTCCATCTCTGACCAAGGAGTTTACTGCCACACCCGTTGGTAACCCTTTAGGGTTTTGCTGTTGCCCTTAGCAACAGCATTTCGGGTTCTCTACGTATTAAAACACAACATCTTGCTTTTTCCATCTGTGCAGTTCTAATACAAGGGAGATACCCAGTTCCTTAGCCTCTGGGCTTCTCTGTTCACTTTGTGTGTATTTTGTTACCCTATTACCTTCTGTGTACGTTATGTCATATTCCCCAGTTTGTCTGTGAGTCCATTTGTTTTGCATAACAGTTCAAACACCAGCACATTCCTGCTGACACTGGAGTGCATAACAGTTCTGACACCAGTACTTTCCTGCAGGCACTGGTGTGCATAACATTAACAAAGGAAGAACAATGATTTCAAGCACCACCCTCCTTTTAAAGCTTCCAGTCTGTTATTTTAACTCAATCATCATGACATAATCTTCTCCAGCCTTGTCCTCATCAACATTCTCGAGAGAATCACTGACATGAATCACGAGATGAAGTAACAAGAGAATTCCTGACATGATGTTAGATGGCCCTTTTGTGGCAGGGCTGAAATCCAGTGGAAATGTTGTTTTTGAGATTATGTTTATTGTCATGGCAAAGAAGGACATATCAATTAATTGCAATTTATCTGATCACTCTTCATAACAAATTGCCATCATAAAAACGGAGGCAGCAAAATTTCTGAAAACCAATACTTTTGTCATTCTTAAAATTTTGGGGCATGGCTGTACAACAAGCCATGACATTGGGAGAGGAGGGGGACAGTACCTTAGCCCAGCACAGTGGAGAGTACTTTCTGTCTTGTCCAAGGTGCTGAAACTCTTTTGAAGCAGCCACTTATGAAGTGAGTGCTGACACTGCTAGGTTGAGTACGGTGATTCTCCTAATTAGGCTTTGGAAAATCAGATGGAGAAATTGAAGGAGGAGATTAAAAAAAACGTAATCCATAAAGTATGTGTATCTGTACATGTTATATCTGCCTCCCCTGCAGTGCACACGATTTTGCCCAACTGCTAACAAAATTCCTTCTGCGATCAACTTGGAATTACCCCCTTTAGCTTATTTGGTCAATTTAAAAAAAATCCAAATCCGAAGTCTTTTACAAAGCTGGAAGACAAATCCGAGCCAGATCCAAACCCAGCAAAAATTATCCAGAGCACATCTCTAGTTATAAATATCGTCTTTGCATTATTTAAATCATTATGACCAACCTAAGCATCAGCCCAGGGCCCAGCGGGTCCAAGGGGGCTCCTGACTGTGATCACTTCTTCAGTAACAAACTAGGGAGCCGCAACCCAGTCTAACCCCCTGCCCCCCTTTCCCCCTGCTGCCATAGCGCTGTGTCCTGCATGCAGAAAGCAGGAGACATTTCCTCCTGGATACAGGATATGGCAGCTCAAATCAGGACTGTGCCGCAGCATTACCATTACCTTAGAAGAAGGAGAAGGAGAGAGCGGGCAAGAGACCTGAAATGTCGGAGCAACTGGTGAGGAGGTAGAGTGGCAGGCTTCAGCTGACAAGTCATGTGAGGTAGCAGGCTCAGGAGGGAAGCAGCGCAACAGCAAGAGTACTGAGCAGAGTGGGAAAACCAGCGCTGTACTGAAGGACTTCCTGAGATTTCTGAAAAGTGTAAGGGAGTGTACAGTACCTGTGACTCAGTGAAGACATGCGAGAGATGGACCTCAGGAGCCATAGGAACTGGTGCTTTTAGGACAATACTCCTGAGGTGGGTAGCACCCAGCCAGAAGTGGGCTAGCTGTGGTGCACCAGTGAAGGACCATGTAGCATTGACTCATTTTTTGTGGCTACCGCCCACCCATTGGTTCCTGCTTTGAGCCACTGGCATCCAGTACCCCATTAAATAGAGTGAGCAACTCAGGCTTAGCTGCTGCCTGAGAGCAGTGTCAGTCTGTCCTCCCTTCTCCTCTCACTATTATCAATATCACAATTGCTATGGCTACTGTCACTTCACCCACTGCTTCTCTCCTTCACCCTCTGCATGGTTTCACCCACTACCTCTCCATCACCCACTGCCTACTACCCTCTCAGCCACTACCTTTCACCGTCTCTGTATCACCCACTGCCTCTCCCTGGCATCACCCTCTCCCTGTACCACACTGCTTCTTCCTGGCACCACTCTCTGCTATTAGTGGTCACCCTCTCCTGGTCACCCACTGCAATTCCTCTCTCTGTCACCTACTTTACCACTTTCTCCCTATGGCCCACTGAATGACATCCTCTCCCTGTCAACCACTACCTCTCTCCATCACTCACTGCCTGGTATCCTCACCTTGCCACCCACTACCTCTCCCGATCACCCTCTGTCATTCAATGCCTCTCGCTGTCACCCTCTTCCCACATCCACTGCCCCACTCTGATGTCACCATCTGCCACTTCCTGTCACTCTCTCACTTTCACTTACTGACTATCTGCCTATCACCTTCACTCACACTGCTTCTCCTCGGCACCCTCTCCCTATCATCCACTGACTCTCTCTGGCATCACCATCTCCCTATCACCCTCTCCCCATCATCCACTCATTCTCCTGTCACCCTCTGCCTCTCCCTATCACCCACTGCCTCTCCCTGTCTCCCTATGCCTCTCCTGTCTCCCTCTGCCATGTTGCATATTATGAACATGGTGTGGAGTGGATGAGGGGTGCCCAAAGTATATTTTTGCATCTGGGCCCACACAAATTTTTGCACATAGCATGGGGTGGGTGAAAGTCCAGATAGCAATTTTGATGACTGCAGCTATGGATGTAAAAACAGGCGGGATGTTTCCATATGCAGACTCATGGATCTTTGGTATATATAAATCTGACTAGAAGGGGCCTCAAACAGGTAGCTTGATAGGACCCCATGGAGTAAAAATCCATATCTGATTGTTACAGGTGCACTGTCTGACTGCATGTCCCTGAAGCATAGTGTCTAGATAAGAACACTCTGTGCATGTGCTCAGAGTCCCTGAGTCATAGTGTCTACATCTGAACACAGCCAATTTCCCGGATACATCCACAACACTACCATAACATGCTGACATGGTAAATATTTTTTGAATACACTTAGGGCAACACCCCCCCTCCCCCTGTATCTGCCTGTTAGGAACATGGACTTGCTAAATGTGGAGACTCTTGGACTTCCTGTGAATTGTGATTCTTGAACTTCATAAACGAGAAGATATTTGGACTAGCGAGACATGGCGGGGAACTCCAAAACTATTGGGTGAAACTTCTAGAGCCCTCAAGAGGGTCTTTCACCAATAACTACACCCTGCTGTTCCCTTATTACTTTATACATACACTGGTACTTAGGGGGCCACCGGGCTTAATACCTCGAGTAAGAAGGAGCTCACCCAATAGTCTAAAGACCCTGATTATCACTGAGTTACTGCTAAAATTGAGGTACACAACTGCTGTGGTATGAGGCAATGGCTGCATAAGCCTCCATCTAGGCATGTGTTAGCAATGCAGATGGTATGTAAGCTTCCAGCCAAAGAGCTACAGGTGGCAGATGATAAACACCACTCCAAGACTGGGTTATGGCAGGCAGAGCAGGATACATGACACTGACAGATGCAGATTCTGTCAGAGTATCCACAGTACAAGGATTTCTGAGGAAAACAGAGCCCAGTGGTTTATACTGCAAGAATAAACTATAACCTGCAAGGAAGGAGTGGCCAGCAGGTTATATAAAG
Source organism: Pseudophryne corroboree (assembly GCF_028390025.1). Classification (NCBI taxonomy): domain Eukaryota; kingdom Metazoa; phylum Chordata; class Amphibia; order Anura; family Myobatrachidae; genus Pseudophryne; species Pseudophryne corroboree. Next base: position 403,795,306 of record NC_086451.1, read on the forward strand.
GGTATCCTGACCAATCCTAAAGCAGGCAGTGAGGAGGGACTACAATTAATAAAAATACATGCACCTGTGCTTTTGCACGTTCAATTCAACCAAGTGCACCTGCTCCCCCATTGCCCAGCAACTGGGAAAGTCATATGTGTCCAGGGTCCCGGTTGCTAGATGCCCAATGGCTCCCAGGATGCACTGCAGATGCTACATCAAGTCCTGGACAGAGATGGAGCCCAGGCAGCTGGAGGAGATGCAGAGTCCAAGTCCCCTGTCAACAGCCAGGAACTACATCCCACACAGCCAACCCGGGGTGCTGTAACACTGTCCATGAATGACTATCGATTGACTGCTCCATTTCTGATAACAGCGATCCCATATGCTAAAGCCCCTTTGTGCATAAAGTCAAGTTACCGCATATGCCACAGGGGGTTCATGCACATGAACAGTAATAAATAATCACTTAACTGTACAATCATTGGCATTGTGCTCAGTTTAGTTCCACCACTGACTGAGGTCCAATATGTCTTATTGTGTCACTAGGGAAGTAGTGAGATGTGTTCAATGATATTCTTTAATAGCATGTATTTATTTCACCCATTGCCATTACTATTCATTTTATAGTGATTTAAAAACTGACTTGGCTTCTTTACAAAACTGCAGGAACCCCATTTGACCCAGCATACCTACTGCAACTGGCGGCTTCCAATGTTATATGTTCCATTGTGTTTGGTGAGAGATTTGACTACGAGGACAAAAAATTCCTGACCCTCTTGTCACACATCAGAAGTTTTAACCACCTGTTTCATTCCAGCTTTGGTCAGGTAATTATTAGGAAACAGCTGGGAACCAGATGGAAGCAGCGCATGAGACATAAACAGTCAGGATTTAAATTCCTTTTTTTATATAATTTCATCCACTTTTAAGATCCACATCAATGACAAAATTCTACTTTAGCAAAAACATATATATATGTCAAGGAAAAAATTTACAAAGAAAACACACCAAAATATAAAGTTTTGCACTGAATGCTGATGATAGTAATAAATCCTTATCCTACTTTTATATGTGGGTAAATTCCACTTTTCTAAATACCCTGCTGCTGCTTCCAAAAGAAGGTATTTGCGAAACCCTCCTACAGTGAGACAAGACAATACAATAAAACAAATGTTAGCGCGACTGGGGATTTCAGAAATGTGAACTATATATCAAACTAACAATAAGCAGCATGAATTAAAAATTATTTTTCTTTTTCCACAGTGGATACATAATTAACCACTGATAGAGTCAAATGTAAAAACAGATGATATACATTGTACACTATCTATATCATTTTTATAACCGATACCATAATTTCCATGGACAATCCACAGTATCTCAAATAATCCTATAAAAAAGGAATATTCCTCTTATAAAAATATTACAAAAAAGAAAAAAAAAAAAAAGTCACAATGATCTCTCAGTGAGGTGCCAGCACCTTTTATATTTTCCCAATTGTTGATTTAGTATTCCAAATAGAAATTCCTGGCGGATAAATAGCGGTACATACATTGGAAATTTCCACTCATATTGCCTTATGCATCTTAAGTCATTTATATTGCTGTCACAGTTGGTAAGTCAATATAGAAGGCTGTTTCCTTTGGCCAATTATTCAAATGACCATGTAGTTTGTATCTTGTACACAGTATACCTGGGTCTCCACGTGTTGGTACTCCTCATCCACTCTACTGGCTCCGCCAGTGTTTTACAGCATTGGTGGGAAGTGGAGGTGTGAGTGTTTTTCCGTGGTCCAGGTTCTCCTCCAACAGGGAGACAGTCTGCCATATGCAGTGGAAATCACCTCCGTGTAACCCCCTCGTATTTGTGTTTTAGACTTTTTCCCGGATTTTCCCCTGGTTCCTCTGGGTCTTCTAGTTCTTGATCTCTTTGTCTTTTTGTGGACCAATTTATTCCCTCCTGAGTCCTGTTTGGATGATTCTGAAACTTGTAATTCTCCCCTAAAAAATTCCTCTCTCTTGGATTGCCGTTTTGTGATGGGTAGCTTTCTTTAGTAGAAGGTGGATTTTCTCTATCACCTCTTACTCCTTGTTGATTCATCCTGGGAGACTGTTCAACACTAAGTGTGTCTCTCACTGAGAGATCATTGTGACTTTTTTTATTATTTTTCTATTTTGGAATATTTTTTATAAAGGAATATTCCTTTTTTATAGGATTATTTGAGATACTGTGAATTGTCCATGGAAATTATGGGATCGGTCATAAAAATGATATAGGTAGTGTACAATGTATATCATGTGTTTTTACATTTGACTCTATCAGTGGTTAATTTTGTATCCATTGTGGAAAAATAAAAAATATTTTTAATTCATGCTGCTTATTGTTAGTTTGATATAAGGAAAAAATTTGCAGAAACAAAAAATCACTATCTCATGGCACTAAGTTGTGTATAAATTGTGTTCTCTGAGAACTGAACCCTACCGGACTTCACATCACGAGCCAGGATCCGAGTCAGGCTCGGGTTTTCCTGCCGGATTCGGAAACCAGAACGAGGCAAAATGGCATCATCCCGCTGTCAGATTCTCGCTGGGTTTGGATTCCATATAAGGACCCACGCGTCGCCACCATTTTCACTCTGGCATTGGAGAGTGTAAAGAGAAGATGTGTCTCTGTTCTCTCAGTGTCCTCAGTGTCCGTGCCTTGTGCTGCATCTGTCCAGTCACAGTGGTTGTGTCCTCTGCTGCTATATGTCCAGTACTGCTGTATAGGGTGCTGTGTTGTGCTGCATCAGTTCAGTGGTGGTGTATTGTGCTGCATCAGTACAGTCACAGTGGTGGTGTCCTCTGTTGCCATATGTCCAGTACTGCTGTATAAATCCAGTCCATTGCACTGGTGCTATTGTCCTCCATCAGTCCAGTAGTGATGTACCTGTGCTGCCGTATATGTCCAGTGATCCTGCCGTATATGTCCAGCGGTACTGCTGTATATGTCGAGCGGTACTGCCGTATATGACCAGTGGTACTGCAGTATAATTCCAGTAATCCTGACGTAGAATTCCAGTAATCCTGCCATATACTTCCAGTGATCCTGTAGTATAATTCCAGTGATCCTGCCGTATAATTCCAGTAATACTACCATATAAATCTAGTGATCCTGCCGTATAATTAGAGTAATCCTTCCGTATAATTCCAGTGATCCTGCTGTATAATTCCAGTGATCCTGCCATATAATTCCAGTAATCCTGCCGTATAATTCCAGTGATCCTGCCGTATAATTCCAGTGATCCTGCCATATAATTCCAGTGATCCTGCCGTATAATTCCAGTGATCCTGCCGTATAATTACAGTGGTACTGGCGTTTAATTCCAGTGATCATGCCGTATAATTCCAGTGATCCTGCTGTATAATTCCTGTGATCCTGCCGTATAATTACAGTGGTACTGGCGTATAATTACAGTGATACTGCCGTAGAATTCCACTGATCCTGTCGTATAATTCCAGTAATCCTGCCGTATAATTCCAGTGATCCTGTCATATAATTCCAGAGATCCTGCCGTATAATTCCAGTAATCCTGCCATATAGGTACTGTGGAACTGGCATATAATTACAGTGATCCTGTTGTATAAATCCAGTGACTCTGGCGTATAAATCCAGTGATTCTGCCGTATAAATCCAGTGATCCTGCCATATAATTACAGTGGTACTGGCGTATAAATTCAGTCCAGTGATACTACCGTATATACTGTATATATATATATATATATATATACCCTGTTAAAAAGCAGATTACTGAGGCCATAACAACTATGCTGGTGTTAGACGTGTGTCCAGTATTCACCATTAGTGCAGTGGGACTGCAGTGCCAACCCTAGATGGGCAAGGTATTTGTGCCACACACTTATGTCACTTAGCTTAGCTATACAGCTACCTCATTGCCCTCTTTTACTTCTTGGCATGATGTGCTGTTTTGGTACTATTTTGTTTAAGTGCCCTCCTGTCTGACACTGCAATGCCACTCGTAGATAGGCCAATTGTTTGTGTTGCTTAGCTTAGTCATACAGCTGCCTCATTGCACCTCTTTTACATCTTTGCATGATGTACTGTTTGGGGCCTTTTTCTCATATCTGCCGTCCTGTCTGACAATGCAGTGACACTCCAAGATGGGCCTGGTGTTTGTACTGCACACTTGTGTCGCTTAGCTTAGTCATACAGCAACCTCGATGCACCTCTTTTTCTTTGCATCATGTGTTGTTTGGGGCCTATTTTTTTTAAATCTGCAATCCTGTCTGCTACTGCAGTGCCACTCCTAGATGGGCCAGGTGTTTGTGCCGCACACTTGTGTCGCATAGCTTAGTCATCCAGCAACCTCGGTGCAACCTTTTGGCCAAAAAACAATATTGTTAGGTGTGAGGTGTTCAGAATAGACTGGAAATGAGTGGAAATTAATGTTATTGAGGTCAATAATACCGAAGGATCAAAATTACCCCCAAATTCTGTGATTTTAGCTGTTTTTATGTTTTTTTCAAAAATCATCCAGATCCAAAACCAAAACACAAAAGGGTGGTTTTGGCAAAACCAACCCAAAACCAAAACACGAGCGGGGAATTAGAACCAAAACACAAAACACGAAAAGTGCCCGCCGCACATCTCCAATAAAAACATTGATTAATTTACAGTATAGACAGAGGTTATGTGATCCCTTGAGATCGAAATCCCTAATTCAGCATGGGTCACTAAATTGCAGAAACAAAATTGCCAATTATTGACAGACTGCGCATGTGCTGCGAATGCATTGCACATGCACAAAGGCCAAATTGTGATTGCCATGTGTTCACAGCCTCAGTGAGATATGATTGCAATTTGACAGGAAGTGACCGTTTGTGAGAGGCAACATGGCATTTGTGGGAGTGGTTGGGAAAACACAGGCGTGTCATGGCTGTTTTCGGGTCATATATCTGATGTCAGCTGCAATCGCTTGCGATTAAAAACATCACGCCAGTTCGACTGCATATGCATTATTCTGAGTAGGCATGGGTCAACCGCAACTGATGATGGCACTCGGTTTCTGTGTATGGATTGCAATTCTACAACTGCATACGCAGAGCTGCAAGCACATCAGTGGGCATCTTTTTCCATTTTCAGAAGTCTCTTCACATGCAATATTTAGCAGTAGCAGATCTGAGACAATCACAGTCTCAATAGGGATTCATGCTGAATTAGGCCCTAAATAAGGACTTGAATTTTTTTTAACTGCTTTATATTGTATTAGCAAACAAATTAGCCAATGAATAGAGTGCAATGGCAGTTAATATCTATAATGATTACATTGCAGTGAAACAATAACCTGACTAGATTTAAAGAATTTATTATACTAATGAACAATATAGATTATAATTATATTAACACTACTGGTCAAAAGTTTTGTAACACCCCAATTTTTTCAGTTTTTTTTTACAATTTAATGACTCAATGTACTCAGAAATCAAGGTATTAAACAAATAAACAATTGTAGATTAAACATTTTTTTTTTGACACATCAGTGTACAGTAGCCACTTTTTGCTGAACACATCCATGGCATTGAATCTAGAATGGAAATTAAATATTGTCAGGATGTTCTTGTCAGCACTTTTGCAAAAGTTCCCACAAATGGGTTACCCTTAAAGGTTCTTCTGCCCCAGTTCATCCCAAACCAGCTCGATGGGGAATAAGTCTGGAGGCTGTGCTGTCCATTCCAAGATAGAAAAAAAACATAGGATTTTGGTACTTACCAGATAAATCCTTTTCTTTGAATCCACGGGGGGCACTGGAGTACTCTTGGAATATGGAAAAGGCGTTAGCAGGGATAGGCACATTTAAATATTTAAATTACTAGCCATCCACACCCTCCATACTCCCATGACACCTCAGTGTTTTTTTACTGAGCCGTACAGGAGATAAAAAGAGAGATGAAATATGGAGAATTACATATAACGTTATAACATAATAACATAATGGACAACTATAAAGTTGACACATAACATAACGAACAAGTAGAAAGTTTACACAACAATAGATAACACACACCTTAACATTTAACCAAGTCGGTGATAGTGTGTTACCATAAGATTTACTGAACATACCACTAGCCAGGTGAAACTGCTCTGGGTGGGCGTCCAGTGCCCCCTGTGGATTCAAAGAAAACGATTTATCTGGTAAGTACCAAAATTCTAATTTCTTTTTCATCCACTAGGGGTCACTGGAGTACTCTTGGAATGTACCAAAGTTTCCCATTTGGGCGCGAGAGCTGGTTGACACCTGTAACACTAGACGGACAAACTAGATGCTGATGCCGCAAACGTATCAAACCTGTAAAAGCGCACAAACATGTGCACTGATGACCATGTAACTGCATGGCAAAGTTGCGCCGTAGAAGCTCCAAGACCTGCTGCCCATGACGTTGCCACAGAATACATGGAATGTGCTGAAATTGATGCAGGTGGTTGTAGACTAGCATGAAAATAAGTCTGACGAATGGTCAGCTTAATCCATCTAGCCAAGGTCTGTTTGGAAGCTGTCCAACCTATGTTAACTGCATCATAGAGAACAAACAATGTATCCATTTTACGTACTGTTGATGTTCAGGCTACATAAACGTGAAATGCGCTTACCACATCCAAAGTAGCTGGAGTTCCTGAATCCTCTGAAAAAACAGTAACTACGATTGGTTGATTGATGTGAAAAGAAGATACTACCTTTGGTAGAAAAGTAGGATTCGTCCGAAGTTCCGCTTTATCATGAAAAAACAGATACAGGGGTTTGCATGACAACGTATCTAACTCTGAAACACGTCTTGCCGAAGCTAAGGCTAGGAGAAACACTGTTTTCCAAGTTAGAAACCTAACATCCACTTGTAAGGGTTAAAAAATTGAAAACTGCAAAAAATCTAAACTAGATTCAAGTCTCATGGAGCTGTAGGTGGTGTAAATTGAGGTTGAACTCTATGGACACCTTGTAGGAAAGTGTGAACTGTTGGCAAAAGAGACAAACACCTTTAAAAGAAAATTGACAAGGCAGAGAGCTGGTCCTCCATCTAACCCCGTCAGAAAAATAGCAAATGACGGGATAACTTGAAAGTAGATGTTGGATACTTTCAATATTCACACCAACCAATGCTCACCATATTCTTTCTGTGATAATGAGCTGCTGTAACTGGTTTTCTAGCATGTAACATGGTTGGTAAAACCAACTCCTGAATGTTCTCTTGTCTTAAGAGAGTGGTTTCAACAGCCACCCCATCAAACGTAGCCGCACAAAATGGGGGTAAAGAAACGTACCCTGTTGTAAAAGTCCTGGACGTAGCGGATGTGGCCACGGATCGTGTGCGAGTAGACCTCAGAGATTCAAGAACCACGCTTTCCGAGGCCAATGAGGCACCACTAGATGGTTGTGGACTCTCTTTTGATCCGCTGTAGCAACCGAGGAAACAGCAGAAATTGTGGAAATAGATACACGAGGATGTACAGCCCTGTTATTGTGAAAGCATCCACTGCCACTGCCATTGGATCTCTTGTTGTAGACACATACTGACTGATGATTTTGTCGAGATGCCATTAGATCCCACTGTGGGAAACCCCACCGCTGGATTAACATCTGGAACACCTCTGGATGTAAGGCCCATTCTCCTGGATGAAAATCCGGACAACTGAGATAACCTGCTTCCCAGTTGTCCACTTGCGGAAAGAACACTGCCGATAATATCACTTGGTGATGCTCAGCCCAATTCAGGATTGGAATAACTTCTCGCATGGCCATGTGACTTCGAGTCCCTCCTTGTTTGTTGATGTATGTGCCTGCCATCGCGTTGTCTGACTGAACTTGAACAGTCTGAGACTGGAGCATGTGCACTGCCTGTTGCAGAGCATTGTAGATTGCTCTGAGTTCCAGGACATTTATTGACAGTAATCTTTCTTGGTCTGACCATATATGAAGTTGACAATGTAGGACCACTGGTCCCCAACCTCTGAGACATGTAACCGTCAGCAGAATGATCCAATTCCAGACGCCAAACCTTTTTCCTCTGTGAGATTTTTGATATGGAGCCACCAGAATAGTGAAACTCTGGCCCTCTGATACAAATGCACCATTTGATGAATTTGTAGATGAGATCCTGAACACTCTGCAAGAAGATCTAACTGAAGAAGACGTGAGTGAAATCTTCCGAATTGGAGTGCTTTGGAAGATGCCACCATCTTTTCGTCACAGCTCAATGCCCAAGTGCACCGAGACTGTCCATGGTTCGAGTACTAACTGTACCAGATGACATGTAAATTTGTTGATCTACCGTGTCCAGAAACTTTCCTAGAAATTGAAACTGTTGAGATGGGACCAGGCTTGATTCTCTGAAGTTGACAATCTAACCGTGCTGACCTATTATATTGTACGTCAGTCAGGCATTTAGAAGTAGCATTGGTTGGGTTGAAGAATTGATGAGAAGGTCGTCTAAGTACGGAACTATTATCACTTCTGAGATGAGTAATCAGCACAGACATCACTTTTGTAGATACATGAGGCACTGCTAAGAAGGCAAACGGTAATGCCTGAAATTGATATTGGGTTTGTTGTACTGCAAAACTTAAGTACTCTTGATGCGGTGTCAAAAGTGGAATGTGTAAGTGCACATACCTGAGATTCATCAAAGCATTTCAGTAGATCTAAACCTGCAATCACTGACCACAGGGATTCCATCTTGAATCAGTAGTAAGTGATGTACAAATTGAATCCCTCTAGGTTCAATATCGGTGTGACCGATACATCTGGTTTTGGTACTATAAAAAGATTGGAATAATAACCTTGAGTTGGTGATCTGATAACTGAATCAAACTGCCGAATCAATGAGAAATGGAGTAGCGGTCTGTAGAACCGCCTTTATGTTTCCTGACACAGGCAAGCCTGTTTTGAGAAACCGCGTTGGTGGTAGACAATCGAACTATATGTCCTTGCACACTAAAATGCTGATCCACTCATCTGTGGACGCCGTAAACCACACCTAGTGAAAATGCTTCAAGGTGTGCTCCCACAACTGAAGATCAGAGATGGGCTAGAAGGCCATCATGCCACTAGTTTGTCAGTTGGCTTTGCCTTTGGATCTCTTTTGTTGACGGCGGTTAGGGGTTTGATGAAAACCATGTCCTCTACCACGTCTACTGTGTATGTTTGTTTCTGAACGCTGGTCAAGTGTACTTCTGTTTAGGAACTGGTGTGGGCAATGGGAGGCACACAGAGTTTCTTCCAGTAGCCTCCAGTTGTCCAATTCAAGGACAAATAACATATTGCCAGTATATGGCAATGCCTTTATTCCTCGTTTCGACTTAGCTTAGACCTGCCAAGTTCACAAACAAAGTGTCCAATGGGCCGCATTAATAGAGGCTGAAATCCGACAACTCACCTGTCTAACATTCATAGATGCCGTAGCCAAATACTCAGCCGATTCGCAAATGTTCGAAGTAGAAGCTGGTCTGAGAAAAGATCTTGTTGGAGGCTTACCTTGAGTTGTTTCGCACCTTGCAATTACAGCCTTGTTATTTCAAACACCAAATAAAGCAGGCCCACGCAACACTCCTGCTGCTGTATAAATGGCTTTAGCATGGCCCCCAGCCCACTCTGGCTGCTCAGACGGCATTAACCTTGAATCAGACTTAGCCCCCACATGTTTTTTTCCTGACTTCAAATCAGCCATCGCACCTCATTGTTCATTTAACACACTATGACAGTTACCGCAGACATGCTGCTTTTTTGGGGGGGGCAAGGGGGGAATTTTGAGTTTGCATTCAAACATCATGCACACAGACAAACAGTAATACAGTTTTACAAGCATGCCTATATTCTGTGTGTAGCATTTCATATGCAGATACAGCCACAGTCTCACACAGTATATAGGCATGCTAAATATCATTTTAATCAGCAGAAGCTGCTTGTGCATCCTAGCCACAGAGCAATACAAATAAGATGCATTTTCATTAAAAAAAATGTGCTCGACGTTAGCAGTGAGGCAAGATTTATGAGGACACATCTGTATTCAAGCAGAGGTCACAGTGTTAGTGGCAGTGAGTGCTGTGTGCATGTGAGTAGGTTGGTTGTGCAGTAGTGTTCGGAATATGTGTAAGGAGCATTATGTGTGTCATGTAAAAATGCATTAATAATGTGCAACATATGTGTAAGGGGCAATATGTGTGTCATTATGTGTATAAGGGCAATAATAATGTGCGGCATATGTGTAACAGGGTACTACTGTATGTGTGTCATGTGTATAGGGGCACTAATAATGTGCAACAAATGTGTAGGGGGCACTATGTGGGTCATTATGTGTATAAGGACAATAATAATGTGCAGCATATGTGTAACAGGGTACTACTGTATGTGTGTCATGTGTATAGGGGCACTAATAATGTGCAACAAATGTGTAGGGGGCACTATGTGTGTCATTATGTGTATAAGAGCATTAATAATGTGCGGCATATATGTAAGGGACATTACGTGTAAAAGGGCATTAATAAAGGTTGTCATAATGTGTAATGCACATTATGTTTATCAGGACAATAATGTGTCTCATATGTGTAAGGGGCATTACTGTGTGGCATTGCGTATAGAAAGGGCACTACTGTGTGGTCTAATGTGAATAAAGGCCCTCATTCCGAGTTGATCGGTCGCAAGGCGAATTTAGCAGAGTTACACACGCTAAGCCTACGCCTACTGGGAGTGTATCTTAGCTTCTTAAAATTGTGACCGATGTATTCGCAATATTGCGATTACAAACTACTTTGCAGTTTCTGAGTAACTTCAACCTTACTCTGCCTGTGCGATCAGTTCAGTGCTTGTCGTTCCTGGTTTGACGTCACAAACACACCCAGCGTTCGCCCAGACACTCCCCCGTTTCTCCGGCCACTCCTGCGTTTTTTCCGGAAACGGTAGCGTTTTTATCCACACGCCCATAAAACGCTGTGTTTCCGCCCAGTAACACCCATTTCCTGTCAATCACACTACGATCGCCGGAGCGAAGAAAAAGCCGTGAGTAAAAATCCTTTCTTCATAGCAAAATTACTTGGCGCAGTCGCAGTGCGAACATTGCGCATGCGTACTAAGCGGATTTTCACTGCGATGCGATGAAAAAGAACGAGCGAACGACTCGGAATGAGGGCCAAAGAGCAATAGGGTGTGGTGTAAGGTGAATAAGGAGCAATTCAGTGTGATGTAATGTGAATAAGGGGCTCTACTGTGAGGAGTAATGTTTATAAGGTAAAGTGATCCTACTGTGGTATGTAATATGAATTATGGACACTATCACATGATCAAATGTGAATAAAGTTGCAGTACTGTGTGGCGTAATTGGAATTGGGGTTACTATTGTTTGGCCATGCCCCTTGCCAGCAAAAACACACCCCTTTTTGAGCTGTGCGCCAAATGTGCTTATTTAAAATATAGGGGGTACAAACCCCAAAATAAGGACTGCTATGGATGAGGGGTGATGGTGCTGGGAAAGGTGCAAGGTCAGAGGTGTAACCAGCGGTGGTGCTAGGGGGCACCAGCCAAAATCTTGCCTAGGGCATCATATTGGTTAGGGCCGGCTCTGTGCTGCACTGACAAAACCTACTAACACCCCTGCCCCCTCCATTAGCCATGTGTTGTAGGACTTACAACCAATCCCTGCTGAAGAAGCAGGAAGTTATTAGAAAAAAGTGTCCACCATGTGCTATTTTTCATTTAAACAGCAATATATGCGTATATATGGAGCATAGGCTTACATTGAGCATAAACTTATATACATATACATTGTGCATAAGCTGACATTGGCCCTCATTCCGAGTTGTTCGCTCGCAAGCCGATTTTAGCAGCATTGCACACGCTAAGCCGCCGCCTACTGGGAGTGAATCTTAGCATCTTAAAATTGCGAACGAAAGATTCGCAATATTGCGATTACAAACTACTTAGCAGTTTCACAGTAGCTTCAGACTTACTCGGCATCTGCGATCAGTTCAGTGCTTGTCGTTCCTGGTTTGACGTCACAAACACACCCAGCGTTCGCCCAGACACTCCTCCGTTTCTCCAGCCACTCCCGCGTTTTTTCCGGAAACGGCAGCGTTTTTTCCCACACGCCCTTAAAACGGCCTGTTTCCGCCCAGTAACACCCATTTCCTGTCAATCACACTACGATCGCCGGAACGAAGAAAAAGCCGTGAGTAAAAATACTATCTTCATTGTAAAATTACTTGGCGCAGTCGCAGTGCGAACATTACGCATGCGCACTAAGCGGAAATTCACTGCAATGCGAAGAAATTTACCGAGCGAACGACTCGGAATGAGGGCCATTGAGCACAAGCTTAAATACATATACAGTACATTGTGCATAGGTTTATATACATATGCATTGTGCATACAGTAGGTTTCTATATATATATATATATATATTTACATTGTGCATAGGTATATATATATATATACTCACACATACACCTTGTTAATAGCCTGTTCTCTACAACAGGTCTACAATACACATATTGTCCCCCAATGTGAGGCTCCGGACTGGGACCACCAGCATACCCACTCTCCTCTCATAGCACTGGCTATTGCATGAGGTAAGAAGCCCTGATTAGGGGGTCATTTCGAGTTGATCACTAGTCTCAAGCAATGTTTTGCAGCCGTGTAAATGCATAGTTGCTGCCCATTGGGGAGTGTATTTTAGCTTTGCAAGTGTGCAAACGTGTGTGCAGCCGAGCATTACAAAACCAGTATGTGCAGTTTGTGCAGCTTTCAATCACTCAAAGAAAACGGTCAGTTGACACCCATGAACGCCTTCTTTCTGTCAATCTCCTTGCGATCGGCTGTACGAATGGATTCTTCATTAAATCCATTGCTCAGCAACGATCCGCTTTGTACCTGTATGACGGGCCTGCGTATTGTGGTGAAGACGCATGTGCAGTTTTGCCGAGGTCTGACCTGATCTCAGCACTGCAAAAAGTTGCCAGCAAACAATCAATTCGGAATGACCACCTAGGAGTGATCTATCACTCAAGTGGAAGCAGGATTCACAGCAGGAAGCTCCGCTTGATCCGGGACAAAGAAAAAGGGGGGCGGGCGCTGGCCTTTGCTGTAAGCGGCGGCTGTGTCCTCTTTGCTTGGAAGAAGGAAACCAGCGCTGGTGGTACTGAGTGGCGGCTAGCTGTTGTGAGGCCGCCCAGCATGACCCCCCACACGGTTACATATACAAGCCATTGGAACGGTGGCAGCAGGAGCTGTCCACCGTGACAAATACTGCAGTGTCTGGGTAGAGTGAGATGGGCACAGCCCCTGTCACCTCCCCCATGCAAACAGAATGCCGGCAGCGGGAGCTGACCGCCGTGCACATACACAGTCTGGGGACATACCGCCAACACACAGTGTAATAGTTAAAATAAAAAATTGGCACACACAGAGCAGCAGCAGCGTGAGCCAACCACCGCTCATTACCTTCTGCACCACACTACCGGGGTATGAAGGCACTGATGGAGCATCTCTCCAAGCTCTGGCCTACTCCTTGCAATCAACGCTGCAGCCAATGCTCCCTGCAGCTAAAGCTGATGAGAATCTATGGTGGGGCTTCTCTGCATAAGTGCCAACAAGCTCTGTGCTGCTGTAGCAGCACACACAGTCCCGGACCCAAATTCTTAGTGAGCTGGAAAGCGACTGGAAATTGTAAAATGAAAATGTTCCTTTGAAAAATAAAATAAAAGTCATGGAGAATCCTCCATCGTGTGCCTTCCCAGCGAGGTACAAAAAAACACTGAGGCATCTTAGGAGTATGGAGGGGGTGGAGGGTTACTAATTTAAATATTTAAATGTGCCTATCCCTGCTAACGCCCCATCCATATCCCAAGAGTACTCCAGTGACCCCTAGTGGATGAAAAAGAAAGGTAGACACAGGTTTTCTTTCAATTTTACATGTTTTTAGACTATTTCATACCTTCTCTATCCATGTCGGCATAGAGTTAGTTATAAACCTTGTGGTGAGAGCAGTGAGCCACAGAGCCCGAAGCGTGGTGAGCGAATGCCTTCATACAACTCGGGGTCCCAGATGACAAAACTATCAACATAAACTACAAAAATGCAAAAAAAAAAAAAAAAAAAGTGTCTACATTTTTCTGTGATGACAATTTTCATGTTGACCTTTTGACCCTGTCGACTTTTTATACTGTCTACCTTTTTCTTGTCGACCTTTTGACCCAGTCGACCTAATGTCTGTCTAACATGTGGTATCGATCTACTGACTGTCTAATTAGACACTATTGATTATCCCACACCCAATTCCCTTCATAAACACAGCCCCACAGGTGCAAACTAAAAACAATTTATTGCGACTAGAGCAGATCTGAGCACAATTCTATTGGAAATAATAGACACATCCCTTTACTGGTTGAATCAGCATTTTTACCAGAAGAGCAATAAAGCTGACACCATCCTTGCCAATCGTCTAAACTGCATCTTCTATAATCTCGATTAAAGACCAAACTGGTAACACTCATTATAATACATCTGAGATTAACCACCTCTTCACAGAATATTATAATCGCTAGTATTATTTTCCAGACCTTAAGTCCCCCATTGCTCAATTTGCTCATTTCCACCAAAATACCTGGCATCCTGTTCTTTTCCACAGATTGATCCCTCTTTATTTGTTACTTCCTGTAGCCCCATAACAGAGAACAGTAATTCCTAAACTAGGTAAGGACAATCAGGTCTCTAACTATCGCCCTCTCTCCCTTCTAAACATGGACCTCAAGCTTTTTGCAAAAAATCCTAGCCTTACGATTGAATCCTTTCCTTTCCTCCCTCATTCATCCTGACCATATGGGATTTATCCCTGCCCGACAAGCCCTTGATAACACTAGACGCACTGTTAATCTAATACACCACTCTAACTCTCAAGCTCCCTTTGCTACTCCTGGCTTTGGATGCAGAGAAGGCATTTGACAGGGTCTCCTAGCCATTCCTTAATCATTCACTTTGTGGGTACGGGTTTCAGGGGAAATTTCTTCAGGTAATACCAGCTCTTTATCACAAGCCGTCTACCTCTGTTCTGGCAGGAGGGATTCTCTCAAACCAATTTGACATCTCCAACGGCACACGACAGTGTTTCACCCTCTCACTGCTTATTTTTGCCATGGTGACAGAACCTGTTGTATTCGCCTCTACCCAACTACTGTATCTATTTCAGGCCCTCCCTGTTTCAGTCCCTTCTCGGATACTGTTATCCGTTAAAGTCCTGTATGATAAATTTATATGGAACAATAAAAAAAAGCCCTGCTTAAATAAGAAAATCCTTCAGAAAAGCGCCTCTTGTGGCAGTTTGGGCCTCCTGTCACTGTCCAAATACTACCATGCCTCCAGACTTAGACAGTTTTTATGCTTGGCACTCTTCATGGGCTAGGAAGAGATGGGGCGATATGGAAAGTGACCTTATACGCATTTACTCTGTCACCTCCCATGTATTCCTCATTGCCATAAATCTGAAACCGCTCTATCGGTACCTCTGGTCGCTTTCACTTTTTCAGTCTGGGGCTCATTGGCCACTAAATTATCCCTTTCCATTTTTCCTTCAGCCCAAACTCCCTTGTGGCATCAGTCCTCTTTCCCCCTGGTCAATCCCCTCTTATGGCTTCTACTTAAACAGTAGTGGGCATCACCCAATTTTGCTATATTCTTGGTAGAATTGGCCCACACTCTTTTGCTGAACTCCTGGAGAGATACTCCCACCCAAACTCCTATTTCTGCCAATACCTTCAAATCCTAAACTTCGTTAATACTTCCCTTGGGGAATCTGATCCCCCTTGTGACCTGACAGTGATGGAACGCCTTTGTATCTATCATGCCATGGACAGAGGCATTGTCTCTTTATTGTATCATACTATTCTGTCACCTGACCCTCAACTCCCATGAAGCTCATGATCTAACCTGAGAGGTAGATATTGGGCCGCCTTTAGATGAGGACACATGGAAAACTATTTGCTTGAATGTCTCTAAATGCTCTATTAGTTTTCCATGAAGGTCTACACATGATGTCATTTAGTCCCAGAACACTTGCACCAGATCAATCCCTCCACATCTAACCTCGGCCGGCATCAGTGTGGGCAAGTAGGCTCTTTCTTTCACATATGGTGGAGCTACCCTAAGATTGACCCTTTTTGGTACTTGGTTCAGACACCTATCTCATCTGTGATTCCCGACTGCCCCTCTCTTACTCCAGCGTTGTTGCACCTGTCACTGTGTGCCCCTACATGTCAGCTAACCAAATCTGATAACAAATTGGTCCTACATATAGCTAGTGTGGATACATTTCATATTACTAAAGCGTGGAAGTACCCCCCTCCCCCCCCCACCACCACATCCTGACCAGAACTTTTGAACTGAATTTAGTACATCTTCAAGATGGAATATATCTCCAGCTTGATGAACAACACAGTGGACAAGTATCACACCATTTGGGACTCTTGGTATAGTCTTCACAATACGGCCCTACCAGGCCTCACCCAACTTGCTCTCATTCATTATTTCCCCCTTTCGACCGTCTTCATGTTTTTTGCCCTCCCAGTTTTCAAGTGCTCTTTTTTCTCCTTTTTTATCTTCCACTCTACTCTACTCCCCCCTCCCTATGCTCCTTCCTCTCCTTCCTTAATATTCATCTGCTCCCCTTTGTCCCCACTCTCTCCAATGGTACCAAAGACACTAATAGCACTCCGTTTGTGGTCTACTGGTTGGTCTACAATGCTTTCAACCTTGATTGTTTACAAACAGAATGTCTTCCCTATTGTTATGTCTACCCCATGTTTCCTATGTCTACTTTTTGTCTCTTATATTGTGCAGCCCATTGCTTATTGTATACTGTTGCTTACATTAACAGTATTAGTTTACACTTAATAAATTAAACTTATATGATCTAAAAAACAAAACAAAAAAAAACAGACACTTCCTGGAATGTTTATGTGCTAAATTTTAAAGAACAATTATTTTAATAGCAAAAAACTGGCTGTTTTACTAATAAAAACATTGCAGTTTTAAATGTAAGGCTTTGACATACTGGGAAGCTGCTGTTTAATAAATGAACCCCAGGTGCTGAGGAAGCATCCTTTAGTCAAACAGTGGATAGCTTTTTTTCTAGTTTTTTTTTTAAACAAGTGACCAGTGACACCAGTGACCACAACAAACAGTAGGTGGCCTTATATTTTTACAGACAGTGTGACAAAAAGTGCTCACTGTTCCTGCTTAAGTCTTAAACACAGCTCCCTCCCTGAGTCCACACCACACATACACAGAACCCCTGCCTTTAATACAGACTTGTGCATTAGTGTGTAACTGTTTAAGCAAGTGACACCAATGACCACCACAAACAGTAGATGGCTATTTCTTTGTTTTTTTTTTAAACAAGTGACTACCACAAAGAATAAATGGCTTTTTTTAGACAGTGGGACACAAACAAAGTATCTCCTGCCACTGCTTAACCCTTGAACGCAGCTCCTTCCCTGAGCCTGCTAGATAGACACTGTGCTCCGCCTTATATACAGGCTTGTGTAGTAGTGTAAGACTGTGCAGTAATTTACCCGTTGCTAAGCTAACTAGCTAAAGTTGCTTTGATGAAGTGCCCTGCCTGCCTACATCCTACAGTAGCTGTTGGATTTTGATCATGAAATAGCACCTGAATCACAATGGGAGGGACTTATGTTGAATAAAAAACACACACAAGATCTGATGCCGGAAGATAACATTTTGAATAATTTTGGAAACCAAGCATGTTGGGAAAACAGGACCTGGTGCTTGGATTCCCTCGGAAACCGGAAGTTCTGGTAGGTTTGGTTTTCTGAGAATTTTTTGTTTAACCTCTAGAATTTTACCACTTTTCTTCATACCATTTCAGATTATTCACTGAACTTTATTTGTACACATGTCAATAAAAATATGAAAAGCCGGGGTGCTATATATTTAGAGAAAGTGCTGTATATAGAAGGTAAATTTAGATATAAATAGTAGAGATGAGCGGGTTCGGTTCCTCGGAATCCGAACCCGCCCGAACTTCATTTTTTTTTACACGGGGCCGAGCGACTCGGATCTTCCCGCCTTGCTCGGTTAACCCGAGCGCGCCCGAACGTCATCATCCCGCTGTCGGATTCTCGCGAGGCTCGGATTCTATCGCGAGACTCGGATTCTATATAAGGAGCCGCGCGTCGCCGCCATTTTCACACGTGCATTGAGATTCATAAGGAGAGGACGTGGCTGGCGTCCTCTCCGTTTATAGAGAAGAGAGTGAGACTAGAGTAGAGAGAGACACAGTAGTAATTTTGGGGAGCATTAGGAGGAGTACTACTACTTGCTGAAGTGATAGATAGATAGTGTGACTGTATAATGTATATCTGACTTGTGGGGGAGACACTGACAGTGGGGAGCAGTTAGAGTCTGAGAGCAGGACTCAGGAGTACATATAACGTACAGTGCACACTTTTGCTGCCAGAGTGCCACACTGCCATTGTGACCACACTGACCACCAGTATAATATATATTGTGATTGTCTGCTTAGGAGTACTACTTGCAAGTTGCTGATAGTGTGACCAGTGACCTGACCACCAGTTTAATAATCACCACCAGTTTAATATATATATATATATATATATATATATATATATATATATATAATATTGTATACCACCTACCCGTGTTTTTTTTTTTCTTTCTTCTTTATACATACTACTATAGTAGCTTACTGTAGCAGTCTGCGGTGCTGCTGAGCTGTCAGTGTCCAGCAGGTCCGTCATCAGTCATTACTTAATAAATATATATACCTGTCCGGCTGCAGTACTAGTGATATTATATATATATATATTGATTTCATCTCATTATCATCCAGTCTATATTAGCAGCAGACACAGTACGGTAGTCCACGGCTGTAGCTACCTCTGTGTCGGCAGTCGCTCGTCCATCCATAATTGTATACCACCTACCCGTGGTTTTTTTTTTCTTTCTTCTTTATACATACTACTATAGTAGCTTACTGTAGCAGTCTGCGGTGCTGCTGAGCTGACAGTGTCCAGCAGGTCCATCATCAGTCATTACATAATAAATATATCTAACTGTCCGGCTGCAGTACTAGTGTGATATTATATATATATATTGATTTCATCTCATTATCATCCAGTCTATATTAGCAGCAGACACAGTACGGTAGTCCACGGCTGTAGCTACCTCTGTGTCGGCAGTCGCTCGTCCATCCATAATTGTATACCACCTACCCGTGTTTTTTTTTTTTTCTTTCTTCTTTATACATACTACTATAGTAGCTTACTGTAGCAGTCTGCGGTGCTGCTGAGCTGACAGTGTCCAGCAGGTCCGTCATCAGTCATTACATAATAAATATATCTACCTGTCCGGCTGCAGTACTAGTGTGATATTATATATATATATATTGATTTCATCTCATTATCATCCAGTCTATATTAGCAGCAGACACAGTACGGTAGTCCACGGCTGTAGCTACCTCTGTGTCGGCAGTCGCTCGTCCATCCATAATTGTATACCACCTACCCGTGGTTTTTTTTTTTCTTTCTTCTTTATACATACTACTATAGTAGCTTACTGTAGCAGTCTGCGGTGCTGCTGAGCTGACAGTGTCCAGCAGGTCCGTCATCAGTCATTACAAAATAAATATATCTACCTGTCCGGCTGCAGTACTAGTGTGATATTATATATATATATATATATATATTGATTTCATCTCATTATCATCCAGTCTATATTAGCAGCAGACACAGTACGGTAGTCCACGGCTGTAGCTACCTCTGTGTCGGCAGTCGCTCGTCCATCCATAATTGTATACCACCTACCCGTGGTTTTTTTTTTCTTTCTTCTTTATACATACTACTATAGTAGCTTACTGTAGCAGTCTGCGGTGCTGCTGAGCTGACAGTGTCCAGCAGGTCCGTCATCAGTCATTACATAATAAATATATCTACCTGTCCGGCTGCAGTACTAGTGTGATATTATATATATATATATTGATTTCATCTCATTATCATCCAGTCTATATTAGCAGCAGACACAGTACGGTAGTCCACGGCTGTAGCTACCTCTGTGTCGGCAGTCGCTCGTCCATCCATAATTGTATACCACCTACCCGTGGTTTTTTTTTTCTTTCTTCTTTATGCATACTACTATAGTAGCTTACTGTAGCAGTCTGCGGTGCTGCTGAGCTGACAGTGTCCAGCAGGTCCGTCATCAGTCATTACATAATAAATATATCTACCTGTCCGGCTGCAGTACTAGTGTGATATTATATATATATATATATATTGATTTCATCTCATTATCATCCAGTCTATATTAGCAGCAGACACAGTACGGTAGTCCACGGCTGTAGCTACCTCTGTGTCGGCAGTCGTTCGTCCATCCATAAGTATACTAGTATCCATCCATCTCCATTGTTTACCTGAGGTGTCTTTTTTTATTGTGCCTATTAAAATATGGAGAACAAAAATGTTGAGGTTCCAAAATTAGGGAAAGATCAAGATCCACTTCCACCTCGTGCTGAAGCTGCTGCCACTAGTCATGGCCGAGATGATGAAATGCCAGCAACGTCGTCTGCCAAGGCCGATGCCCAATGTCATAGTACAGAGCATGTAAAATCCAAAACACCAAATATCAGTAAAAAAAGGACTCCAAAATCTAAAATAAAATTGTCGGAGGAGAAGCGTAAACTTGCCAATATGCCATTTACCACACGGAGTGGCAAGGAACGGCTGAGGCCCTGGCCTATGTTCATGGCTAGTGGTTCAGCTTCACATGAGGATGGAAGCACTCAGCCTCTCGCTAGAAAAATGAAAAGACTCAAGCTGGCAAAAGCACCGCAAAGAACTGTGCGTTCTTCGAAATCCCAAATCCACAAGGAGAGTCCAATTGTGTCGGTTGCGATGCCTGACCTTCCCAACACTGGACGTGAAGAGCATGCGCCTTCCACCATTTGCACGCCCCCTGCAAGTGCTGTAAGGAGCACCCGCAGTCCAGTTCCTGATAGTCAGATTGAAGATGTCAGTGTTGAAGTACACCAGGATGAGGAGGATATGGGTGTTGCTGGCGCTGGGGAGGAAATTGACAAGGAGGATTCTGATGGTGAGGTGGTTTGTTTAAGTCAGGCACCCGGGGAGACACCTGTTGTCCGTGGGAGGAATATGGCCATTGACATGCCTGGTGAAAATACCAAAAAAATCAACTCTTCGGTGTGGAAGTATTTCAACAGAAATGCGGACAACATTTGTCAAGCCGTGTGTTGCCTTTGTCAAGCTGTAATAAGTAGGGGTAAGGACGTTAACCACCTCGGAACATCCTCCCTTATACGTCACCTGCAGCGCACTCATAATAAGTCAGTGACAAGTTCAAAAACTTTGGGCGACAGCGGAAGCAGTCCACTGACCAGTAAATCCCTTCCTCTTGTAACCAAGCTCACGCAAACCACCCCACCAACTCCCTCAGTGTCAATTTCCTCCTTCCCCAGGAATGCCAATAGTCCTGCAGGCCATGTCACTGGCAATTCTGATGATTCCTCTCCTGCCTGGGATTCCTCCGATGCATCCTTGCGTGTAACAACATAAGGGTGGGTGGGAGGGCCCAAGGACAATTCCATCTTGCACCTCTTTTTTCTTTAATTTTTCTTTGCGTCATGTGCTGTTTGGGGAGTATTTTTTGGAAGGGCCATCCTGCGTGACACTGCTGTGCCACTCCTAGATGGGCCCGGTGTTTGTGTCGGCCACTAGGGTCGCTTATCTTACTCACACAGCTACCTCATTGCGCCTCTTTTTTTCTTTGCGTCATGTGCTGTTTGGGGAGTGTTTTTTGGAAGGGCCATCCTGCGTGACACTGCAGTGCCACTCCTAGATGGGCCCGGTGTTTGTGTCGGCCACTAGGGTCGCTTATCTTACTCACACAGCTACCTCATTGCGCCTCTTTTTTTCTTTGCGTCATGTGCTGTTTGGGGAGTGTTTTTTGGAAGGGCCATCCTGCGTGACACTGCAGTGCCACTCCTAGATGGGCCAGGTGTTTGTGTCGGCCACTAGGGTCGCTTATCTTACTCACACAGCTACCTCATTGCGCCTCTTTTTTTCTTTGCGTCATGTGCTGTTTGGGGAGTGTTTTTTGGAAGGGCCATCCTGCGTGACACTGCAGTGCCACTCCTAGATGGGCCCGGTGTTTGTGTCGGCCACTAGGGTCGCTTAGCTTAGTCATCCAGCGACCTCGGTGCAAATTTTAGGACTAAAAATAATATTGTGAGGTGTGAGGTATTCAGAATAGACTGAAAATTAGTGGAAATTATGGTTTTTGAGGTTAATAATACTTTGGGATCAAAATGACCCCCAAATTCTATGATTTAAGCTGTTTTTTAGTGTTTTTTGAAAAAAACACCCGAATCCAAAACACACCCGAATGCGACAAAAAAAAATTCGGTGAGGTTTTGCCAAAACGCGGTCGAACCCAAAACACGGCCGCGGAACCGAACCCAAAACCAAAACACAAAACCCGAAAAATTTCAAGTGCACATCTCTAATAAATAGTTTTATGTGTCACCTTAACTAATAATTTCGTAAACTAAGAAAAAATTACTAATTATATCAATGTTATTAAGGAAATAAAAGTGCCAGTGATAGTATTTTCAGGAGTTCAGTGATTGCCATTCAGCTTTTGAGAAAGTTCGCGAGAAAGTAGGTGGAACTTTAATAGTGACTTTGGTTAAATACAATGTAAATCTTGTTTCAATATGTTAGCTTATATGTTACTGCTCCCTGTAGTCTGGGAGGTAAATTCCTGTTATTTATCGATGTTTTAAAATTCTGCATGTTAATATTTTTCTCCTGAATATTGACTTGAACTGTGAAGGTGAAATAAAAATGTAAAAATAGTTTACTTTGTGCACCGCTAATATCAAGTTGAATGGTTTATCTGCTCTTATTGCAGCCATATTTTTCTGTTGATAAAGAAAATGAAATACAGTATAGTGAAACTTAAGACTAGAGAGATCTAAATGCACCTGCTGTATATAGCTCCATAATGTTTCACTAAGCCTTCTGCACTGATATACTGATGAAATGTACACAAATGTAACACCATCATTGTGCTAGCAAAGAGAGTATGGGAAATTATATAAAAATGCATGATGCCATTTCCGTTTTAATCGAAATTGTTCTGATTTGTCACCAAATTTTATTTAAGAAATGTGATAAGAGAAAAAAACTTAAGTGCTGAGATACAGACGTAACCACGCTGATCATGGCTACACTTGTGGCGAATGGGTACTCACGGCGCAGTTAGGCACACTCGCAGCTAGCCACGCTGAGCTGCGTATTTAGCAGACCTATTCATTGTGAATGGGGCACGTGCTTGCCTTAGACATCCATGCGGTAGGTGCGACTTAGTCCTGACTGTAAACTAGAGATGTGCACTTGAAATTTTTCGGGTTTTGTGTTTTGGTTTTGGGTTCGGTTCCACGGCCGTGTTTTGGGTTCGACCGCGTTTTGGCAAAACCTCACCGAATTTTTTTTGTCGGATTCGGGTGTGTTTTGGATTCGGGTGTTTTTTTCAAAAAACACTAAAAAACAGCTTAAATCATAGAATTTGGGGGTCATTTTGATCCCAAAGTATTATTAACCTCAAAAACCATAATTTACACTCATTTTCAGTCTATTCTGAATACCTCACACCTCACAATATTATTTTTAGTCCTAAAATTTGCACCGAGGTCGCTGGATGACTAAGCTAAGCGACCCTAGTGGCCGACACAAACACCTGGCCCATCTAGGAGTGGCACTGCAGTGTCACGCAGGATGTCCCTTCCAAAAAACCCTCCCCAAACAGCACATGACGCAAAGAAATAAAGAGGCGCAATGAGGTAGCTGTGTGAGTAAGATAAGCGACCCTAGTGGCCGACACAAACCCTGGGCCCATCTAGGAGTGGCACTGCAGTGTCACGCAGGATGTCCCTTCCAAAAAACCCTCCCCAAACAGCACATGACGCAAAGAAAAAAAGAGGCGCAATGAGGTAGCTGTGTGAGTAAGCTAAGCGACCCTAGTGGCCGACACAAACACTTGGCCCATCTAGGAGTGGCACTGCAGTGTCACGCATGATGTCCCTTCCAAAAAACCCTCCCCAAACAGCACATGACGCAAAGAAAAAAGAGGCGCAATGAGGTAGCTGTGTGAGTAAGATAAGCGACCCTAGTGGCCGACACAAACACCGGGCCCATCTAGGAGTGGCACTGCAGTGGCACGCAGGATGGACCTTCCAAAAAACCCTCCCCAAACAGCACATGACGCAAAGAAAAAAAGAGGCGCAATGAGGTAGCTGTGTGAGTAAGCTAAGCGACCCTAGTGGCCGACACAAACACCTGGCCCATCTAGGAGTGGCACTGCAGTATCACGCAGGATGTCCCTTCCAAAAAACCCTCCCCAAACAGCACATGACGCAAAGAAATAAAGAGGCGCAATGAGGTAGCTGTGTGAGTAAGATAAGCGACCCTAGTGGCCGACACAAACCCTGGGCCCATCTAGGAGTGGCACTGCAGTGTCACGCAGGATGTCCCTTCCAAAAAACCCTCCCCAAACAGCACATGACGCAAAGAAAAAAAGAGGCGCAATGAGGTAGCTGTGTGAGTAAGCTAAGCGACCCTAGTGGCCGACACAAACACTTGGCCCATCTAGGAGTGGCACTGCAGTGTCACGCACGATGTCCCTTCCAAAAAACCCTCCCCAAACAGCACATGACGCAAAGAAAAAAGAGGCGCAATGAGGTAGCTGTGTGAGTAAGATAAGCGACCCTAGTGGCCGACACAAACACCGGGCCCATCTAGGAGTGGCACTGCAGTGGCACGCAGGATGGCCCTTCCAAAAAACCCTCCCCAAACAGCACATGACGCAAAGAAAAAAAGAGGCGCAATGAGGTAGCTGTGTGAGTAAGCTAAGCGACCCTAGTGGCCGACACAAACACCTGGCCCATCTAGGAGTGGCACTGCAGTGTCACGCAGGATGTCCCTTCCAAAAAACCCTCCCCAAACAGCACATGACGCAAAGAAAAAAAGAGGCGCATTGAGGTAGCTGTGTGAGTAAGATAAGCGACCCTAGTGGCCGACACAAACACCGGGCCCATCTAGGAGTGGCACTGCAGTGTCACGCAGGATGTCCCTTCCAAAAAACCCTCCCCAAACAGCACATGACGCAAAGAAATAAAGAGGCGCAATGAGGTAGCTGTGTGAGTAAGATAAGCGACCCTAGTGGCCGACACAAACCCTGGGCCCATCTAGGAGTGGCACTGCAGTGTCACGCAGGATGTCCCTTCCAAAAAACCCTCCCCAAACAGCACATGACGCAAAGAAAAAAAGAGGCGCAATGAGGTAGCTGTGTGAGTAAGCTAAGCGACCCTAGTGGCCGACACAAACACTTGGCCCATCTAGGAGTGGCACTGCAGTGTCACGCACGATGTCCCTTCCAAAAAACCCTCCCCAAACAGCACATGACGCAAAGAAAAAAGAGGCGCAATGAGGTAGCTGTGTGAGTAAGATAAGCGACCCTAGTGGCCGACACAAACACCGGGCCCATCTAGGAGTGGCACTGCAGTGGCACGCAGGATGGCCCTTCCAAAAAACCCTCCCCAAACAGCACATGACGCAAAGAAAAAAAGAGGCGCAATGAGGTAGCTGTGTGAGTAAGATAAGCGACCCTAGTGGCCGACACAAACACCTGGCCCATCTAGGAGTGGCACTGCAGTGTCACGCAGGATGTCCCTTCCAAAAAACCCTCCCCAAACAGCACATGACGCAAAGAAAAAAAGAGGCGCAATGAGGTAGCTGTGTGAGTAAGATAAGCGACCCTAGTGGCCGACACAAACACCGGGCCCATCTAGGAGTGGCACTGCAGTGTCACGCAGGATGGCCCGTCCAAAAAACCCTCCCCAAACAGCACATGACGCAAAAAATTAAATTAAGAAAAATTAATTAATTAATTAATTAAATTAAGAAAAATTAAAGAAAAAAGAGGTGCAAGATGGAATTGTCCTTGGGCCCTCCCACCCACCCTTATGTTGTATAAACAGGACATGCACACTTTAACCAACCCATCATTTCAGTGACAGGGTCTGCCACACGACTGTGACTGAAATGACGGGTTGGTTTGGACCCCCACCAAAAAAGAAGCAATTAATCGCTCCTTGCACAAACTGGCTCTACAGAGGCACGATCTCCACCTCATCATCATCCTCCGATATATCACCGTGTACATCCCCCTCCTCACAGATTATCAATTCGTCCCCACTGGAATCCACCATCTTAGCTCCCTGTGTACTTTGTGGAGGCAATTGCTGCTGGT
The DNA here is from genome assembly GCF_028390025.1 of Pseudophryne corroboree. Taxonomy (NCBI): domain Eukaryota; kingdom Metazoa; phylum Chordata; class Amphibia; order Anura; family Myobatrachidae; genus Pseudophryne; species Pseudophryne corroboree. Next base: position 403,821,680 of record NC_086451.1, read on the forward strand.
CAATGTCTCCACGGAGGAATTGATTATAATTCATTTTAATGAACATCATCTTCTCCACATTTTCTGGATGTAACCTCGTACGCCGATTGCTGACAAGGTGAGCGGCGGCACTAAACACTCTTTCGGAGTACACACTTGTGGGAGGGCACCTTAGGTAGATTAAAGCCAGTTTGTGCAAGGGCCTCCAAATTGCCTCTTTTTCCTGCCAGTATAAGTACGGACTGTGTGACGTGCCTACTTGGATGCGGTCACTCATATAATCCTCCACCATTCTTTCAATGGTGAGAGAATCATATGCAGTGACAGTAGACGACATGTCCGTAATCGTTGTCAGGTCCTTCAGTCCGGACCAGATGTCAGCATCAGCAGTCGCTCCAGACTGCCCTGCATCACCGCCAGCGGGTGGGCTCGGAATTCTGAGCCTTTTCCTCGCACCCCCAGTTGCGGGAGAATGTGAAGGAGGAGATGTTGACAGGTCGTGTTCCGCTTGACTTGACAATTTTCTCACCAGCAGGTCTTTGAACCCCAGCAGACTTGTGTCTGCCGGAAAGAGAGATCCAAGGTAGGCTTTAAATCTAGGATCGAGCACGGTGGCCAAAATGTAGTGCTCTGATTTCAACAGATTGACCACCCGTGAATCCTTGTTAAGCGAATTAAGGGCTCCATCCACAAGTCCCACATGTCTAGCGGAATCGCTCCGTGTTAGCTCCTCCTTCAATGTCTCCAGCTTCTTCTGCAAAAGCCTGATGAGGGGAATGACCTGACTCAGGCTGGCAGTGTCTGAACTGACTTCACGTGTGGCAAGTTCAAAGGGCATCAGAACCTTGCACAATGTTGAAATCATTCTCCACTGCGCTTGAGACAGGTGCATTCCACCTCCTATATCGTGCTCAATTGTATAGGCTTGAATGGCCTTTTGCTGCTCCTCCAACCTCTGAAGCATATAGAGGGTTGAATTCCACCTCGTTACCACTTCTTGCTTCAGATGATGGCAGGGCAGGTTCAGTTGTTTTTGGTGGTGCTCCAGTCTTCTGTACGTGGTGCCTGTACGCCGAAAGTGTCCCGCAATTCTTCTGGCCACCGACAGCATCTCTTGCACGCCCCTGTCGTTTTTTAAAAAATTCTGCACCACCAAATTCAAGGTATGTGCAAAACATGGGACGTGCTGGAATTTGCCCATATTTAATGCACACACAATATTGCTGGCGTTGTCCGATGCCACAAATCCACAGGAGAGTCCAATTGGGGTAAGCCATTCCGCGATGATCTTCCTCAGTTGCCGTAAGAGGTTTTCAGCTGTGTGCGTATTCTGGAAAGCGGTGATACAAAGCGTAGCCTGCCTAGGAAAGAGTTGGCGTTTGCGAGATGCTGCTACTGGTGCCGCCGCTGCTGTTCTTGCGGCGGGAGTCCATACATCTACCCAGTGGGCTGTCACAGTCATATAGTCCTGACCCTGCCCTGCTCCACTTGTCCACATGTCCGTGGTTAAGTGGACATTGGGCACAACTGCATTTTTTAGGACACTGGTGAGTCTTTTTCTGACGTCCGTGTACATTCTCGGTATCGCCTGCCTAGAGAAGTGGAACCTAGATGGTATTTGGTAACGGGGGCACACTACCTCAATAAATTGTCTAGTTCCCTGTGAACTAACGGCGGATACCGGACGCACGTCTAACACCAACATAGTTGTCAAGGCCTCAGTTATCTGCTTTGCAGCAGGATGACTGCTGTGATATTTCATCTTCCTCGCAAAGGACTGTTGGACAGTCAATTGCTTACTGGAAGTAGTACAAGTGGGCTTACGACTTCCCCTCTGGGATGACCATCGACTCCCAGCAGCAACAACAGCAGCGCCAGCAGCAGTAGGCGTTACACGCAAGGATGCATCGGAGGAATCCCAGGCAGGAGAGGAATCGTCAGAATTGCCAGTGACATGGCCTGCAGGACTATTGGCATTCCTGGGGAAGGAGGAAATTGACACTGAGGGAGTGTGTGGGGTGGTTTGCGTGAGCTTGGTTACAAGAGGAAGGGATTTACTGTTCAGTGGACTGCTTCCGCTGTCACCCAAAGTTTTTGAACTTGTCACTGACTTATTATGAATGCGCTGCAGGTGACGTATAAGGGAGGATGTTCCGAGGTGGTTAACGTCCTTACCCCTACTTATTACAGCTTGACAAAGGCAACACACGGCTTGACACCTGTTGTCCGCATTTCTGTTGAAATACTTCCACACCGAAGAGCTGATTTTTTTGGTATTTTCACCAGGCATGTCAATGGCCATATTCCTCCCACGGACAACAGGTGTCTCCCCGGGTGCCTGACTTAAACAAACCACCTCACCATCAGAATCCTCCTGGTCAATTTCCTCCCCAGCGCCAGCAACACCCATATCCTCCTCATCCTGGTGTACTTCAACACTGACATCTTCAATCTGACTATCAGGAACTGGACTGCGGGTGCTCCTTCCAGCACTTGCAGGGGGCGTGCAAATGGTGGAAGGCGCATGCTCTTCACGTCCAGTGTTGGGAAGGTCAGGCATCGCAACCGACACAATTGGAGTCGGACTCTCCTTGTGGATTTGGGATTTCGAAGAACGCACAGTTCTTTGCGGTGCTACTGCTTTTGCCAGCTTGAGTCTTTTCATTTTTCTAGCGAGAGGCTGAGTGCTTCCATCCTCATGTGAAGCTGAACCACTAGCCATGAACATAGGCCAGGGCCTCAGCCGTTCCTTGCCACTCCGTGTGGTAAATGGCATATTGGCAAGTTTACGCTTCTCCTCCGACAATTTTATTTTAGGTTTTGGAGTCCTTTTTTTACTGATATTTGGTGTTTTGGATTTTACATGCTCTGTACTATGACATTGGGCATCGGCCTTGGCAGACGACGTTGCTGGCATTTCATCGGTTCGGCCATGACTAGTGGCAGCAGCTTCAGCACGAGGTGGAAGTGGATCTTGATCTTTCCCTAATTTTGGAACCTCAACATTTTTGTTCTCCATATTTTAATAGGCACAACTAAAAGGCACCTCAGGTAAACAATGGAGATGGATGGATACTAGTATACTTATGGATGGACTGCCGAGTGCCGACACAGAGGTAGCTACAGCCGTGGACTACCGTACTGTGTCTGCTGCTAATATAGACTGGATGATAATGAGATGAAATCAATATAATATCACTAGTACTGCAGCCGGACAGGTATGTATATTTATTATGTAATGACTGATGACGGACCTGCTGGACACTGTCAGCTCAGCAGCACCGCAGACTGCTACAGTAAGCTACTATAGTAGTATGTACAAAGAAGAAAGAAAAGAAAAAAACACGGGTAGGTGGTATACAATTATGGATGGACTGCCGAGTGCCGACACAGAGGTAGCTACAGCCGTGGACTACCGTACTGTGTCTGCTGCTAATATAGACTGGATGATAATGAGATGAAATCAATATAAAATCACTAGTACTGCAGCCGGACAGGTATGTATATTTATTATGTAATGACTGATGACGGACCTGCTGGACACTGTCAGCTCAGCAGCACCGCAGACTGCTACAGTAAGCTACTATAGTAGTATGTACAAAGAAGAAAGAAAAAAAAAACCACGGGTAGGTGGTATACCATTATGGATGGACTGCCGAGTGCCGACACAGAGGTAGCTACAGCCGTGGACTACCGTACTGTGTCTGCTGCTAATATAGACTGGATGATAATGAGATGAAATCAATATAATATCACTAGTACTGCAGCCGGACAGGTATGTATATTTATTATGTAATGACTGATGACGGACCTGCTGGACACTGTCAGCTCAGCAGCACCGCAGACTGCTACAGTAAGCTACTATAGTAGTATGTACAAAGAAGAAAGAAAAAAAAAACCACGGGTAGGTGGTATACAATTATGGATGGACTGCCGAGTGCCGACACAGAGGTAGCTACAGCCGTGGACTACCGTACTGTGTCTGCTGCTAATATAGACTGGATGATAATGAGATGAAATCAATATAATATCACTAGTACTGCAGCCGGACAGGTATGTATATTTATTATGTAATGACTGATGACGGACCTGCTGGACACTGTCAGCTCAGCAGCACCGCAGACTGCTACAGTAAGCTACTATAGTAGTATGTACAAAGAAGAAAGAAAAAAAAAACCACGGGTAGGTGGTATACAATTATGGATGGACTGCCGAGTGCCGACACAGAGGTAGCTACAGCCGTGGACTACCGTACTGTGTCTGCTGCTAATATAGACTGGATGATAATGAGATGAAATCAATATAATATCACTAGTACTGCAGCCGGACAGGTATGTATATTTATGATGTAATGACTGATGACGGACCTGCTGGACACTGTCAGCTCAGCAGCACCGCAGACTGCTACAGTAAGCTACTATAGTAGTATGTACAAAGAAGAAAGAAAAAAAAAAACCACGGGTAGGTGGTATACAATTATGGATGGACTGCCGAGTGCCGACACAGAGGTAGCTACAGCCGTGGACTACCGTACTGTGTCTGCTGCTAATATAGACTGGATGATAATGAGATGAAATCAATATAATATCACTAGTACTGCAGCCGGACAGGTATGTATATTTATTATGTAATGACTGATGACGGACCTGCTGGACACTGTCAGCTCAGCAGCACCGCAGACTGCTACAGTAAGCTACTATAGTAGTATGTACAAAGAAGAAAGAAAAAAAAAAAACACGGGTAGGTGGTATACAATTATGGATGGACTGCCGAGTGCCGACACAGAGGTAGCTACAGCCGTGGACTACCGTACTGTGTCTGCTGCTAATATAGACTGGATGATAATGAGATGAAATCAATATAATATCACTAGTACTGCAGCCGGACAGGTATGTATATTTATGATGTAATGACTGATGACGGACCTGCTGGACACTGTCAGCTCAGCAGCACCGCAGACTGCTACAGTAAGCTACTATAGTAGTATGTATAAAGAAGAAAGAAAAAAAAAAACCACGGGTAGGTGGTATACAATTATGGATGGACTGCCGAGTGCCGACACAGAGGTAGCTACAGCCGTGGACTAACGTACTGTGTCTGCTGCTAATATAGACTGGATGATAATGAGATGAAATCAATATATATGTATATATAATATCACTAGTACTGCAGCCGGACAGGTATATATATTTATTATGTAATGACTGATGACGGACCTGCTGGACACTGTCAGCTCAGCAGCACCGCAGACTGCTACAGTAAGCTACTATAGTAGTATGTATAAAGAAGAATGAAAAAAAAAAACCACGGGTAGGTGGTATACAATATTATATTTATATATTATTTACAATTATATATATATATATATATATATATATATTAAACTGGTGGTGATTGATTATTAAACTGGTGGTCAGGTCACTGGTCACACTATCAGCAACTTGCAAGTAGTACTCCTAAGCAGACAATCACAAAATATATTATACTGGTGGTCAGTGTGGTCACAATGGCAGTGTGGCACTCTGGCAGCAAAAGTGTGCACTGTACGTTATATGTACTCCTGAGTCCTGCTCTCAGACTCTAACTGCTCCCCACTGTCAGTGTCTCCCCCACAAGTCAGATAATTAATACAGTCACACTATCTAATCTATATCACTTCAGCAAGTAGTAGTAGTAGTACTCCTCCTAATAAAGCTCCCCAAAATTACTACTACTGTGTCTCTCTCTACTGTCTCACTCTCTTCTCTATACGGAGAGGACGCCAGCCACGTCCTCTCCCTATGAATCTCAATGCACGTGTGAAAATGGCGGCGACGCGCGGCTCCTTATATAGAATCCGAGTCTCGCGATAGAATCCGAGCCTCGCGAGAATCCGACAGCGCGATGATGACGTTCGGGCGCGCTCGGGTTAACCGAGCAAGGCGGGAAGATCCGAGTCGCTCGGATCCGTGGAAAAAAAACTGAAGTTCGGGCGGGTTCGGATTCAGAGGAACCGAACCCGCTCATCTCTACTGTAAACCTACAGATGTAGCAATGCTAACAAAATTTTTATGAATGCTTTAAGTAAACTCATTATATGACATACAGTATGGTAGCCTAAGGGAGCAAAACTGGCTATCTTTTTTTTTTTTTTTTTTGCAAGACCCATATGTTCGGGTGAACAATTATTTCAAGCTTTAAAATATATTTAACTCTTTCGTAAATGGATCTACTTTCTGAATGATGAATACTCTAATATAGAATACTCTAGTATAGAATACTGTTTTACTATACCATATTTTATTTCAGCTTCTTGGTTTATTTCCAACTTTGATGACCTATGTCCCTGGCCCTCACCAAAAAATGTTTTCACATTTCCAAAAAATTAAAGACTTTGTGATGGACATGGTGAGGTCTCACCGAAACACACTGGATGTGAACTGCCCACGAGACCTCATAGACTGTTTCCTCATGAGGATGGAAGAGGTAAGTGAGAGAAAAATCTTGGGACACAAATTGGTACAAGTACAAAAACACACCACTAAAAAGAGTGGATGAGCTTTATGTATTGTTGTTGTTAAGTGTCGTCAAGTTGCTGATGACTTATGGTAACCCTATGGATAGCTGTCCTCAGCAAATTTTGATCTTCTGTCAAGCTGCTCAGTGTTGATAGTGTGGTATCCATAGTTGGTGTGATTGCCTCAAGCAATCTTGCTGCTGTTCCTTCCCCTTGTTCATTTGCCTTTAACTTTTCCAAGCATAATGTCTTTCTCTAGGAATACTTTTCTTCGCATGATGTGTCCAAAGTAGGAAAGATGCAATCTTGTGCTTCTAGGGAGAGCTAAGGTTCTATCTCATCTAATTCTAATTGATTTGTTCTTCAGGCAGTCCAGGGTATATGTAATATTCGTCTCTAACACTAGAAATCAAAAGCATTAACAATCTTCCTATCTTGCTTCTTGACTGTCCAGCTTTCAAACCCATATGATGTTACTGTAAAATCCATAGCTTGATCGACTTGTATCTTTGTATGTATGCAAAGACACATCTATGTATTGTTGTACTACTGACAAAATCATTAAAACCTCTTCCAGGATATAAAGAATCCAAACACAGAATTTCATGAGGAGAACTTATGTGGGACAGTATTTGACGTGTTGTTTGCTGGGACAGAAACTATAAGTTTAACATTAACATATGCCTTCCTGATTCTGCAGAAGTATCCTGAGATACAAGGTAACATTGCTGCTTGTTCCAGTACGATAAAAGGAAAAAAAAGAGTACTCTGAGTCTGAACATATATTAAGTACTTCTGACGGAAGAATGTGTAACATACTCCAATTTGTAGAAGGTGACATTCCACACTGCTAGCACCTCCCAGCTATTTCTCCCAGGAACATGTCTCTGTAGTCCCACTCAAACTGTCATGCTACTTTGTGCCTCTTTTGCCTGATACCATATAAAAACTACCCATAAGATTATCTCAAGTGAGCAACAGTGCTGGTTTGGAGGATATAAAACGTATTTTTCTCTCTAACCCTTATGTCTAGCCATCACTGTACAGTACCTCCTTGCAGTGGCGGAACTAGCGAGCGGTGGGCCCAGGTGCGACAAAATGCTTTGCCCCCCCCCCCCCCCAACCCATCCAAGTCCACCCCCTCACCCCTGGAGAGGATCTGGTGAGTGGGACCTACTCAGGGCCAGAGAAATGGATACCTAGCAACATTGCCGTGACTAGACATTTTAGCACCGTGTGCAAGAAACAGCATCGGAGCCCCACCCCTGTATGCAAAACAGGGGCAGCGCGCACAAAAATACATAAGGGCATGGCTTCATGGGGAAGGGGTGTGGCCACAAAATAATACCAATTCATAAAACGGTGCACAGTAGTCTCCATTATTCAAATTACGCAGCACAGTAGCACCGCTACACCAGGTAGAGACCCTTTTACACCTTACGGTGGACAGATTCCCCTTTTTACACATTAGGGCAGACAGCGTCCCCCTTTTTATACATTACGGAAGACAGCATCCCCTTTTTACACATTACGGCAGACAGCGTGCCCTTGTTACACATAATGGCAGACAGCGTGCCTTTTTACACATTACAGCAGACAGCATCCCCCTTTTTACACATAACGGCAGACAGCGTGCCCTTGTTACACATAACGGCAGACAGCGTGCCATTTTACACATTACGGCAGACAGTGTACCCCTTTTTACACATAACGGCAGACAGCATCCGCCTTTTTACACATTACGGCAGGCAGCATCCCCCTTTTTACACATAACGGCAGACAGCATGCCCTTGTTACACATTACGGCAGACAGCGTGCCCTTGTTACGGTTCTGCGGCCGTGTTTTGGATTCGGACGCGTTTCGGCAAAACCTCCATTTTTTTGTCGGATTCGGGGTTGTTTTGGATTCGGGTGTTTTTTTACAAAAACCCCTCAAAAGCAGTTTAAATCATAGAATTTGGGAGTCATTTTGATCCCATAGTATTATTAACCTCAATAACCATAATTTCCACTCATTTACAGTCTATTCTGAACACCTCACAATATTATTTTTAGTACTAAAATTTGCACCGAGGTCACTGGTTGACTAAGCTAAGCGACCCAAGGGGCTGACACAAACACCTGGCCCATCTAGGAGTGGCACTGCAGTGTCAGACAGGATGGCAGATTTAAAAAATAGTCCCCAAACAGCACATGATGCAAAGAAAAAAAGAGGTGCACCAAGATCGCTGGATGGCTAAGCTAAGCGACCCAAGTGGCCGACACAAACACCTGGCCCATTTAGGAGTGGCACTGCAGTGTCAGACAGGATGGCACTTCAAAAAATAGTCCCCAAACAGCACATGATGTAAAGAAAAAAAGAGGTGCACCAAGGTCGCTGGATGGCTAAGCCGAGCGACCCAAGTGGGCGACACAAACACGTGGCCCATCTAGGAGTGGCACTGCAGAGTCAGACAGGATGGCACTTAAAAAAATAGTCCCCAAACAGCACACGGTGCAAAGATAAATGAAAGAAAAAAGAGGTGCAAGTTGGAATTGTACTTGGGTCCTCCCACCCATCCTTATGTCTTATAAACAGGACATGCAAACTTTAACAAACCCATCATTTCAGCGTCAGGGTCTGCCACACGACTGTGACTGAAATGACTGGTTGGTTTGGGCCCCACCAAAAAAGAAGCAATCAATCTCTCCTTGCACCAACTGGCTCTACAAAGGGAAGATGTCCACCTCCTCCTCATTGTCCGATTCCTCACCCCTTTCACTGTGTACATCCCCCTCCTCACAGATTCTTAATTCATCCCCACTGGAATCCACCATCTCAGGTCCCTGTGTACTTTCTGGAGGCAATTGCTGGTGAATGTCTCCATGAAGGAATTGATTAGAATTCATTTTGATGAACATCATCTTCTCCACATTTTCTGGAAGTAAACTCGTACGCCGATTGCTGACAAGGTGAGCGGCTGCACTAAACACTCTTTCGGAGTACACACTGGAGGGGGGGCAACTTAGATCAAATAAAGCCAGTTTGTGCAAGGGCCTACAAATTGCCTCTTTTTCCTGCCAGTATACGTACGGACTGTCTGACGTGCCTACTTGGATGCAGTCACTTATATAATCCTCCACCATTCTTTCAATGGTGACAGAATCATATGCAGTGACAGTAGACGACATGTCAGTAATCGTTGGCAGGTCCTTCAGTCCGGACCAGATGTCAGCACTCGCTCCAGACTGCCCTGCATCACTGCCAGCGGGTGGACTCGTAATTCTTAGCCTTTTCCTCGCAGCCCCAGTTGCGGGAGAATGTGAAGGAGGAGCTGTTGACGGGTCACGTTCCGCTTGACTTGACAATTTTCTCACCAGCAGGTTGTCACAACCTAGGGTTTTGCCTGACAGAAGGAAGCTTCAGTTGTAGGGGCTGAAAGGAACTTAAACCGGGGAGGTTAAATCAGACCCCTGGACATGTAAGTGTGGAAAGATTACCCGAAGGTGTGACCATGACAACCAAGTTAAAAATCAAAATAAAAGTTTATTAACAGACTCCGTGTAATAACAGACAGCATTCAAGGTTAATAATGGCAATGGCAAATAATATAGTTCCTGGAACACTTGAACCATAGAAGGTATCACAGAGCACTGGTAGGTTAAATAACAGCTGTTAAAGTCCTTTGATGGAATAGCCTTACCAGGCCTGGCTGTAGTAGTGGAGATAGCCGAGAAACATGCCAGTAGATGAAATAGATGAAGCTGGTAACTTGAATAAGCTGTTGTATTTACTGGATGGAACCAACCAGGTGGTAAGACAAGAAGTGGATGCTGAATGGAATCAGCCAGGTGATAAAGTCACGGAGTGGATGCTGGATGGAACCAGCCAGGTGATGAAACACGGAGTGGATACTGTAAGATGCTAGTGAGCGTAGAAACAGAGGAGTTGAAGAATGGTTACCGGTGGTTAGTGGATACTGCTGGTAAATAGGGATCCGCTGGAACAACACCGGCACTTTCAGGAAGCTGGAATCTGCTGGAAGCGGACTGCTGGAAGCAGATGAGTAAATGGCTGGAAGCTGGAAACTGGAACAGCCACGGAGGACTGCAGAGTCAGGCTGCACCGCAGGATGGTAGACAGGTGCGGGTCTCTTGTGGATGCTGGAGACAGGAGCTGGAACCTGGAGAAACAACCACAGGAGAGAGAGACTGGAACAAGGTATGACAAACAAAGCACTGACGATTTCCTGGCCCAGGCACAGGATACTTATACCTGCAGCAAGGCAGGCATTGGCTGGGCAATTATGCAGATTTCCAGAGGCGGTGGATTGGTGGAACTGGAGCATGTGATTGGATCCAACATAGCTGCGCCCATGTTAGAACTTGGAGGGAAAGCTGGTTTGGAAAACCATGTGGAAACATAGCAGTAATGGCGGTGCCGGCCACAGAGGACAGGTGACGCAGATTGACAAGTGTATGCTGAGACACGTGGATGACAGCGGAGGCCGCGGCAGGCATGAAGCACCACTCTGACAACCTGCAACTATGACACAGGAGCGGCGGCGGAGGCCGCGGGGGACGGGAGACATGTAAACGGCAGGTAATGGCGTCCAGATGCCCGGATCGTGACAGCACCCCCCTTTAGGAGTGGCCACAGGACACTTCTTAGGCTTTAGAGGAAACTTCGAGTAGAAATTCCGGACCAAGGCAGGAGCATGGACATCTGATGCATTGGTCCAAGAGCGTTCTTCAGGACCATAGCCCTTCCAGTCAATAAGATACTGCAACTGACTGTAACGGAAACGTGAGTCCAGAATCTTGGCCACCTCATACTCGACTCACCATTGAGTCTGAACTTTAGGAGCTGGAGAAAGTGCAGAATGAAACCGATTTAGGATCAGCGGTTTCAACAGGGAAACATGGAATGTCCTGGGTATTTTCAAGAAGGGAGGTAACTGGAGTCTGTAAGCAACAGGATTGATCACTTGTTCAATTTTAAAAGGACCGATGTAACGAGGTGCAAACTTCATGCTGGGAACTCTCAACCTCAAATTATTCATGGACAACCACACACAATCACCCACCTTGAGAGCAGGAACCGCTCTACGCTTCCTATCGGCAAACTTCTTGTACCTGAATGAGGCTTTAAGCAGGGCCGCGCGGACATTCTTCCAGTTATTTGAAAACTTATGCAAGGTGACATCCACTGCTGGAACAGAAGTTGCTGGAAGCGGTTGGAATTCTTGAACTTTTGGGTGGAATCCATAGTTGATGAAGAATGGTGTTGAAGAAGATGAAGAATGTTATTGATTGTTGTGGCTGAACTCGGCCCAAGGAAGGAGTTGAATCCAGTCATCTTGGGAGGAAGACACATAAATGCGGAGGAAGGCCTCCAAGTCCTGATTCACCCTCTCGGTTTGACCATTGGTCTGAGAATGGTAAGCTGTAGAAAACTTTAACTTGACTTGGAGGGCTTGACACAAACTTCGCCAAAATTTGGCTACAAATTGTAGTCCACGATCAGAGATGATCTCTTCAGGAAGACCGTGAAGTCGGAAGATTTCTTGGATAAACACTTGAGCCAACTTGGAAGCTGACGGAAGACCGGTGAGAGGTATGAAATGTGCCATCTTGGTGAACCAGTCCACTACCAAGAGGCAAGAGGCAATAAACTCCATGACGTCCTTCTTCAGAGTTGGCCACCAGTAGGACCTAGAAATAAACTCAAGAGTTTTCTGAATGCCTGTATGTCCGGCAAAACGGGAAGCATGGGCCCAATGCATGAGCTTCTTCCTTAAAACCGGGTTCACAAAACTTTTTCCTGGTGGAGGCGTAGAGTCCATCCCTACCGTGGAGAATGCCAACGGATTAATAATAGGATGCTTGTCCGCAGACTCTGACTCATTTTCTTGCTCCCATGAGCGGGAAAGGGCATCGGCCTTGCGATTCTGCGAACCCGGACAGAACTGGAGTTTAAAGTCGAACCTGGAAAAGAAAAGTGCCCATCTGGCCTGACGAGGGTTAAGACATTGGGGTAAATTTACTAAGGTCCCGATTTTGACCGAGATGCCGTTTTTTCATCAAAGTGTCATCTCGGTGATTTACTAAACTCAAATCACGGCAGTGATGTGGGCATTCGTAATATTTTGGAAGTTGAAGGTAAAAATTACGAATGAATACACCATCGGTCAAAATACGCCTGTTTAGATATGAATCTCGGTCATTTACTAACCATTCGTAATTGTAATATCTGCCGTGAAAATGCATTTGCGGCCGTGAAAAAATACAATTCGTAAAAAAGTCCTAAAAAAAAATGCGGCTGCTTTTGAAAAGCGTGTTTACATGTGTACTCAATTATCCATTACTCACACCTGAATGTTTGGCCCTATAAAAGTGTTCCAGGCACATTTTGAATTTCTCTCACTCTGAAATGGCGGCTGTGGTGTGTGCCAATGAATTTATGTTTGCTGTGGGATACCTTAGACTGCTCCATGAGGCTTCCAGAAATCAGGCCCAGGTAAGTGAACATGGTCAGCAGGTTGTCCAGGTGCCGCGGAGGCTGCGCCAGCCTCGTTTTTTTAGAGGTCATTTAAACTTAAACGCATTGTCCGATGATAGGGTCATACAGATGTTCCGCCTAAATAGAACCAACATTTTCCACCTGTATGACCTTGTCAAACTGGGCCTAGACCCTGAGACAGCACGCTCTCGCTCTGTCTCAGGCCTACACAAACTCCTGGCTGTGTTACACTTTATGGCTACTGGGAGCTTCCAGGCTGTGGCAGGCGACGTGATTGGTATCTCACAGCCCACCTTTTCAAGATATTTGAATCAGGTGAGTCAAAAAATACATAGCCGGTTATGTCTAAGTGTTGCTTCTGTAAGTACAAACAACACAGTATTGTATAGAATACCTAACATGACACTCACCTTAGCTTGTTTAATGTCCACTCAGGTTTTGGATGTCTTGGATCCACATATTAATGCCTCAATCTGCTTCCCTACCGAGGAGTCGGAGTGGCGTGCTGTCAGGGTAGCTTTCTATGAGCTTGCTGGCATGCCCAATGTGCTGGGGGCCATAGATTGCACACACGTTCAGCTGAGATCACCTAGGGGCCGCCAATACATATATACGAATAGACATCTGGCCCAATCAACTAATGTCCAGGTGGTTTGTGATGCAAACTTTAAAATTATGAGTGTTGTTGCAGGTTACCCTGGTGGCTGCCATGACTCCTTCATCCTCAGTCAGTCATCGCTCTTCGATAAATTTGAGGAGGGACAAATGCCTGATGGCTGGCTGTTGGGTATGTTTAAAATGTTTTGTGTGTATGTCTTTTAACCACAAACTCTAGTTTTGACTAGGGGAATGAATAATCTAACACATGTACTAATGTTGACTATATCTGTTTTTCAGGTGATGGGGGTTACGGCTGCTACTCTTGGCTCCTTACTCCATTGTCCCAACCTGATTCTCCTGCTGAACACAGTTACAATCATGCACATAAGGCTACGCGGAATGTGATAGAAAGATGTTTTGGTGTGCTGAAGTCACGGTTTCGGTGTCTGGATAAATCTGCAGGCCTTTTGTTGTATAGTCCCTCAAAGGTGACTAGAATTGTGTTCTGCTGCTGTTTTCTCCATAATCTGTGTTTAAGTCAACATCTGGCACATGATGAGGGAGAAAGCAGTCAGCAAGCAGAGGAGTTAGAACCATCTGGTGACAGTGTGAGTACATATGTAGGGAGGCAGGTACGGCAAGAAGTGATCCAGCGGTATTTTTCTGGTAAGTTTTTGTAGGATGTAGTTATCCTTGACTAAACACTTTGCAATACAATGAATTGTGTGTTTTGTTACTTACTGTTTGTTGTTTATAGTGGTGTGTACATTGTACTTAGTTTATGTTATCAATACATTTTCAGTCATTACCCATGAAAAACATACATACATACATAGCAGCTTCTACAATGTTTGAGCCGGACACAGGAAGTTGTGTGTTTGTCAAATCAAAATTTTTATTTCGTTAATCAAATTTTTAAAAAGTCTTATTTTTTCCGCTTGTGTGTGCTGGGTGCTGTGCTTTGTGCTGGCTCACTGGCACGTGCTCGGGAGGAACGCCGAACAGGGGAGGTTACTGGCGTTTGGATAGGGGTCGTGGTTCCAGAGCTGGAGGTCACTTGTTGAGCTGCCATCAATGTTATGTTGTTGCTCAAATTATTTATGCTAGCATTCAGTTGTGTGTTGGTTGCAGTGTGGCTGGCTACAATCCGGGATAAAGACTCATTCACAACCTGGTTGTGCTGTATTAGTTGTACGAGTGCTTGTTGGTGGCGCTGTTGCTCATCAATGATGCGCGTTAAATGAGCCAGCATTTGGTTATTGTCTGCCCGTATTTGCTCCATCGATGTTGCGATTCGGCCTACTTGGACAATCAGTCTGCCCGAGTTGCGACTAATGCGCGGTAGATGATGGGGCAGACTGGCAAGGTGTTGGGTATGTGCGGTCAGGCTGGCATTGCTTTGTGCCTGTTGGCTTGTCCAACTGGCCCAAAAGTCATCTGGTATTTGTGGCTGGGGTGGAGCTTGTGCCAGTTGTGGACTCATGGAGGCTTGGGGAATATCCTGCAGCTGTATTGGCTGGCTCGGGTCAACAGGTGTTAGTTGCAGTGTGAAGGTTGCCTGTTGGTCTTGTCCCTGCTGGTCCACGTCGGCCATCAAGCTGGGCTCTGTATGGGGTGGCCAACATGCAATGTTTACTTTTCTTAAAATATATTTGCTAGTTCTAAACATTACTACATTCATAATACTCCATTTCTCAAGTTTTTAGAGTTGTTTTTCGAAACTTATAATTTGTTTGTTCTCAAAAAACATATATACCATCACAGGCGTGCACATAGACAGACTTGCGGAATCCTCACCTAACTACCTCCCCTCCACAGCATTACAGTGTTATGTCACCTCCCCTGTCCACGATATAGACTGCTTACCTGGATAGTCCAGAGTAGCGGAGCAAGTAAGCAGTCTACATACCGGACAGGGGAGATGTGTGAACACTATAATGTTGTGGAGGGTGTTTTTGTAATAATTTTTTATTTTTTTTTCAAATAATTTTTATGTGCACGTGTGTGGTAAAAATATTTACAAATGTATGTTCTTTTTAACAAATGATGTTGGCGATATCAACCACTAAGACATTGAAAAATTAAGCATTTGCACCTTTAACAATTGAAGACGTAACATCACATTGCTTGTTATGGCAAACATGTAATCTCAACTCCAACTCACAACATAGTAACTGTACTGTGTAGATTATTTGCTATGTGTTTAGTTTCTGTTTTGACTCACCAGATAACTGAGGTGATCGGGGCTCATCACTCTGTGGACTCGCCAATAGTGCCAGTGGTGGCTGGGGTGACACTGCAGAAATGCGCCGCCTGGGTGGGGAAGATGGAGCCGCAGATTCCGTGCCAAGACGCCGTGTCTTACTTGGCCTCCTGGGTAAGTGCCCCGAGCCCTGTGATGGGCGCCTTACAGGAGGTCGGCTTACAGAAGCAGAACCTATGAGAATATATAAACATTAATATTTTGTACTTCTATGTGTTTGCAGAATATGTGACTACAGTGAATTCTTACCTGCAATCCCAGCATCATCCTGAGTTGTCTGAGGCCTGTCTGGCCGGCTGGTCTGTCGGACTGTTGAAAAAGTGGAGCAAACATTATTACCATACTTTGTGTAAAAATTATAACTGCAAAGCCTTAGTGTACTGTAACCATCTATTAGGTATTCTAAATTAAACTAATTTCTGCTTAAGATCTTCGTGCTTCCTTAATTTGTGGAGTATATCAAAATGTACATGGTGTTGCACCAAATAAATCTGTTACATTTGAGAATTATGTGTCAGATATTGCATAGATTGAATACTTGCAAATTGAACCAAAATGTAAATTTGATTTTGTAGGAACCTTTTTTTTTTTACCAAAAAAAAATAAAAAATAAAAATGATATTAGATACAACACCGATGTCCAAGCAATAACTCATAATTATTATTGCAAATACACATACCAGCAGGCATTGCACCTGTTTTTGTCAAACAAATTAAAAAAGCTACAGCCAAGGCAAGATGGAAAATGCAATTTCTAAACACAAACACACCTTAAGGGTGCATAGGCCTGCAATATCTGACCATCAATTTTTGCATCCTTTAACCTTAAAAAAATAAAAAATAAACATTTTGAGGACATTTTAAAATCTTTAAAAAAAATCCAACTCACCATCCTGCGTGGGTCGGTCCGAATCCCGGACATGAGTTGCAGACACCACTTCTGCTGGAATCAGTGCCCGCACAGGCTCCTCCCACTCCCGATAGGTTGCCCGGAAAGGGGGGCCACCTCCGGTTTTGCGGGCTGATTTGGCCTCTTTGGCCATCTTGGCCTTGACACGCCGCTTTATGTCATAGAACCTCTTGCGACACGTGTCCTCAGTCCGCCTCACCACACCCTCACTATTGACGGCAACTATTACTTGCCCCCACAGGACAGACTTCCTGCGGGAGGACACCTTGCCAGCATCCTGACCAAACAATTGGCGATGGTGCTTCATCAGCTCACGCACCAACGCCATGTTTTCAGCATAGCTGAACTTAATATTCCTGCCAGTCTTGGTAGTGGTGCGTGGCTGCGGAGCCACAACACCATCACTATCACTGGAGAATGCAGCAACAGGCACCCCCTCCTCCTCCTCCTCACTAACCTCCTCCCTCTCACTAACCCCCTCCACCTCACTAACAGCCTCCACCTCACTAACAGCCTCCACCTCACTAACAGCTTCCACCTCACTAACCTCCGCCACCACACTGACCTCTGAGTCTGACATGAGGACAAACGACACAAAACACTGAAAAATAAATACAAAAAACACACTCCTCCACTACTACTACTACTACACACCACACAGCCAACACACACGCTCACTCACTCACTCACAAACAATGACAAAAGACTAAAAAAAAAAAACAAGGACAAAAAAGTTGACAAACTGTGAAAAAACAATACTACAAATATGACAAGACTACTTACACACACAGTACAGCACTCAACAATCACAAAACTCCTCTCCAAATCCACCAAAAACACCACCAAACTCACCAACTCCAAATACACCTTCCTCTCTCCTCTCCACTAGCTAAACCCACGAGGTGCGGTGTGTTTGGGGCGGTTTTATAGTAATATGCACAGACACTACTCCTTCACGAATACAACCAATCACGGACGCGTGACAGAAACGAAACTTAGGACTAAAAACGCGGCCGCAATATCAAAATCACTGCCGTAACAGACATGTGACGCAGTCGTAAAAAAACCCCACAAACACGGCCGCAAAACAACAAAATCGGCCGCATTCTACAGCAGAAAACCACGAATGACATCGACATCGGAACAAAAGAAAAACCCGAATACGACAGCTTAGTAAATTAGTCGTAATCAATTCAAAAAGTTGCAGTTTTACACTTTCGATGTCATTCGTGATTGAACTTTGACCTGAAACGGGAAAATACGAATCTTAGTAAATTTACCCCATTGTGCGCTTTTCAGATGTAAAAGATTCTTGTGGTCGGTAAGTATAGTGATTGAATGAGAAGCTCCCTCCAACAGATATCTCCACTCCTCTAGAGCGAGCTTGATGGCTAGCAACTCCTGGTCGCCAATGGCATAGTTGCGCTCAGCTGGGGAAAACTTCCGGGAGAAGAAACTGCAAGGGTGTAGATGGCCATCCTTAGCCATCTGGGATAACACCGCTCCTACTCCAACGGAGGAGGCATCCACCTCTAGGATGAAAGGAGAGTCGATGTCGGGCTGTTTCAGAACTGTTGCAGAGATGAAACGTTGCTTTAGAAGATGAAAAGTTTGCATAGCTTCTTCAGACCACTTGGACGGATTAGCACCCTTCTTGGTTAATGCAGTGATAGGCGCCACAATGGTGGAAAAGTCTTGTATAAACTTTCTGTAATAATTGGCAAACCCTAAGAACCTCTGGACCCCTTTGAGGGTTAAGGGTATTGGCCAATTCTGGATTGCTTGTAGTTTCTCAGGATCCATCTCTAGTCCGGAACCGGACACAATGTAACCTAGAAACGGAATGGATTTAACTTCAAAAACACATTTCTCCAATTTACAATAGAGATGATTGACACGGAGACGGGACAGAACCTCCTTAACCCAAAAATGATGTTCCTCTAGATTATTGGCAAAGATGAGGATATCATCTAGATAAACTACGACAAGGCGGTATAAGATGTCCCTGAAGATCTCATTCACGAAATGCTGGAAGACAGCTGAAGCGTTGCTCAATCCGAAGGGCACGACAAGGTACTCATAATGTCCATCACGGGTGTTAAAGGCGGTCTTCCACTCGTCACCCTCACGGATCCGGATGAGATTGTAGGCACCCCTCAAATCCAACTTTGTAAAGATGGTTGCTCCACTAACTCTGTTGAAGAGCTCCGTAATCAATGGTAAAGGATATTGTTTTTTGACGGTAATGTCGTTCAGACCTCTGTAGTCGATGCACGGCCGCAGACCACCGTCTTTCTTCTTAACGAAGAAAAAGCCTGCGCCAGCTGGAGAAGAAGAAGGTCGGATAAAACCCTTTGCCAGGTTCTCTTTGATGTACTCCTCCATGGAGTGCGTCTCAGGCAGAGACAACGGATAAGTTCGGCATCGAGGTGGAACCTTCCCTGGAATGAGATCAATTGGGCAGTCCCATTCTCTATGAGGAGGAAGAATATCAGCAGAAGCTTTACTGAACACGTCCGTGTAATCTTGATATGGAGGAGGTGGAACATCAGACAACCTGGGGGAGGAATAACAAACAGGAAGCACTTTGGATAAACAGGTCTCAGCACAGGAGGGACCCCATGCCAGTATCTGCGTAGTCGTCCAGTCAATCGATGGATTGTGGAGACGGCGCTATGGAAGGCCTAAAACCACTGGATGTGTGGCTCTTGGAATCACTAAAAAGGAAATAAACTCTGCATGAAGAACTCCCACTCTCAGACGAACTGGTAGAGTCCTTAGTGAAATAACTGCGTCAAGAATCTTGCTGCCATCCACGGCAGTTAAGGAGATGGACGAGGAAAGTCTCTCGGTTGGTAGGGACCACCGTTTAACATAAGCTTCGGTTATGAAATTCCCAGCTGCTCCGGAATCAAGGAGGGCAAAGACGTTCCTGTAACGTTGAGCAACTTGGAGCGAGACTGGGAGATTACAATCATGAGGAGATGGAGAGGAGATCATTACTCCTAGCCGGCCCTCTCCTTGGCGAGCTAGGATTTGGAGTTTCCCGGACGTTTGGGACAGGCGTTGATAACGTGAGATGGAGCTGCACAGTAGAGACAGAGAGACTCAGAGAGACGTCTTCGGCGCTCAGCGGGAGATAGACGGGAACGACCAATTTGCATGGGCTCATCCTTGGATGGAGATGGTTGCCAAGGAGGAGGAGCAGAAGATTTAGGAATAGATGATGTTCCTCGCTCGATTGCCCTTTCTCTGAACCGCAGATCAACCTTCGTGCATAATGAAATTAGCTCATCCAACTTAGAGGGCAAGTCTCTGGTAGCTAACTCATCCTTGATGCGTTCAGATAAGCCATGCCAGAATGCAGCATACAGGGCCTCATCGTTCCATGCCAGTTCGGATTCCAGGATTTTGAACTGTATAAGATACTGTCCCACAGTACGTGTTCCCTGGCGTAAACGGAGAATCTCAGATGAAGCAGAGGTTACCCGGCCTAGCTCGTTGAAGATGCACCTGAATGTTGCAACAAAGTCAGTATAAGAGGACAGCAGGGGATCAGACTTCTCCCATAAAGGTGATGTTCAATCAAGGGCTGAGACACTGAGAAGGGAAATGATATAGGCAATTTTAGTACGGACACTGGGGAAATTGCCAGGTTGAAGCTCAAAATGGATTTCACATTGGTTGAGAAATCCCCTGCAGAACCTTGGAGGTCCGTCAAATTTTGCTGGCGTTGGAAGATGAAGACGTGGAATGGAAATGGGTAAGGTGGGTGGGGTTACAGCTGGTGTCACTGTGGTGGACGCACCGGACGTGCCAGGTCCACAGAGGGTCATCTGAATCGCATCCAGCCGAGTAGAGAGATCCTGGAGACAGCGGATGATGTGGCCTTCTGCAAAAGCCTGAATAGGGGAATGACCTGACTCTGAACTGACTTCATGTGGGGCAAGTTCAAAGGGTTGCAGAACCTTGCAAAACGTTGAAATCATTCTCCACTGTGCTTGAGTCAGTTACATTCCCCCTCCTTTGCCTATATCGTAGGTAGCTGTATAGGCTTGAATGGCCTTTTGCTGCTCCTCCATCCTCTGAAGCATATATAGGGATGAATTCCACCTCATTACCACCTCTGGCTGATGGCGAGGCAGGTTCAGCAGTGTTTGCTGGTGCTCCAGTCTTCGGCACGCGGTGGCTGAATGCCGAAAGTAGCCAGCAATTCTTCGGGCCACTGACAGCATCTCTTGCACGCCCCTGTCGTTTTTTAAATAATTCTGCACCACCAAATTCAATGTATGTGCAAAACATGGGATGTGCTGGAATATGCCCACATGTAATGCACGCACAATATTGGTGTCGTTGTCCGATGTCACAAATCTCCAGGAGTGTCCAATTGGGTAAGCCATTCTGCGATGATGTTCCCCAGTTTCCATAAGAGGTTGTCAGCTGTATGCCTCTTATGGAAAGTGGTGATACAAAGCGTAGCCTGCCTAGGAACGAGTTAGCATTTGCGAGATGCTGCTACTGGTGCCGCCGCTACTGTTCTTGCTGCGGGAGGCAATACATATACCCTTGTGCAGCCTCCTGATGTTCAAGTCTGGCTGCCAGTTCTTGGAATCAGCCAGGTGATAAAGTCACGGAGTGGATGCTGGATGGAATCAGCCAGGTGATGAAACATGGAGTGGATACTGTAAGATGCTAGTGAGCGTAGAAACAGAGGAGTTGAAGAATGGTTACCGGTGGTTAGTGGATACTGCTGGTAAATAGGGATCCGCTGGAACAACACCGGCACTTTCAGGAAGCTGGAATCTGCTGGAAGCGGACTGCTGGAAGCAGATGAGTAAATGGCTGGAAGCTGGAAACTGGAACAGCCACTGAGGACTGCAGAGTCAGGCTGCACGCAGGATGGTAGGCAGGTGCGGTTCTCTTGTGGATGCTGGAGACAGGAGCTGGAACCTGGAGAAACAACCACAGGAGAGAGAGACTGGAACAAGGTATGACAAACAAAGCACTGACGATTTCCTGGCCCAGGCACAGGATACTTATACCTGCAGCAAGGCAGGCATTAGCTGGACAATTATGCAGATTTCCAGAGGCAGTGGATAGGTGGAACTGGAGCAGGTGATTGGATCCAACATGGCTGCGCCCATGTTAGAACTTGGAGGGAAAGCTGGTTTAGAAAACCATGTGGAAACATAGCAGTAATGGCGGTGCCGGCCGCAGAGGACAGGTGACGCCAGATTGACAAGTGTATGCTGAGACACGTGGATGACAGCGGAGGCCGCGGCAGGCATGAAGCACCACTCTGACAACCTGCAACTAAGACACAGGAGCGGCGGCGGAGGCCACGGAGGACGGGAGACGCCATGCAGGATTCAAACATGGCGCCGCTGTGACAGCGTCTCAGAGTGACAGGAGGGATATGCAGAGTGTAGACACAGATGAGATCCAGACTTGGAACGCTGGGCCAGCCTCAGGAGACATCTAAACGGCAGGTAATGGCGTCCAGATACCCGGATCGTGACACAGGTCTTTGAACCTCTGCAGACTTGTGTCTGCCGGAAAGAGAGATACAACGTAGGTTTTAAATCTAGGATCGAGCACAGTGGCCAAAATGTAGTGCTCTGATTTCAACAGATTGACCACCCGTGAATCCTGGTTAAGTGAATTAAGGGCTCCATCCACAAGTCCCACATGCCTAGCGGAATCGCTCTATTTTAGCTCCTCCTTCAATCTCTCCAGCTTCTTCTGCAAAAGCCTGATTAGGGGAATGACCTGACTCTGAACTGACTTCATGTGGGGCAAGTTCAAAGGGTTGCAGAACCTTGCAAAACGTTGAAATCATTCTCCACTGTGCTTGAGTCAGTTACATTCCCCCTCCTTTGCCTATATCGTAGGTAGCTGTATAGGCTTGAATGGCTTTTTGCTGCTCCTCCATCCTCTGAAGCATATATAGGGATGAATTCCACCTCGTTACCACCTCTGGCTGATGGTGAGGCAGGTTCAGCAGTGTTTGCTGGTGCTCCAGTCTTCGGCACGCGGTGGCTGAATGCCGAAAGTAGCCAGCAATTCTTCGGGCCACTGACAGCATCTCTTGCACGCCCCTGTCGTTTTTTAAATAATTCTGCACCACCAAATTCAATGTATGTGCAAAACATGGGATGTGCTGGAATATGCCCACATGTAATGCACGCACAATATTGGTGTCGTTGTCCGATGTCACGAATCTCCAGGAGAGTCCAATTGGGGTGAGCCATTCTGCGATGATGTTCCCCAGTTTCCATAAGAGGTTGTCAGCTGTATGCCTCTTATGGAAAGTGGTGATACAAAGCGTAGCCTGCCTAGGAACGAGTTGGCATTTGCGAGATGCTGCTACTGGTGCCGCCGCTACTGTTCTTGCTGCGGGAGGCAATACATATACCCAGTGGGCTGTCACAGTCATATAGTTCTAAGTCTGCCCTGCTCCACCTGTCCACATGTCCGTGGTTAAGTGGACATTGGGTACAACTGCATTTTTTAGGACACTGGTGACTCTTTTTCTGAGGTCTGTGTACATTCTCGGTATCACCTGCCTAGAGAAGTGGAACCTAGAAGGTATTTGGTACCGGGAACACAGTACCTCAAGCAATTCTCTAATTCCAGTGAATTAACGGTGGATACCGGAGACACGTATAACACCAACGGAGCTGCCAGGACCTGAGTAATCCGCTTTGCAGTAGGATGACTGCTGTGATATTTAATCTTCTTTGCAAAGGACTGTTGGACAGTCAATTGCTTACTGGAAGTAGTACAAGTGGTTTTCCGACTTCCCCTCTGGGATGACGATCGACTTCCAGCAGCAACAACAGCAGCGCCAGCAGCAATAGGCGTTACACTCAAGGATGCACCGCAGAAATCTCAGGCAGGAGAGGACTCGTCACACTTGCCAATGACATGGCCTGCAGGACTATTGGTTTTCCTGTCTAAGGAGGAAATTGACACTGAGGGAGTTGGTGGTGTGGTTTGCAGGAGCTTGTTTACTAGAGGAAGGGATTTAGTTGTCAGTGGACTGCTTCCGCTGTCACCCAAAGTTTTTGAACTTGTCCATGACTTCTGGTGAATGCGCTCCAGGTGACGTATAAGGGAGGATGTTCATAGGTGGTTAACGTCCTTACCCCTACTTATTACAGCTTGACAAAGGCAACACATGGCTTGACACCTTTTGTCCACATTTCTGTTAAAATATTTCCACACCGAAGAGGTGATTTTTTTTGTAATTTGACCAGGCATGTCATTTGCGAGATGCTGCTACTGGTGCCGCCGCTACTGTTCTTGCTGCGGGAGGCAATACATATACCCAGTGGGCTGTCACAGTCATATAGTTCTAAGTCTGCCCTGCTCCACTTGTCCACATGTCCGTGGTTAAGTGGACATTGGGTACAACTGCATTTTTTAGGACACTGGTGACTCTTTTTCTGAGGTCTGTGTACATTCTCGGTATCACCTGCCTAGAGAAGTGGAACCTAGAAGGTATTTGGTACCGGGGACACACTAACTCAATAAATTTTCTAATTCCCTGTGAATTAACGGTGGATACCGGACACACGTTTAACACCACCCAGGTTGCCAAGGCCTGAGGTATCTGCTTTGCAGCAGAATGACTGCTGTGATATTTCATCTTCCTTGCAAAGGACTGTTGGACAGTCAATTGCTTACTGGAAGTAGTATAAGTGGTCTACTGACTTCCCCTCTGGGATGACGATCGACTCCCAGCAGCAACAACAGCAGCGCCAGTAGCAGTAGGCGTTACACTCAAGGATGCATCCGAGGAATCCCAGGCAGAAGATGACTCGTCAGACTTGCCAGTGCGATGGCCTGCAGGACTATTGCCTTTCCTGTCTAAGGAGGAAATTGACAATGAGGGAGTTGGTGGTGTGGTTTGCAGGAGCTTGGTTACAAGAGGAAGGGATTTAGTTGACAGTGGATTGCTTCCGCTGTCACCCAAAGTTTTTGAACTTGTCCATGACTTCTGGTGAATGCGCTCCAGGTGACGTATAAGGGAGGATGTTCATAGGTGGTTAACGTCCTTACCCCTACTTATTACAGCTTGACAAAGGTAACACATGGCTTGACACCTTTTGTCCACATTTCTGTTAAAATAATTCCACACTGAAGAGGTGATTTTTTTTGTAATTTGACCAGGCATGTCAATGGTCATATTCATCCCAGGGACAACAGGTGTCTCCCCGGGTGCCTGACTTATACAAACCACCTCACCATCAGAATCCTCCTTGTCAATTTCCTCCTCAGCGCCAACAACACCAATATCCTCATCCTGGTGTACATTCAACAGTGACATTTTCAATTTGACTTCAGGAACTGGACTGCGGGTGCTCCTTCCAGCATTTGCAGGGGGTGTGCAAATGGTGGAAGTCGCCACCTCTTCCCGTCCAGTGTTGGGAAGGTCAGGCATCGCAACCGACACAGGGGGTCATTCCGAGTTGATCGCTCGTTATTTTTTTTCCGCAATGGAGCGATTAGTCGCTAATGCGCATGCGCAGTGTCCGCAGTGCGACTGCGCCAAGTAAATTTGCTATGCAGTTAGGTATTTTACTCACGGCATTACAAGGTTTTTTCTTCGTTCTGGTGATCGTAATGTGATTGACAGAAAGTGGGTGTTTCTGGGCGGAAACAGGCCGTTTTATGGGAGTGTGTGAAAAAACGCTACCGTTTCTGGGAAAAACGCGGGAGTGTCTGAAGAAACGGGGGAGTGTCTGGGCGAACGCTGGGTGTGTTTGTGACGTCAAACCAGGAACGAAACTGACTGAACTGATCGCAGATGCCGAGTAAGTCTGGAGCTACTCAGAAACTGCTAAGAAGTGTCTGTTCGCAATTCTGCTAATCTTTAGTTAGCAATTTTGATAAGCTAAGATTCACTCCCAGTAGGCGGCGGCTTAGCGTGTGCAATGCTGCTAAAAGCAGCTTGCGAGCGAACAACTCGGAATCACCCCCACAATTGGACTCTCCTTGGGGATTTGTGATTTAGAAGAATGTACAGTTCTTTGCTGTGCTTTTGCCAGCTTAAATCTTTTCATTTTTCTAGCGGGAGGATGAGTGCTTTCATCCTCATGTGAAGCTGAACCACTAGCCATGAACCTAGGACAAGCCTCAGCCGTTCCTTGCCACTCCCTCTAGTAAATGTCATATTGGCAAGTTTACAATTCTCATCAGACGCTTTTAATTTTGATTTTTGGGTCATTTTACTGAACTTTTGTCTTTTGGATTTTACATGCTCTCTACTATGACATTGGGCATCGGCCTTGGCAGACGATGTTGATGGCATTTTATCATCTCTGCCATGACTAGTGGCTGCAGCTTCAGCACGAGGTGGAAGTGGATCTTGATCTTTCCCTATTTTACCCTCCACATTTTTGTTCTTCATTTTTTAATGTGTGGAATTATATGCCAGTAATATATATATATAGCAATGGCCTACTGTACCATACTGCTATATATATATTAGTGATGTGCACCGGACATTTTTCGGGTTTTGTGTTTTGGTTTTGAGTTCGGTTCCGCGGCCGTGTTTTGGGTTCGAACGCGTTTTGGCAAAACCTCACCAAATTTTTTTTGTCGGATTCGGGTGTGTTTTGGATTCGGGTGTTTTTTTCAAAAACCCTAAAAACCAGCTTAAATCATTGAATTTGGGGGTGATTTTGATCCCATAGTATTATTAACCTCAATAACCATAATTTCCACTTATTTCCAGTCTATTCTGAACACCTCACACCTCGCAATATTATTTTTAGTCCTAAAATTTGCACCGAGGTCGCTGGATGGCTAAGCTAAGCGACACAAGTGGCTGACACAAACACCTGGCCCATCTAGGAGTGGCACTGCAGTGTCACGTAGGATTGCCCTTCCAAAAACTACTCCCCACACAGCACATGACGCAAAGAAGAAAAAAAAGAGGCGCAATGACGTAGCTGTGTGAGTAAGCTAAGCGACCCTAGTGGCCAACACAAACACCTGGCACATCTAGGAGTGGCACTGCAGTGTCACGCAGGATGGCCCTTCCAAAAACTACTCCCCAAACAGCACATGACGCAAAGAAGAAAAAAAAGAGGCGCAATGAGGTAGCTGTGTGAGTAAGCTAAGCGACCCTAGTGGCCGACACAAACACCTGGCCCATCTAGGAGTGGCACTGCAGTGTCACGCAGGATAGCCCTTCCAAAAACGACTCCCCAAACAGCACATGACGCAAAGAAGAAAAAAAAGAGGCGCAATGAGGTAGCTGTGTGAGTAAGCTAAGCGACCCTAGTGGCCGACACAAACACCTGGCCCATCTAGGAGTGGCACTGCTGTGTCACGCAGGATGGCCCTTCCAAAAACTACTCCGCAAACAGCACATGACGCAAAGAAGAAAAAAAAGAGGCGCAATGAGGTAGCTGTGTGAGTAAGCTAAGCGACCCTAGTGGCCGACACAAACACCTGGCCCATCTAGGAGTGGCACTGCACTGTCACGCAGGATGGCCCTTCCAAAAAAGACTCCCCAAACAGCACATGACGCAAAGAAAAAAAGAGGCGCAATGATTTTACATGCTCTGTACTATGACATTGGGCATCGGCCTTGGCAGACGACGTTGATGGCATTTCATCGTCTCGGCCATGACTAGTGGCAGCAGCTTCAGCACGAGGTGGAAGTGGATCTTGATCTTTCCCTATTTTTTTTCCCTCCACATTTTTGTTCTCCATATTTTGCGCACAACTAAAAGCCACCACAGGTATACAATGTAGATGGATGGATAGTATAGTTTTACTTATACTTATGGACGACGAGTGACGACACAGAGGTAGGTACAGCCCTGGCCTACCGTACTGCTGCTTAGTGCTTATATATATGATATACTGTATAACGGACCTGGTGGACACTGTCAGCAGACTGCTAAACTAGTATGAAGAAAGAAAAAAAAAACACCACAGGTATACAATGTAGATGGATGGATAGTATAGTATTACTTATACTTATGGACGACGAGTGACGACACAGAAGTAGGTACAGCCGTGGCCTACCGTACTGCTGCTTAGTGCTTATATATATGATATACTGTATAACGGACCTGGTGGACAGTGTCAGCAGACTGCTAAACTAGTATGAAGAAAGAAAAAAAAAACACCACAGGTATACAATGTAGATGGATGGATAGTATAGTATTACTTATACTTATGGATGACGAGTGACGACACAGAGGTAGGTACTGCCCTGGCCTACCGTACTGCTGCTTAGTGCTTATATATATGATATACTGTATAACGGACCTGGTGGACACTGTCAGCAGACTGCTAAACAAACTAGTATGAAGAAAGAAAACAAAAAACACCACAGGTATACAATGTAGATGGATGGATAGTATAGTATTACTTATACTTATGGACGACGAGTGCACTGACGACACAGAGGTAGGTACAGCCGTGGCCTACCGTACTGCTGCTTAGTGCTTAATTATATATATAATATACTGTATAACGGACCTGGTGGACACTGTCAGCAGACTGCTAAACAAACTAGCATGAAGAAAGAAAAAAAAAACACCACAGTGTTTTTCAGGCAGACAAACGTATACTGGACTGGTGGTCACTGTCAGCAAAACTGTGCACTGTACTCCTGCTATAACTGCTCCCCAGTCACCACAATTAGGCCGTGTGAGCAGTGCACTCAGCACAGATATATCATGCAGCAGTGCAGCCCACTGAGTGAGCACAGATATGGTGGAGCGTTTTTTTTCAGGCAGAGAAACAACGGATTAAACTCATAACCCTGCACTGTACTCCCTAACAGCTGCTCCCCGTCCCCAATCCTCCCCACAATTAAAACTAAGTCACTCAGTTTTTTTTCTTCTAATACAACGGAGAGGACGCCAGCCACGTCCTCTCCCTATCAATCTTAATGCACGTGTGAAAATGGCGGCGACGCGCGGCTCCTTATATAGAATCCGAGCCTCGCAAGAATCCGACAGCGGGATGATGACGTTCGGGCGCGCTCGGGTTAACCGAGCAAGGCGGGAGGATCCGAGTCGCTCGGACCCGTGTAAAAAAAAGGTGAATTTCGGGCGGGTTCGGATTCCGAGGAACCGAACCCGCTCATCACTAATATATATACTGGTGGTCAGCAAAATTCTGCACTGTCCTCCTACTATATACTGCGCACAACTAAAATGCAGCACAGGAATGGATGGATAGTATACTTGACGACACAGAGGTAGAGCAGTGGATTACTGTACCGTACTGCTATATATATACTGGTGGTCAGCAAAATTCTGCACTGTCCTCCTACTATATACTACAACAGATATGGAGCGTTTTTCCCTCATTGAACGTAGATATTTTCAGCAAACTGAGCACAGATATTTGCAAGCACACTGAGCACAGATATTTGCAGTACACTGAGCACAGATATTTGCAGCACACTGAACATAGAAACTTATGGAACGCAAACACAATTTTCTCGCTATCATCTCCAAAGCACGAGTGAAAATGGCGGCGATGCGCGGCTCCTTATATAGAATATGAATCTCGCGAGAATCCGACAGTGGGATGATGCCGTTCGGGCGCGCTTGGGTTAACCGGGCAAGGCGGGAAGATCTGAGTCTGCCTTGGAACCGTGTAAAATAGGTGAAGTTCGGGGGGGTTCGGATCTCAACGAACTGAACCCGCTCATCACTACTTTTTACACATAACGGTAGACAGCATGCCCTTATTACACATAATGGCAGACAGCGTGCCCTTGTTACACATAACGGCAGACAGCGTGCCCTTGTTACACATAATGGCAGACAGCATGCCCTTGTTACACATAACGGCAGACAGCGTGCCTTTGTTACACATAACGGCAGACAGCGTGCCTTTAGTTTTTACACATTACGGCAGACAGCCCCCCCTCCCCCCCAGCCAAAACACACGCCCCCTGCAAATAATCGATCGTATATTGAGGTGTCATGAAATAAATAACCAACGTTTCAGGGACTATGTGACAAGCTCTAGGACAAATAGGCAGATTTGAGCATAATGAACATCTGTGCACATGTGCATGTTCTGGGTGTACTACTGAACTATACCATAATGCACAGACCTATTTTACCTAGAGATGAGCGCCTGAAATTTTTCGGGTTTTGTGTTTTGGTTTTGGGTTCGGTTCCGCGGCCGTGTTTTGGGTTCGAACGCGTTTTGGCAAAACCTCACCGAATTTTTTTTGTCGGATTCGGGTGTGTTTTGGATTCGGGTGTTTTTTTCAAAAAACACTAAAAAACAGCTTAAATCATAGAATTTGGGGGTCATTTTGATCCCAAAGTATTATTAACCTCAAAAACCATAATTTACACTCATTTTCAGTCTATTCTGAATACCTCACACCTCACAATATTATTTTTAGTCCTAAAATTTGCACCGAGGTCGCTGTGTGAGTAAGATAAGCGACCCTAGTGGCCGACACAAACACCGGGCCCATCTAGGAGTGGCACTGCAGTGTCACGCAGGATGTCCCTTCCAAAAAACCCTCCCCAAACAGCACATGACGCAAAGAAAAAAAGAGGCGCAATGAGGTAGCTGTGTGAGTAAGATTAGCGACCCTAGTGGCCGGCACAAACACCGGGCCCATCTAGGAGTGGCACTGCAGTGTCACGCAGGATGGCCCTTCCAAAAAACCCTCCCCAAACAGCACATGACGCAAAGAAAAAAAGAGGCGCAATGAGGTAGCTGTGTGAGTAAGATTAGCGACCCTAGTGGCCGACACAAACACCGGGCCCATCTAGGAGTGGCACTGCAGTGTCACGCAGGATGTCCCTTCCAAAAAACCCTCCCCAAACAGCACATGACGCAAAGAAAAAAAGAGGCGCAATGAGGTAGCTGACTGTGTGAGTAAGATTAGCGACCCTAGTGGCCGACACAAACACCGGGCCCATCTAGGAGTGGCACTGCAGTGTCACGCAGGATGTCCCTTCCAAAAAACCCTCCCCAATCAGCACATGATGCAAAGAAAAAGAAAAGAAAAAAGAGGTGCAAGATGGAATTGTCCTTGGGCCCTCCCACCCACCCTTATGTTGTATAAACAAAACAGGACATGCACACTTTAACCAACCCATCATTTCAGTGACAGGGTCTGCCACACGACTGTGACTGATATGACGGGTTGGTTTGGACACCCCCCCCAAAAAAGAAGCAATTAATCTCTCCTTGCACAAACTGGCTCTACAGAGGCAAGATGTCCACCTCATCTTCACCCTCCGATATATCACCGTGTACATCCCCCTCCTCACAGATTATCAATTCGTCCCCACTGGAATCCACCATCTCAGCTCCCTGTGTACTTTGTGGAGGCAATTGCTGCTGGTCAATGTCTCCGCGGAGGAATTGATTATAATTCATTTTAATGAACATCATCTTCTCCACATTTTCTGGATGTAACCTCGTACGCCGATTGCTGACAAGGTGAGCGGCGGCACTAAACACTCTTTCGGAGTACACACTTGTGGGAGGGCAACTTAGGTAGAATAAAGCCAGTTTGTGCAAGGGCCTCCAAATTGCCTCTTTTTCCTGCCAGTATAAGTACGGACTGTGTGACGTGCCTACTTGGATGCGGTCACTCATATAATCCTCCACCATTCTATCAATGTTGAGAGAATCATATGCAGTGACAGTAGACGACATGTCCGTAATCGTTGTCAGGTCCTTCAGTCCGGACCAGATGTCAGCATCAGCAGTCGCTCCAGACTGCCCTGCATCACCGCCAGCGGGTGGGCTCGGAATTCTGAGCCTTTTCCTCGCACCCCCAGTTGCGGGAGAATGTGAAGGAGGAGATGTTGACAGGTCGCGTTCCGCTTGACTTGACAATTTTGTCACCAGCAGGTCTTTGCACCCCAGCAGACTTGTGTCTGCCGGAAAGAGAGATCCAAGGTAGGCTTTAAATCTAGGATCGAGCACGGTGGCCAAAATGTAGTGCTCTGATTTCAACAGATTGACCATCCGTGAATCCTTGTTAAGCGAATTAAGGGCTGCATCCACAAGTCCCACATGCCTAGCGGAATCGCTCCCTTTTAGCTCCTTCTTCAATGCCTCCAGCTTCTTCTGCAAAAGCCTGATGAGGGGAATGACCTGACTCAGGCTGGCAGTGTCTGAACTGACTTCACGTGTGGCAAGTTCAAAGGGCATCAGAACCTTGCACAACGTTGAAATCATTCTCCACTGCACTTGAGACAGGTGCATTCCACCTCCTATATCGTGCTCAATTGTATAGGCTTGAATGGCCTTTTGCTGCTCCTCCAACCTCTGAAGCATATAGAGGGTTGAATTCCACCTCGTTACCACTTCTTGCTTCAGATGATGGCAGGGCAGGTTCAGTAGTTTTTGGTGGTGCTCCAGTCTTCTGTACGTGGTGCCTGTACGCCGAAAGTGTCCCGCAATTTTTCTGGCCACCGACAGCATCTCTTGCACGCCCCTGTCGTTTTTTAAAAAATTCTGCACCACCAAATTCAAGGTATGTGCAAAACATGGGACGTGCTGGAATTTGCCCATATTTAATGCACACACAATATTGCTGGCGTTGTCCGATGCCACAAATCCACAGGAGAGTCCAATTGGGGTAAGCCATTCCGCGATGATCTTCCTCAGTTGCCGTAAGAGGTTTTCAGCTGTGTGCGTATTCTGGAAACCGGTGATACAAAGCGTAGCCTGCCTAGGAAAGAGTTGGCGTTTGCGAGATGCTGCTACTGGTGCCGCCGCTGCTGTTCTTGCGGCGGGAGTCCATACATCTACCCAGTGGGCTGTCACAGTCATATAGTCCTGACCCTGCCCTGCTCCACTTGTCCACATGTCCGTGGTTAAGTGGACATTGGGTACAGCTGCATTTTTTAGGACACTGGTGACTCTTTTTCTGAGGTCTGTGTACATTTTCGGTATCGCCTGCCTAGAGAAATGGAACCTAGATGGTATTTGGTACCGGGGACACAGTACCTCCAACAAGTCTCTAGTTGGCTCTGCAGTAATGATGGATACCGGAACCACGTTTCTCACCACCCAGGATGCCAAGGCCTCAGTTATCCGCTTTGCAGTAGGATGACTGCTGTGATATTTCATCTTCCTCGCAAAGGACTGTTGAACAGTCAATTGCTTACTGGAAGTAGTACAAGTGGGCTTACGACTTCCCCTCTGGGATGACCATCGACTCCCAGCGGCAACAACAGCAGCGCCAGCAGCAGTAGGCGTTACACGCAAGGATGCATCGGAGGAATCCCAGGCAGGAGAGGACTCGTCAGAATTGCCAGTGACATGGCCTGCAGGACTATTGGCATTCCTGGGGAAGGAGGAAATTGACACTGAGGGAGTTGGTGGGGTGGTTTGCGTGAGCTTGGTTACAAGAGGAAGGGATTTACTGGTCAGTGGACTGCTTCCGCTGTCACCCAAAGTTTTTGAACTTGTCACTGACTTATTATGAATGCGCTGCAGGTGACGTATAAGGGAGGATGTTCCGAGGTGGTTAACGTCCTTACCCCTACTTATTACAGCTTGACAAAGGGAACACACGGCTTGACACCTGTTGTCCGCATTTCTGGTGAAATACCTCCACACCGAAGAGCTGATTTTTTTGGTATTTTCACCTGGCATGTCAACGGCCATATTCCTCCCACGGACAACAGGTGTCTCCCCGGGTGCCTGACTTAAACAAACCACCTCACCATCAGAATCCTCCTGGTCAATTTCCTCCCCAGCGCCAGCAACACCCATATCCTCCTCATCCTGGTGTACTTCAACACTGACATCTTCAATCTGACTATCAGGAACTGGACTGCGGGTGCTCCTTCCAGCACTTACAGGGGGCGTGCAAATGGTGGAAGGCGCATGCTCTTCACGTCCAGTGTTGGGAAGGTCAGGCATCGCAACCGACACAATTGGACTCTCCTTGTGGATTTGGGATTTCGAAGAATGCACAGTTCTTTGCTGTGCTGCTTTTGCCAGCTTGAGTCTTTTCATTTTTCTAGCGAGAGGCTGAGTGCTTCCATCCTCATGTGAAGCTGAACCACTAGCCATGAACATAGGCCAGGGCCTCAGCCGTTCCTTGCCACTCCGTGTGGTAAATGGCATATTGGCAAGTTTACGCTTCTCCTCCGACAATTTTATTTTAGGTTTTGGAGTCCTTTTTTTACTGATATTTGGTGTTTTGGATTTGACATGCTCTGTACTATGACATTGGGCATCGGCCTTGGCAGACGACGTTGCTGGCATTTCATCGTCTCGGCCATGACTAGTGGCAGCAGCTTCAGCACGAGGTGGAAGTGGATCTTGATCTTTCCCTAATTTTGGAACCTCAACATTTTTGTTCTCCATATTTTAATAGGCACAACTAAAAGGCACCTCAGGTAAACAATGGAGATGGATGGATTGGATACTAGTATACAATTATGGACGGGCTGCCGAGTGCCGACACAGAGGTAGCCACAGCCGTGAACTACCGCACTGTACTGTGTCTGCTGCTAATATATAGACTGGTTGATAAAGAGATAGTATACTCGTAACTAGTATGTATGTATAAAGAAAGAAAAAAAAACCACGGTTAGGTGGTATATACAATTATGGACGGGCTGCCGAGTGCCGACACAGAGGTAGCCACAGCCGTGAACTACCGCACTGTACTGTGTCTGCTGCTAATATATAGACTGGTTGATAAAGAGATAGTATACTCGTAACTAGTATGTATGTATAAAGAAAGAAAAAAAAACCACGGTTAGGTGGTATATACAATTATGGACGGGCTGCCGAGTGCCGACACAGAGGTAGCCACAGCCGTGAACTACCGCACTGTACTGTGTCTGCTGCTAATATAGACTGGTTGATAAAGAGATAGTATACTCGTAACTAGTATGTATGTATAAAGAAAGAAAAAAAAACCACGGTTAGGTGGTATATACAATTATGGACGGGCTGCCGAGTGCCGACACAGAGGTAGCCACAGCCGTGAACTACCGCACTGTACTGTGTCTGTTGCTAATATATAGACTGGTTGATAAAGAGATAGTATACTCGTAACTAGTATGTATGTATAAAGAAAGAAAAAAAAACCACGGTTAGGTGGTATATACAATTATGGACGGGCTGCCGAGTGCCGACACAGAGGTAGCCACAGCCGTGAACTACCGCACTGTACTGTGTCTGCTGCTAATATAGACTGGTTGATAAAGAGATAGTATACTCGTAACTAGTATGTATGTATAAAGAAAGAAAAAAAAACCACGGTTAGGTGGTATATACAATTATGGACGGGCTGCCGAGTGCCGACACAGAGGTAGCCACAGCCGTGAACTACCGCACTGTACTGTGTCTGCTGCTAATATATAGACTGGTTGATAAAGAGATAGTATACTCGTAACTAGTATGTATGTATAAAGAAAGAAAAAAAAACCACGGTTAGGTGGTATATACAATTATGGACGGGCTGCCGAGTGCCGACACAGAGGTAGCCACAGCCGTGAACTACCGCACTGTACTGTGTCTGCTGCTAATATAGACTGGTTGATAAAGAGATAGTATACTCGTAACTAGTATGACTATAAAGAAAGAAAAAAAAAACACGGTTAGGTGGTATATACAATTATGGACGGGCTGCCGAGTGCCGACACAGAGGTAGCCACAGCCGTGAACTACCGCACTGTACTGTGTCTGCTGCTAATATAGACTGGTTGATAAAGAGATAGTATACTACTAATATTATATATACTGGTGGTCAGGTCACTGGTCACTAGTCACACTGGCAGTGGCACTCCTGCAGCAAAAGTGTGCACTGTTTAATTTTAATATAATATTATGTACTCCTGGCTCCTGCTATAACCTATAACTGGCACTGCAGTAGTGCTCCCCAGTCTCCCCCACAATTATAAGCTGTGTGAGCTGAGCAGTCAGACAGATATATAATATATATAGATGATGCAGCACACTGGCCTGAGCCTGAGCAGTGCACACAGATATGGTATGTGACTGACTGAGTCACTGTGTGTATCGCTTTTTTCAGGCAGAGAACGGATATATTAAATAAACTGCACTGTGTGTCTGGTGGTCACTCACTATATAATATATTATGTACTCCTGGCTCCTGCTATAACCTATAACTGGCACTGCAGTAGTGCTCCCCAGTCTCCCCCACAATTATAAGCTGTGTGAGCTGAGCAGTCAGACAGATATATATAATATTATATATAGATAATAGATGATGCAGCACACTGGCCTGAGCCTGAGCAGTGCACACAGATATGGTATGTGACTGAGTCACTGTGTGCTGTGTATCGCTTTTTTCAGGCAGAGAACGGATTATAAAGTAAACTGCACTGTCCTCACTAGTAAACTCTCTCCACTCAGTCTCTACACTTCTACAGTAACAGTACTCCTCCTAGTCAGCTCCAGTAAATCTCTCTCAGTCTCTTATAATCTAAATGGAGAGGACGCCAGCCACGTCCTCTCCCTATCAATCTCAATGCACGTGTGAAAATGGCGGCGACGCGCGGCTCCTTATATAGAATCCGAGTCTCGCGATAGAATCCGAGCCTCGCGAGAATCCGACAGCGTCATGATGACGTTCGGGGCGCGCTCGGGTTAACCGAGCAAGGCGGGAAGATCCGAGTCGCTCGGACCCGTGAAAAAAAACATGAAGTTCTGGCGGGTTCGGATTCAGAGAAACCGAACCCGCTCATCTCTAATTTTACCCCCCCTACACACACACACACACACACACACACACACACACACACTCAAAAGTTAGCAACCACAGTGTTCACTGCTGCTTTGATGGATTAATTCACCTGCTTTTATCGCTCTTATTGGCAGGGATCCTGCCTGGAATGATGACACCCCCCTCCCCACAGATACTCAAATCGCGGGTAAAATGCTGTCAGTGGGCTGAGCCTAATGCAGCGAGTGGGCGGAGCTACGATCGTGACCCGCTATCAGAAAAAAAATCTTTTAAGTTAATCAGGGGGCGGTTTCTGGGTACGCGTGCGCCAGTGAGAGGGACAGCAGCAGCAGCGCCTCAACCTAAAACACAGCGCTGCTGCGGCTCCCTCCTCCACCTCCCTCCTCCTCCTTCCCCTCGTGTCCGCTGCCTGCGCTGCTCTCCTCTCCTGTCTGGGCGGCTGTGTGCTGCGGGCAGCGGTTGCCCGCAGCACACAGCGGCATGTAATGAGTCAGTTTGACTCATTACATGCTTTGGGCCCCTGGACAGTGGCGGGCCCAGTGCAATGCACTGGTTGCACTGGCGGTAGTTCCGCCTCTGCCTCCTTGTTCTCTTGATAAAACAAAATAAATGGACCAAAGGAGTGTTATGTTTATTAGTATAGCAAAAAGGCACACAACTGGACATAATCATGCTGCACTGCAGTTGGAGCTGATGTAACATGTGCAGAGAAATTTAGATTTGGGTGAGTAACATTTTTTCTGTGCAGGATCAATACTAGCTGCTGTTACATGTAGCCCCAAATGTTAGACAACTTTCATTTTTACACTATACTGTAATTTAGATTTCCATTTCAACACCCCCCACCCAAATCTTACTCTGCACATGCTACATCTGCCCTGTCTGCAGTGCAACATGGGTTTGTCCAGTTGCTTGCTTTTTTGCTTTACTTACAAACATTAATTTAACCCTGCGTGTGATAATGAAGAGCTCGTCCTGGTGACCTCTTCTATGCATTTTATCTTTAAATTTGATTACAGCTAACGGTAACTTTCTGCTTCAGAGACAAGAAGTAGCAAGCCTACTGTACCCTGCCATATAGCGACTTCCTGTAAACTCCCCTGCTAATTCACCTGGCAACATTTCAGAAATAAACCCATACTTACCGACATTTCAAATCTCCTCTCCGGGAGATGCCTGGAGAGGAGAAGCAGGTGGGCGGTGATGAGGGTGGGGCTGAGATAATGACATCATTAAACCCCGCCTACTCACCAGGAAAAGTCCACAGTTGGTTAATATTTGCATAGGGGACGGAGCTAAACCGACACGATTAGCATATCATTGCGTTATTAGGCTCCACCCCCTCCGCCAGTCCGCAATTTTGCTATGTCTTTCTCCACAATCTGCCCACTTCACTAGGAAGTGGGCAGAATGCGGGAGGAGTGCCCACTCTTCCGGGGCTGCGGGGGATTACTCGAAAAACCGGGTGTCTCCCGCAGAATCCGGGAGAGTAGGTAAATATGAATAAACCTCAAAACATAACTTCACATAGGGGGTCATTCCGAGTTGGTTGTAGCTGTGCTAAATTTAGCACAGTTACAATCAGGCACTCAGACATGCGGGGGGACGCCCAGCATGGGGCTATCCAACCCCGCATGTCAGTGCCGCCCCCCCCCCCCCTTCCTGCAGAAATGCAAAAGCATCGCACAGCAGTGATGCTTTTGTATCTCAAGAGTTACTTCCGGCCAGCGCAGCTCCTGCCGCTGGCCAGGAGAACCTTTTTGCTGCCCCGCGTCGCAGCAGCTGCGCGTGACGTCACGCAGGGGCTGTGGCCCCCCCCAACGGTCCGGCCATGCGTGCGCTGGCCGGGCCGCGCCTCCTAAATGGCGGCTTAATGCGGCCATCCAGTACCCTCCCGCCCAGCGACCGCCTTTGCTTCAGAGGCAATTGCTAGGCAATGACGGCTGCCATGAGCCG
The DNA here is from genome assembly GCF_028390025.1 of Pseudophryne corroboree. NCBI lineage: Eukaryota > Metazoa > Chordata > Amphibia > Anura > Myobatrachidae > Pseudophryne > Pseudophryne corroboree. The sequence continues at coordinate 403,860,088 of NC_086451.1, forward strand.
GCGCACTGCAACACCGGCACATGCGTAGTTCCGACCCGAGCGCTGCACTGCGATAAACTGCAGCGAGTGATCGGGTCGGAATGACCCCCTTAATGCACAACACCTTATATACACCCATCACTTACAATACATGATAATAATAACCATACACATCTAAATATCACAGAAATTACACATATGCAAAATTGCAAATGCAATTTATACAAATAAGCAGCATTACATCAAATGGATCTCCTGATTAAAGAATGGCCCACTTAATGTTACTGTGTATCCCTTTCACAACTACAAAAAAAACGAGACTCTTGTCATAATGTGTAAGCCCTCCTTTTGTTCAGATTACAGCATCAAAACAGAGTTGCCTACCCTCCCTCATTCTGCAGGAGACTCCCTGAAATAGTATCAATCTGCCTCACTCCCTGAATAGTCCAGCAATCTCCCTGATTGCACCTTGGCATTCATTCCGAGTTGATCGCTCGCAAGCTGCTTTTAGCAGCATTGCACACGCTAGGCCGCTGCCTACTGGGAGTGAATCTTAGCTTATCAAAATTGCGAATGAACGATTCTCAAAAATGCGATTAGACACTTCTTAGCAGTTTCTGAGTAGCTCCAGACTTACTCGGCATCTGCGATCAGTTCAGTCCGTTTAGTTCCTGGTTTGATGTCACAAACACACTCAGCGTTCGCCCAGACACTCCTCCGTTTCTCCAGCCACTCCCGCATTTTTCCCAGAAACGGTAGCGTTTTTTCGCACACACCCTTAAAACGGCCAGTTTCCGCCCAGAAGCAACCACTTCCTGTCAATCACATTACGATCACCAGAACGATGAAAAAAACGTGAGTAAAATACCTAACTGCATAGCAAATTTACTTAGCGCAGTCGCACTGCGGATATTGCGCATGCGCAGTAAGCGGAAAATCGCTGCGATGCGAAGAAAAATACAGAGCGAACAACTCGTAATGACCCCCCTTATCCCTATTATACAGCTGTTACATTCTTGGGGTAAAAAAAGAAATCAGAGATATATAGTACATTCAAATAGGCTCATCAGTGCCATTTCCCTGCATTGGTTATAAGGCACAATGATCCCTATGGCTACATGCATATTAAATAAGGTTTCTCGTGGCCACTTACAGTATATGGAAGCTCTTGTAAAACACAATGGGGGTAATTCCAAGTTGATCGCAACAGGATTTTTGTTAGCAGTTGGGCAAAACCATGGCCCTCATTCCGAGTTGTTCGCTCGCTAGCTGCTTTTAGCAGCATTGTACACGCTAAGCCACCGCCCTCTGGGAGTGTATCTTAACTTAGCAGAATAGCGAACGAAAGATTAGCAGGATTGCGAATAGAAATTTCTTAGCAGTTTCTGAGTAGCTCGAGACTTACTCCTACACTGTTCAGTCAGTTTCGTTCCTGATTTGACGTCACAAACACACCCAGCGTTCGCCCAGCCACTCCCCGGTTTCTCCAGACACTCCCGCGTTTTTCCCTGACACGCCTGCGTTTTTCCGCACACTCCCATAAAACGGCCAGTTTCCGCCCAGAAACACCCACTTCCTGTCAATCACACTACGATCAGCAGAACGATGGAAAAACCTTGTTAGGCCGTGAGTAAAATACCAAACTTTTGTGCAAATTTACTTGGCGTAGGCGCACTGCGAACATTGCGCGTGCGCAGTTTGCGACTAATCGCTCCGTAGCGGAAAAAATAACAAGCGAACAACTCGGAATGACCCCCTATGTGCACTGCAGGGGAGGAAGATTTAACATGTGCAGAGAGAGTTAGATTTGGGTGGGGTGTGTTCAAACTGAAATCTAAATTGCAGTATAAAAATAAAGCAGCCAGTATTTACCCTGCACAGAAACAAAATAACCCACCCAAATCTAACTTTCTCTGCAAATGTTATATCTGCCCCCCCCCCCCCCCTGCAGTGCACATGGTTTTGCCCAACTGCTAAAAAATGTCCTGCTGCAATCAACTTGGAATTACCCCCAACACACGAACAATTCCTTGAAAATATCAGTGTCTTTTCATAAACATGTAGATCTTACTGACTTTCGGGCTCATTTACATGTGGATGTAAGTCGTTTTCATAACAGGCCTCTCCGATGTAGCAGTACACGTCCGCGCTTATAGGTGTGACGTTCACAATCTCCCTGAAATTGTTTTTTCAAAGCAGGCAAGTATGCATCAACACGATAGTCCGTGGACTCCACAAGATCTCTGAAATACTGTGTAGATATTGTACAGCATACCTGCCAAATAATGGTCTGCAATTCCCTAATATTTGCCTGTGGTGGAACGATGCCATTGATTGCACATTGGGAGTTGATTGCAGATGTGCTAAATTTAGCACATCTATGAGCAGTTACTCTGACGTGCGGGGTGACACTCAGCACAGGGTTAGTCTGCCCCGCATGTCAGGCCCTACCTCTTCCCTCCCGCCTAGGTACTAAACATCCTAGTGATATTTGGTGGACCCCTTTCTTTGAAAGTAAAGCATTCGTAACCTAGAACCAGAAATAATGACACGGAGACTTGAATTTTGGCAGAAAATTGCTAGCTATTTATTTGTCCCTATCCATTAGGAAACCTGTAATAAAGAAATTAATTTAATATGCCGCTCCAGCCGGCATATGGTGGCGGCCCAAAAGAACGGCTCAATTAACCTAAATTAACCTTAAATAACCAACCCTATAAATTTACTAAAACTTATCATAAACCGGTAATAGGTGACAACTCAACCCCCACAGTGACTACCCACCGCTCCTGGGTGCCCTGCCGCTGCCTTCCCGGACGGGTGGTCAAGCGGCCATAAGTCGATGGAGGTGAGTGCACCTAAACCACAACAAACTGTAAAACACTACAGTTTTCTCTACAATACAAAACTGCCGTTCTTTTCCGCCAATAAATAGCCAACGATAAACCAGCCAACAACTTAACGCCAAAGCACCACGTGCCAGAATCTCTTAGTACCAGGGCGGGAGGGCGGGAAAGCAAATCCACCAAGAGAACTAAGATGGCCTCACCTTCCCTATATATATCAAACCCTCCCCCTAAAAGGCTGTACTTTCCTAACAGCTAGGTCCACCACTCCCAAGATGTTTAACTCTTTCCTTTCCTATGCAGTCAATTCTCTCTCCTAAACATCCTAATGATATTTGGTGGACCCCTTTCTTTGAAAGTAAAGCATTCGTAACCTAGAACCAGAAATAATGACACGGAGACTTGAATTTTGGCAGAAAATTGCTAGCTATTTATTTGTCCCTATCCATTAGGAAACCTGTAATAAAGAAATTAATTTAATATGCCGCTCCAGCCGGCATATGGTGGCGGCCCAAAAGAACGGCTCAATTAACCTAAATTAACCTTAAATAACCAACCCTATAAATTTACTAAAACTTATCATAAACCGGTAATAGGTGACAACTCAACCCCCACAGTGACTACCCACCGCTCCTGGGTGCCCTGCCGCTGCCTTCCCGGATGGGTGGTCAAGCGGCCATAAGTCGATGGAGGTGAGTGCACCTAAACCACAACAAACTGTAAAACACTACAGTTTTCCCTACAATACAAAACTGCCGTTCTTTTCCGCCAACAGCGAAAGACTCATCCCCAAAGTCTTTCGCACCGCCACCATAAACCTACCCTAACTCCTGCAAAGCGAAACCTAGATCCTCCAGAAAAAACATCATCCCCTCATTGGATAGATGTACTCCATCACGCCGGAAAAGGTGGCTGTCTCTGAACCGAATCCTCGGGTGGCGAACCACCCTCCCTCCGTGGGACAGCACCCACTTTGCCACCGCCCCGTTCACCTTTTTCCGGGCCTCGTCAATCTGGCGCCCATCCGCCACACCCCTCCAACACAATCTTGGCACCATCATTGAAAAAACCAACACACAATTGGTCCATGTTGCGGCCACACTTGCCAGATCATGTATCATGGCCCACCGCAGATCCAAGGATGTCCTCTTCCCCAGGTCGTTGCCACCTAGATGGACAACCAGGACCCTAGGGACTCCATGCTTGCTGGCCTGACTCACTAACCTACTCCTCAGCTCACCCCACATCATTCCTCGCCAGCCAAGCCATCTGACACCCTGTGCTCCAAGCAATGCCTGAGCCCCTTCCGAGGCCACAAACCTGGCCGCCCAGTAAATGTAAGAGTGGCCAACCACCCAAATAGCCAAATTGTCGTCAAACCATCCTGAAGGGGAAAAGAGGGGTAAAATTGATTACTAAGAGGCTTATTAATTGTTTACACTGAAGGATCTGCCAAAAAGAAAAACTTTAGATCTCGCTATTGCAGCAGTCACGGCCTAGCCGAACTGCACCATGCTTCGTTGCCAATTTAAAGCGCAATTAAAGACACAAAGGGGAAAGATCAAATAAAACAAACAAAATAAAACTGGGAGGGGGGGGGGGGTATAAAATGGGAAACACATGTAATAACTCAGCTGGAGGTGAAAGCGTAAAGACCTGCTGAGGGACTCTGATTAGACCAGATTAGCCGAATTGTAGATTAGAATTCAGTCCGTCAAGTCAGGCAAAAAATCGCAAAATAACTCCAGACCCCCGCTGCCGACTCATGTCAGCAACGGCGAGTAGCTAATCCCTGAGTAGGATAAAAAGGGGGAAACACTAACAAACGCACAACACCATAAAATCACAGAACTGGAACAACATAATACATTGCAAATAAAACAAAGCACTCGGTGCAAACCGACTTCTCACGCGACGGGGCGAATGTATCGTCTATAACTTGATGACTTCCATCGCCCCACCGCCTGGATTTCAGTTCTGGAAAAACCCGCCGCAGCAGCCGACGTCGCCGCGCCTATTCGAAAGGAATGGGTACCGAAAGCAGCGGGTGGGAGGCCCAAGCCCGCCAAACAACGACCCAGCATCCAACGGAACTGGTATTTCGTGACTGGCAGCCCGTCATAATGCAATAGCCATGACCCCTCCTTAACGGGTCGCACCACCACATATTGCATTGCCAGACCCACTGGGCAAACGCTCTCCTCTAGCGCTGGAACCATAGTGACCCAGCGCCCTCTCCCCACTTGATCCGTCTTAGAGCGCCGCAATCTGCACAGCAAGGACCTCTCACCCACTACAACGTCTCCGATTAGCATACGCGAATCTGCTCTCTTGGAAGGCGCTACCAGCTCGGAAACCCGAAAGGCCCCGTGGTAAGCCATTGAGAACGCCAAACTGAACAAAAGCGTCTCAAACCTGGACGACGCGACTCGCCCCACCGCCGCGATGACGGCCGGCAACAAGGCCGCATCGATGGGCCGCCTCCTATCTGGTGGCGTCGGCGCAACTCGCGCCCACCCTTTCATTGCCTTCCGCAGAACCTCGCTTTTTGTTACATCAGGGACGCCTCGCAGCTTGCAGAAAAATGAGACGCCAGCCAAGTACCGTGATACCACCGCTCGGGACCTACCGGAAACGTAAAGCTGCCAAATAAAAGAAAGCATCAGCCGATGCTTGCTCTTACCTTGATGCTGACGACCTTGGACAAACTCCTCCCACTCGCTCCAAGCTTGTCCGTAAGCCTTGAGCGTGGCTGGCGCGACTGACCGCAACGCTAGACCCTCCAGTCCGGCCCGATCACCTGCCAAACATAACCGGGACAGTGAAAACCTTGCTCCTCGGCCTCGGGTGCCAAAACCCAAAATCTCTCCCACTGTCCACGCGACAACGCGTCTGCAATTCCGTTCTCCAAACCGGGCACGTGTTGTGCCCGGAACCATAGGTTCCTACGCAAGCACGTCAAAAGCAATTGCCCGAGCACCCGCAGAACCACTAGCGATTTCGCCCTCTGGTTATTAATCGCATGCACCATGCCCAGATTATCGCATCTAAACAATATGCTGCGGTTAGCCAACCGATCGCCCCAGACCTCCAACGCTACCATAATGGGAAAAAGCTCCAGCAGCACCAGATCTTTTGTAAGACCCTCGCTATGCCAGTTTGCCGGCCAGGATGCCGCACACCACGATCCCTCCAAAAAACAACCGAATCCAAAGGCACCTGCAGCATCAGTAAACAGCTGCAACCGCTCGCTGTCTACGGCTGGCGCCTGCCATATGCTCACTCTGTTGAAATCCTCCAGGAACGAAGCCCAGACGGCCAAATCCCTTTTTAATTCAGAGGACAATCGCACGAAATGATGAGGCCTGGCACACCCCGCCGTCGCCCTTTCGAGCTTCCGGCAGAAAACCCTGCCCATCGGTATTACCCGACAAGCAAAGTTCAGCATGCCCAGCAAGGACTGCGCCTGCCGCAGCGTAACTTTACGCGAGCCGTTGAACCGGCAAATGGTTTCTCGGAGCTTCGACACTTTGTCCCGGGGCAGGCGACACTCTCCCGCCACAGTGTCAATTTCAATCCCCAAAAATGATAGGCAGGAGTCCGGACCCTCCGTTTTGTCCCTGGCTACAGGAACGCCGAAGTGGTAAAAAAGAGCCCGGGTGCCAAACAGCAAGTCGCCGCACCTTGTGTCATTAGCCAGACCCGCACACAGGAAATCATCGAGGTAATGGGCAACCCCGTGACCGCCTGACGCAGACTCCACGCACCAATGAAGAAACGTGCTAAAGCGCTCGAAAAATGAGCATGAAACGGAACATCCCATCGGCAGACATTTGTCGATGAAATACTCCGCCCCAATCCGGAAACCCATAAAACGGAATGAGTCCGGATGCAATGGCAATAACCTAAAAGCTGACTCAACATCAATCTTAGCCATAAGGGCCCCGGTCCCGTAGCTGCGGACCATCTCTAGCGCCTCGTCAAATGACTGATACACCACCGAGCAATGAGCCGGTGGTATTGCGTCGTTGACCGATGCCCCCGGCGGGTGAGAAAGATGCTGGATGAGCCGAAAAGCGCCTGGAGTCTTCTTCGGTACCACCCCGACCGGGGAGATGACCAAGTCATCCACCGGGGGTGACCTAAACGGCCCCTCCGTCCTGCCAAACCTGAACTCCTTATCCACTTTCTCCCGCAGCACAGTCGGCAAAGCTCGGGCAGACTGGAGGTTCCTCTGCGCGCGCACGGACACTTCGCTCGCAACAGGCAAGCGAAAACCAAACTTAAAACCGTCTAACAAAAAATTTGCATCCCTTTTATTTGGATACAGATCCAACCACTTGCCCATCGTTTCCAGCTTAACTGGCGTTGGGGCTCTGCCGAGCGGTCCCGCTCGCGGCCTGCTTAGGGTACGCTTGTTTTCCCCGATTTCCCTGTCGACCACCTTTGAAACAAGAGGAGGCTGGGTGGGCTCCTCCACACTGCTGGCAGGAGTGACGAACACGACACTGCTTGCCAAAGGAACATGCTCCGCTGTTAAAAGCGAAGCATTTCCCTCGTGGGGCAGACCGCCCGCCCGCGTGAATGGCTAATCCGCCTGTCCTGGCAAATCCCCCGCCCGCGCCCGCCCCCTGGGCTGATGAACCTGCGCGACGCCCACCTGCTCCCTGTTTCTGGGGTTCTTCCTCCTGCTGTGATGCCCGGGTCACTTTGAGCCAGACCTCCACGTCCTTGAACCCAAAATCCATGACCCGTAGCCCGTCCTGTTTCTCCCGAAACTCTTGGTCATACCGGCGCCATTCCGAGCCCGAGGATGTGCGCTACATGTCGTGCACGAGATGCAGGTACCGGATAATATTCATGTGCTCTTCCGGCCTATCCTCCAAATAGCATGCCGCAAAGACCCAGAAACCGGCCAGCCAATTATCAAAAGACCGGAAAACCTCTGTCCCCATGCCCTTCTTAGCGGCCGCCGCTTTGTAATCCTTCTTCATGGCCTTAGTCAAAACGAATAAGTCCACGAAGTCACCCCTACGTATCTTCTTGCGGCAGCTGTCTCGCAGCCCCCGCATAACTGCGGTGTACTCGCAGCGCACTACCCCAGGCAGGTCGCGCCACTTTTTTGCCCTACGCTCCTCCTCACTAACTCGCTTGCGCCGCTTACGCCTCTTCTGCTGTTTTGCTGCCCGCTTGGCAAATTTTGCCGCCTTCTTCCTTGCCCTAGAAGTACAGTCTACGTCGGACGCTTGCGACGACAAAGAAGAGGAAGAGGAGGAAGACGAAGAGCTATGCGAACTCGAGCTCATGGGGGAAATTGATATAGACTGTACCAACTCACCGGATGCCATCGACCTCTCCGACCTGGAATCCTCATCCTCCTCAGCCCAATCATCGTCCTCCACGAAATCTGCCAAATCCCCTTCTTCACGGCCCTCTGTGGAAGACAAAGCAGAAGAGGGCACGGCCCATGCTTGCGGCGCACGCCGGGCCCCCCGTGTGGAATGCGCAGTGAGCGCGCGCCCCTGCTGTTCCCTGTCCGCACCTAGCTCCAGCTCCGCAGCGGCGGCCCCCAGCTCTCGGCAGGCTCGTGCCACCCGCTGCGCCGCTGAGGCCCTCCGCTTGCCAGACCCCCTGCCTCTCGCAGACTGGCTGAAATCCGCCAGCGCCCTAGGGGAAGCCACTGCAGCTAACGGCCCCAAAGCCTCTACTACCGTAGCCAGAGCCGACGCTAGGGCCCCGGGAGGATCCCGCGTGCCGCGACCCCCGTCAACGGCGCCCGAAGGACCACCGGTCCTTGGTTGGGCGCGAGCCCGCGCCCGCTGACCGGCCGATGTGACCCGGGGACCCGGCCCCTCCTGCTCCGACGTGAAGGCAAGTGCCCCCCGGCCGGACCATTTGCTCTCCACTTCTGATCCTTCGACCTCCTTCCCCAACGAAGCAGAAGAATCCCCCGTTCCTGTGGAGGACCCGCTGTCGTGCGCAGCGGCCCGTGCCGCGGCCCTGCGGCCGCTGACCCATTCCCTGTCTCCCCTCCACCCGCGGGACCCGCTGCGTCCCGCCTCTGTAGGGCTGGTGTGTGGAGTCAAAGAGACCCGCGGTGCACCCGCGCGTGTTCCCCCGCGCGTCGCACAACCTCCGGTGTGCGCACGCGCATGCTGCTTCCGGTCACCCCTTGCAGTTCCTGCCGTGGCCCTATCCCCTGGCTCCAACTCTCTGCGCCCAGCGCTGCCTACCAGAGGCACACGCTGCACCCCCCTAGCATGCCCCCTCCCCCTGCCGGACTCCGGCATCCGGGGAGTCAAAAGGGGTGTTCGGTGCATTGGCGGCGGCGCTGCGCGCACACGTGCGCGGCCGGCCCCGCCCGGAGCGAGCGTGGGCGCGCGCGCACCCCGTGCGCGCGTCCCACCTCTTCCCGCCATTGGGCTCCCGGACTGCGTCTCCTCCTCGGCCGCCGCGCGAGGCTCCTGCACAGGCCCCGCGCGGCGACCGCCAGCTCCCCTTCCCGTCCTCTCCCCTCGCCCGGCACTAACATTCGGCCGTGGCCAGGGAGGAGGGCTAGGACCTGAAACCGCCGAGCGCCCCCCGCGGCGCGCACGCGCGCGCCTGCGGGCGCCCGACACGATCCCGGACTCGGCGGCTCCCGGAGGGGACGGCCGCCGCCCGTCAATCCTCGGGCGGCCTGCAGGGACCCCTGGTCCCCCACGCCGCCCTCGCCCGGCCGGTGTGACCGACTCGGCTCCCGGCGGCGAGCCCGACCGGGCCCTGCTTATGATGCCCGCGTCCGTGTTTGCTGAGGCCCCGAGGGACGGAGCCCCGTCCCCCATGCTGCCCACTGCATCCTCAGGGCCCGCTCGACCGTCTGACCCACGGTACCGAGCCGGGGCCCGTAGAACGCGCTGGGGGCAGGCAGCCATAGCAGCAGGTAATAAGAAGGTGGAGAGGAGGAGTATTACAAGAAGGTGGGGGTAACTTTGTTATCCTGTTTGCACAGTGAATGAAAAACAAAATTGTCTGCAATGCAGCACTCACCTAAAAGCAAATCCACCAAGAGAACTAAGATGGCCTCACCTTCCCTATATATATCAAACCCTCCCCCTAAAAGGCTGTACTTTCCTAACAGCTAGGTCCACCCCTCCCAAGATGTTTAACTCTTTCCTTTCCTATGCAGTCAATTCTCTCTCCAAAAGCATTGCACGGCGGTGATGTTTTTGTACCTGATGAGTAGCTGCCTGCCAACGCAGCTCCTGCCCGCAGCGCACAGCCGCCCGGAGAGAGGACAGGAGCAGCGGTACAGGGAAAGGAGGAGGAGGGAGGTGGAGGAGGGAGCCGCAGCAGCGCTTTGTTACTGGTGGAGGCGCTGCTGCTGCTGCCCCTCTGCTTCACTTTAGGCTGTCTTCCGAGAACAGCCTATAGTGAAGCAGAGGGACTGCCTGCCGCAATGTGTAAAAAGGGGGAATCTGCCTGCCGCACTGTGCAAAAAGGGGGAATCTGCTTGCCACTATGTGTAAAAATGGGGTACTGCCTGCCGCTATGTGTAAAAACGGGGAATCTGCCTGCCGCAATGTGTAAAAATGTGGAATCTGCCTGCCGCAATGAGTAAAAAAGGGGAATCTGCATGCCACAATGTGTAAAAATGGGGGACTGCCTGCCGCTATGTGTAGAAATGGGGAATCTGCCTGCCGCTATGTGTAAAAAGGGGGAATCTGCCTGCCGTGATGTGAAAAAAGGGGGACGCTGTCTGCCGTAGTGTGTAACAAGGGCACGCTGTCTGCCGCAATGTGTAAAAAGTATACGCTGTCTGCCGTTATGTGTAAAAAGTGTACGCTGTCTGCCGTAATGTGTAAAAAGGGGACGCTGTCTGCCATAATGTGTAAAAAGGGGACGCTGTCTGCAGTAATGTGTAACAAGGGCATGCTGTCTGCCGTAATGTGTAAACAGGGGATGCTGTCTGCCGTTATGTGTAAAAAGTGTACGCTGTCTGCCGTAATGTATAAAAAGGGGACGCTGTCTGCCATAATGTGTAAAAAGGGGACGCTGTCTGCCGTTATGTGTAAAAAGTATACGCTGTCTGCCGCTATGTTTAACAAGGGGACGCTGTCTGCCGTTATGTGTAAAAAGGGGACGCTGTCTGCCGTAATGTGTAAAAAGGGGACGCTGTCTGCCGTAATGTGTAACAAGGGCATGCTGTCTGCCGTAATGTGTAAAAAGGGGACGCTGTCTGCCGTAATGTGTAACAAGGGCATGCTGTCTGCCGTAATGTGTAAACAGGGGACGCTGTCTGCCGTTATGTGTAAAAAGTGTACTCTGTCTGCCGTAATGTATAAAAAGGGGACGCTGTCTGCCATAATGTGTAAAAAGGGGACGCTGTCTGCCGTTATGTGTAAAAAGTGTACGCTGTCTGCCGCTATGTTTAACAAGGGGACGCTGTCTGCCGTTATGTGTAAAAAGTGTCCGCTGCTGCTGCTGCCCCTCTGCTTCACTTTAGGCTGTCTTCCGAGAACAGCCTATAGTGAAGCAGAGGGACTGCCTGCCGCAATGTGTAAAAAGGGGGAATCTGCCTGCCGCAATGTGCAAAAAGGGGGAATCTGCTTGCCACAATGTGTAAAAATGGGGTACTGCCTGCCGCTATGTGTAAAAACGGGGAATCTGCCTGCCGCAATGTGTAAAAATGTGGAATCTGCCTGCCGCAATGAGTAAAAAAGGGGAATCTGCATGCCACAATGTGTAAAAATGGGGGACTGCCTGCCGCTATGTGTAGAAATGGGGAATCTGCCTGCCGCTATGTGTAAAAAGGGGGAATCTGCCTGCCGTGATGTGAAAAAAGGGGGACGCTGTCTGCCGTAGTGTGTAACAAGGGCACGCTGTCTGCCGCAATGTGTAAAAAGTATACGCTGTCTGCCGTTATGTGTAAAAAGTGTACGCTGTCTGCCGTAATGTGTAAAAAGGGGACGCTGTCTGCCATAATGTGTAAAAAGGGGACGCTGTCTGCAGTAATGTGTAACAAGGGCATGCTGTCTGCCGTAATGTGTAAACAGGGGACGCTGTCTGCCGTTATGTGTAAAAAGTGTACGCTGTCTGCCGTAATGTATAAAAAGGGGACGCTGTCTGCCATAATGTGTAAAAAGGGGACGCTGTCTGCCGTTATGTGTAAAAAGTATACGCTGTCTGCCGCTATGTTTAACAAGGGGACGCTGTCTGCCGTTATGTGTAAAAAGGGGACGCTGTCTGCCGTAATGTGTAAAAAGGGGACGCTGTCTGCCGTAATGTGTAACAAGGGCATGCTGTCTGCCGTAATGTGTAAAAAGGGGACGCTGTCTGCCGTAATGTGTAACAAGGGCATGCTGTCTGCCGTAATGTGTAAACAGGGGACGCTGTCTGCCGTTATGTGTAAAAAGTGTACTCTGTCTGCTGTAATGTATAAAAAGGGGACGCTGTCTGCCATAATGTGTAAAAAGGGGACGCTGTCTGCCGTTATGTGTAAAAAGTGTACGCTGTCTGCCGCTATGTTTAACAAGGGGACGCTGTCTGCCGTTATGTGTAAAAAGTGTACGCTGTCTGCCGTAATGTGTAAAAAGGGGACGCTGTCTGCCGTAATGTGTAAAAAGAGGAATCTGTCCACTGTAAGGTGTAAAAGGGTCTCTACCTGGTGTAGTGGTGCTACTGTGCGGCGTAATTTGAATAATGGAGACTACTGTGCACTGTTTTATGAATTGCTATTATTTTGTGGCCACACCCCTTCCCCATGAAGCCACACCCCTATATTTTTGACGCACGCCTACTGTTTTTGCTTGGGGGGGGGGGGCGCCAATGCCGTTTCTTGCACACAGCGCTAAAATGTCTAGTTACGGCACTGGGTAACTCCATCCTCAGTTTGTTTTGCATGCAGGGGTGGGGCTACAATGCCGTTTCTTGCACACAGTCCTAAAATGTCTAGGTACGGCACTGTTGCTAGGTATCCATTTCTCTGGCCCTGAGCAGGTTCCCCTCACCAGATCCTCTCCAGGGGTGAGGGGGTGGACTTGGATGGGATGTGTGTGTGTGGGGGGGCGGGGGGGAAAGGGGGGCAAAGCATTTTGTCGCACCTGGGCCCACCGCTCGCTAGTTCCGCCACTGATCACAGCCCTCTGCAAAGGAGCGATAAGGTCTGAATTAGGCCCATCATTTTATAGAATGCATTAAATAAAGGTTACCTCAACACTGATAGGTTCCCATGAGCAACTTCTCCACTGGTTCACTTCACTCTTTTTACTGTTTCATGAATAGACCCCTAAAGCACTTTAGGCATTGTTACAAATGCATTAGTGTTTCGGTGAAGTATTTCACTGAAATGATTAGGTGTGTGTGCATATATAGCTGTGTGTGTATATATATATCTGCCTGTGCTTATGTGACTGTATGCAGACCTCCCAACATGACCCTCTCCAGGAGGGACACAATGCTCTGCTTCTGGCCTTTTCTCTTATTTTATGATGTTTTGAACAGGTTGATGGATAAGAAAGCTGTTTCAGCACAGGTGATGGCAATCATAAATTAAGAGGGAAGTCCAGAAGCAGAGCATTCTCTCCCTCCTAGAGAGGGCCATGTTGGGAGGTCCTTTGGACTTAGGGCCCGATTCAGACCTGATTGCTGTTGTGCAAATTCGCAAGGTGGATGATTATCAATCAACTGCGCACGCAATTGCTAGGCGTAAGCAAGTTGATTGACAGGAAGCTGGCATTTGGCGAAGGTAACTGGCCATTTTCTGGGAGTGTCAGGAAAAACGTGGGCATGCCCAAGCATTTTCAGGGCGGGTGTGTGATGTCAGCTCCGGCCCTGATCAGCCTGATTCTATCGCACTGTAGGAGTAAGTCCTTGGCTACGCACAGACTGCACAGGCTGGAAAAATCATTTGATGTTGAGTGAGTTGCGAACAGATTTGCAGCTGACCGGCGTTTGCAAAGCGTTTCACACAGCGTACGCATAGCATACGCAGACTTACATGGGGCGGGTTTTCACTCTGTCTGGCGATGACTGATCGCAAACCTCTGAAAATTTGCAGAGGAGCGACAAGGTCTGAATTAGTCCCAATGTACAGTATCTGCATCTCACAATATAATCTCCTATATAATAGCCCAGATCTGTGACTTTGTGACTCATTTGCTAATGCTGGGTGGAGTCACAACACTGGGCGGAGTTAGTCAAATGAGTCACAGATCTGGGCAAATCTATGGAGACTAGGAGCAGAAGCAGATAGTATGGGCATGGCACAGGCAGGGGTGCATGCCTCCCAGCTTTCTTCAGGAGCTTTCTTCAGGAAGAAGGAGGGACACACACGTGGCGAAAGGGGCGTGGTCAACAAAAGGGGGGGTGGCTTCACGGTAGGGCCCCGTTTTCGTCAGTGAGGGGGCATGCCCAGCGCTCTGTGTGAGCTGCTGGCATGCCCCCAGGGGCTGATTATGAGTCCGGGGGGGGGGGGCCAGGGCACTTGAGACAGGGGAGCCCTAGCTCATTGCTGTGCCTGCTGTGGGGTTGGGGGCGTGGCCTAATCGTGCCCTGCGTGGCCACGCCTCCTCATGTAAATTCCGGGATTTTTTTTTTATATGGAATTTTGGCCCCTCAGCTAGGGCTAAATCCAGAGGAGGTGGTCGCTTCCCCCTACACACATGCACAGGCAGAAGAAAGCAGGGAGACTGCTGCCTCCCTGCAACACCACAGACCTGCCAACAGGCAGCAGTGTGTGCGGACTGTAGCACAATGCTGCCGCTGTTGCTGGCAGGACGGGGGAGCTTATGAGCTGGGATAGAGCTACTCCAGCCGGGGGGGGGGGGGCTAAAACTGTGGAGCCCACGGTACGTACCCCCTGCCCACCTCCCCCCCCCACTAAATCCGGCTCTGCTGCCGGAACCCCGGGACAGTTGGGAGGTATGGGGGTGTGTGAGAGGGTATGCCGTACAGACAGATGGGCACCGGCTCACTGTGTGCTTGACCCCCCACATCAGCATACTCAGTAGGGTCTCTCTGGCACGGAGGAGCGTCACTTTCTAGCACACTCCACGCTTCTTAGCTGCAGTTTTGTGGGGCACCTGCCGCTGTGCACTTTCCGTACTGCCTCTGTTATCTCCAGCCCCGGCAACCCCACCGCTAGCTGCAGCGCTGCCACCCGCAGTGAGGTGCGCCCAGCTCCTTCACACACTTTAGCCAGCGGGTAGTACTGCAGAAGTCCAAGCTGCTTGCAGGCTCCGACCCCCTCCTCCCTCCAGCCGCTGCATCTTCTGGGAGCTAACCAGTCACTCCCAGTCTCCCCTTACTACAGTGCCCAGCAGCCGCGAGGTCCGCGCCGTGTGCATGCTATGAACCCCTCCTCCCTCCAGTCGCAGCATCTCCTAGGGGCTAACCAGTCACTTTCAGTCTCCCCTTACCACAGTGCCCGGCAGCTGCGCGAGGTCTGCGGTGTGTGACTGAGTAGGGGGGGAGGGATGCTGATGGGCAGAGGAAGCAGGACTCCAGCCTGAGAGAGGCAGCCATGCCAAGTCTCCACCAGTAGCAGATCCCAACAGGTTGGAGTGGAACAGCAGCAGCCAGCAGCAGTGACTCCGGTTAGACACATCTGTCTGTCACCACTGTTTTGTCCCTAATACCAATCTCTCCCGTGTCCTGTGTTCTGTCATGTCCCTGTCACCCCTGGCCTTGCCCTGTCACCCTTATGCTGGCCCTGTCACCCCTGTCCTGGTCCTGCCGCCCCTACCCTGGCCCTGTCACCCCTATCCTGTCCCTGTAATTTCTGTCCTAGCCCCGTCACCCCTGTCCTAGCCCCGTCGCCCATGTCCTTGCCCCGTCACCCCTGTCCTGGCCCCATCACCCCTGTTCTGACAATGTCACCCCTGTCCTGGCCCCGTCACCCCTGTTCTGAAAAATAAGGGCCTGAATCAGACCTGGATGCATTCATGCGGTCGCTCACATGCGGTCGCTCATTCATGCGGACACTTCCAGGAAGGCGGCCATCGGAGAGCTGTCATCACAGCATTGGGGTGGCGGGACAAACTGAACAGGGGCATGTCAGGAGCATTTTCAGCTGTCACTCACCCCCCCCCCCCCCCTCAAAAAAAAAAAATGACCACCTGACAGCGCTTTGCTGCCAGAAATCAACCTTAGATCCCGATCTAATTGCGGACACATCAGGAGGCGGCCTCACACATGCTGGGCGGCCTTATCCAGTGCTGAGTGGCCCCCCAGCATGTGCGGAGATGAATGCAGATCTGGCTGTGTATGCGGCGATCTGTGTTCATCTCTGAATAACCCCCTAAGTCTTGTTTCTTACTGTGAATATCATTTTTATCTCACTTCAGAGAAGATCCACAAGGAAATAGACAATGTGATCGGCAGAGATCGCTGCCCATCAGTGGAGGACAGGAGTAAGATGCCGTACACAGACGCTGTTATACACGAGATCCAGAGATTTGCTGATATTGTTCCCACAGGAGATATGCATGCAGCCAGCAAGGACACAACCTTCAGGGGATATCATATTCCAAAGGTATTATTGTCAGATGGCAATACAGAATGGTTGAAAAATTAGATCTAAAATATATTTATTGATTAGCTATTTATCTATTATTTAAAAAAAATAACCTCTCATGTTTCTTATTTTCCTGAGCATGACCTCTTCACATGCTTCCTCCTGCCAAACCCTCACAGCTTAACGATCAAGCAGAAATTGCGATCGCATTGCAATTTCTGCTTTATAGCAGAAATTAAGGCCCATCTCCATATTTCTGATCACGGTAGCTTTGTGTGATGTCACGCAGCTGCCCCGATCAGGCCCGTGTCACACCCACCATTTCCCCGTAGCTGCCCCCGTTTCCCCGTCGGTGCCCCTGAAACGGAGCATTGCCGCCCCGCGAAGGCCTCTGCCTGATTGACAGGCAGTGGCATTTGCAATTTATGTGGGGTGCCCGCAGAAAATGCCGGCGCATGCATCAGACAGACGCAGTGCATGCATCCACAGGGCAAATGCAATCATTCCAGTTGGATCGCGTTTTGCGATCCAACCTGAATTAACCCTCAAATCCGAAAAGGGACTTCTTTGCGCTTGCCAATCCCCCTCCCCCGCCGGCATTCTGTGGCCGGAGTCCCTGCATCAGGATGCTGACTGCCGGTAACACAACCCCTTCTAACCCATTTCATGCTCATAGTTTCACTGTATACATGCTCTAAGTTAAAAAAATGTATACTGTCATTTCAGGGAACTTGGGTGGTTCCAGTCCTGACCTCTGTCCTGAAAGATCCCAAACAGTTCAAGAACCCTGATAAGTTTGATCCTGGACACTTTCTTGATGAGAATGGTGGCTTTAAGAAGAGTGAAGCGTTTATGCCATTTTCCACAGGTACAAACATGTTATAGTTACCAGCTAACTAGTGAAAACTATGGGGGTTATTCAGGTTTGTTAGCAAACTTAAAAAGCACACTAATGGGCAAAACCATGTGCACTGCAGGGGGGGGGGGGGGGCAGATATAACGCGCAGAGAGAGTAGATTTGGGTGGGGTGTGTTCAAACTGAAATCTAAAGTACAGTGTAAAAATAATGCAGCCAGTATTTACCCTGCACAGAAACAATATAGCCCACCCAAACCTAACTCTCTCTGCACATGATACATCTTCCCCACCTGCAGTGCAACATTGTTTTGCCCATTATTGTGCTTTTTTGATTTGCTAACACACCTGAATAACCCTCTATGTTTGCAATGACATTACTGGTTATGAAGTCCTGTGACAGTTTGTTAGAAATATGAATATGTTGCATACTTGCCTACTCTCCTGTAAGAGTAGGCACATCTCCCGACCGGGTGCCCTCCTCTGGCGCACCCACCAGTCCCCCGCAGTTGTCGCTGTCCGGCATGGGGGTCCGATGATGTGCTGAAACGCGTCATTATGGCCCCATCCCCTTACTCACAATACCGGTAATCTCAGCACTGTGATGATGTAATCCTGCTGTCACACCCAGCCCCGCCCCCATATGCCATCATAAACCCACCCTCTTAGGCATCACCGGCCAATACCACGCCCCCTCACTCCACACCATGCCCCCCATAATGCCGACCTGGCTGCCTCCTTCCGGAGGGTGCAGCCGGAATGTCAGAATGTATGCAGTAAATCAGTTGAAATGTGTGCAAACACCCATGTTTGGGAATAAGTTTTGGTTCTAAATCAACATAGGGGGTAATTCCAAATTGATCGCAGCTGGAATTTAGTTAGCAATTGGGCAAAACCATGTACACTACAGGGGAGGCAGATGTAACATGTGCAGAGAGTTAGATTTGGGTGGGATGTGTTCAATCTGCAATCTAATTTGCAGTGTAAAAATAAAGCAGCCAGTATTTACCCTGCACAGAAATAAAATTACCCACCCAAATCTAACTTTCTCTGCACATGTTATATCTGCCTCCACTGCAGTGCACATGGTTTTGCCCAATTGATAATTAAATTCCTGCTGTGATCAACTTAAAATTACCCACATTGTGTTTTGTTTTTTCCAAGCCACCCTCAAGTGTTTTGGGTTTGGATTTGTGTCTGGGTTTCTTTCAAAATAAAAAACAGTGATAAAAACAGCTAAAATCATGTAGGTTGGACCTGGTTTTGTTTCTATTGTATTACTAACATCAATCATATTAATTTCCAGTCAGGATCTTACATGCAATCCAAGGATGCGTTAAGCATCCTGCCTGTAGGGATGATGGCGGTCATGTGACAGACGCCAAAATCCCGACAGCACTCAGTAGACCGGTGCCAGATCACTGACAGATGGTATGCTGAAGGTGAGTTTTAGGGTTCTCCCTTATGGATTACGGTTAGGCACTAGGGGGGTTAGCACAGACACCCCTCCCGAAGGTTAGCTGTAGCTGACATCCTAGGAGGGTTAGCCCTAACCACGGGAGTGTGGGAATACTTACCCCCTCCGATGGTGGCATATTCATTGTCAGGATGCCATGGTCGGTCATGTGACCACCGGCATCCTGTCCGCTGGTATATCATATCTATTCCCAATTTAAACCCCAAAATTTAGTTTTAAAACTCTGAGTACTATATTGGAGGGAAGACCTAACTTAGGACTCAATCTGCTCTAACTCTACAAAACTGAGCCAGGAATCCCTTCTACTCAGGTCCCCAAATTTTGGTGTGTTTGGTTTACAACAAAACCAAACTACTCATCTCTATAAATCAGTAGTAGATCTAACAATTCCAAAATCTTAATGAAGTACCATTTATGAGGCTTGGGGCATTGAGTGGTAGCAATCCAGTTCTCCTCTGTAACAGGTTATATGTTCATGTTATTCACAGTCATGTGTAACAGGAAAACAATTAAATAACATTATGTACTGTATAAAAAATATAAATGAACTGTATATCATTGAGGTGATAAATAGAACATGTCTTGAATTTTTAATGCAATAGTTTTTGTCAAAGAGACACAGGGAATTGGTATATCTACAACATAATGGGTGCTGCACTCCTTGTACCAACTATATATTACCTCTCTGGAGCCCTACATCGGCTGGCATGGAAGACAGAGATCCCTAGGAATATGTCACAGTGACCATTTCTCCTGGAGATTTGTGCATGTGCAGTAGAGAAGTCTCCCAGTAACATGGGGGGGTAATTCAGACCTGATCACTAGGCTGCGTTTTCTCACAGCCTGCGATCAAGTCCGAACTGCGCATGCGTATGCAGCGCAGGCGCGACAGACGGCAACAACGGGGATCGCCGCCTTGCAACGGGATTCTGAAAGGAATCTGATCGCACGGGCATATGCAAGGAGATTGACAGGAAGAAGGCGTTCCTAGGTGGCAACTGACCGTTTTCAGGGAGTGGTTGGAAAAACGCAGGCGTGTCAAAGCGTTTGCAGAAAGGGATCCTGACAATTCCGGTCCCGGACAGGTTGAAGTGATCGCAGCAGCAGAGTAAGTCCTGGGCTGAGCAGAGACTGCACAAAATTAGTTTGTACAGCTCTGCTACACATGTGTTCGCACACTTGCACAGCTAAAATACACTCTAGAGATGAGCGCCTGAAATTTTTCGGGTTTTGTGTTTTGGTTTTGGGTTCGGTTCCGCGGCCGTGTTTTGGGTTCGAACGCGTTTTGGCAAAACCTCACCGAATTATTTTTGTCGGATTCGGGTGTGTTTTGGATTCGGGTGTTTTTTTCCAAAAACACTAAAAAACAGCTTAAATCATAGAATTTGGGGGTCATTTTGATCCCAAAGTATTATTAACCTCAAAAACCATAATTTACACTCATTTTCAGTCTATTCTGAATACCTCACACCTCACAATATTATTTTTAGTCCTAAAATTTGCACCGAGGTCGCTGTGTGAGTAAGATAAGCGACCCTAGTGGCCGACACAAACACCGGGCCCATCTAGGAGTGGCACTGCAGTGTCACGCAGGATGTCCCTTCCAAAAAACCCTCCCCAAACAGCACATGACGCAAAGAAAAAAAGAGGCGCAATGAGGTAGCTGTGTGAGTAAGATTAGCGACCCTAGTGGCCGACACAAACACCGGGCCCATCTAGGAGTGGCACTGCAGTGTCACGCAGGATGGCCCTTCCAAAAAACCCTCCCCAAACAGCACATGACGCAAAGAAAAAAAGAGGCGCAATGAGGTAGCTGTGTGAGTAAGATTAGCGACCCTAGTGGCCGACACAAACACCGGGCCCATCTAGGAGTGGCACTGCAGTGTCACGCAGGATGGCCCTTCCAAAAAACCCTCCCCAAACAGCACATGACGCAAAGAAAAAAAGAGGCGCAATGAGGTAGCTGACTGTGTGAGTAAGATTAGCGACCCTAGTGGCCGACACAAACACCGGGCCCATCTAGGAGTGGCACTGCAGTGTCACGCAGGATGTCCCTTCCAAAAAACCCTCCCCAAACAGCACATGACGCAAAGAAAAAAAGAGGCGCAATGAGGTAGCTGTGTGAGTAAGATTAGCGACCCTAGTGGCCGACACAAACACCGGGCACATCTAGGAGTGGCACTGCAGTGTCACGCAGGATGTCCCTTCCAAAAAACCCTCCCCAAACAGCACATGACGCAAAGAAAAAAAGAGGCGCAATGAGGTAGCTGTGTGAGTAAGATTAGCGACCCTAGTGGCCGACACAAACACCGGGCCCATCTAGGAGTGGCACTGCAGTGTCACGCAGGATGTCCCTTCCAAAAAACCCTCCCCAATCAGCACATGATGCAAAGAAAAAGAAAAGAAAAAAGAGGTGCAAGATGGAATTATCCTTGGGCCCTCCCACCCACCCTTATGTTGTATAAACAAAACAGGACATGCACACTTTAACCAACCCATCATTTCAGTGACAGGGTCTGCCACACGACTGTGACTGATATGACGGGTTGGTTTGGACCCCCCCCAAAAAAGAAGCAATTAATCTCTCCTTGCACAAACTGGCTCTACAGAGGCAAGATGTCCACCTCATCTTCACCCTCCGATATATCACCGTGTACATCCCCCTCCTCACAGATTATCAATTCGTCCCCACTGGAATCCACCATCTCAGCTCCCTGTGTACTTTGTGGAGGCAATTGCTGCTGGTCAATGTCTCCGCGGAGGAATTGATTATAATTCATTTTAATGAACATCATCTTCTCCACATTTTCTGGATGTAACCTCGTACGCCGATTGCTGACAAGGTGAGCGGCGGCACTAAACACTCTTTCGGAGTACACACTTGTGGGAGGGCAACTTAGGTAGAATAAAGCCAGTTTGTGCAAGGGCCTCCAAATTGCCTCTTTTTCCTGCCAGTATAAGTACGGACTGTGTGACGTGCCTACTTGGATGCGGTCACTCATATAATCCTCCACCATTCTATCAATGTTGAGAGAATCATATGCAGTGACAGTAGACGACATGTCCGTAATCGTTGGCAGGTCCTTCAGTCCGGACCAGATGTCAGCATCAGCAGTCGCTCCAGACTGCCCTGCATCACCGCCAGCGGGTGGGCTCGGAATTCTGAGCCTTTTCCTCGCACCCCCAGTTGCGGGAGAATGTGAAGGAGGAGATGTTGACAGGTCGCGTTCCGCTTGACTTGACAATTTTGTCACCAGCAGGTCTTTCAACCCCAGCAGACCTGTGTCTGCCGGAAAGAGAGATCCAAGGTAGGCTTTAAATCTAGGATCGAGCACGGTGGCCAAAATGTAGTGCTCTGATTTCAACAGATTGACCACCCGTGAATCCTTGTTAAGCGAATTAAGGGCTGCATCCACAAGTCCCACATGCCTAGCGGAATCGCTCCCTTTTAGCTCCTTCTTCAATGCCTCCAGCTTCTTCTGCAAAAGCCTGATGAGGGGAATGACCTGACTCAGGCTGGCAGTGTCTGAACTGACTTCACGTGTGGCAAGTTCAAAGGGCATCAGAACCTTGCACAACGTTGAAATCATTCTCCACTGCACTTGAGACAGGTGCATTCCATCTCCTATATCGTGCTCAATTGTATAGGCTTGAATGGCCTTTTGCTGCTCCTCCAACCTCTGAAGCATATAGAGGGTTGAATTCCACCTCGTTACCACTTCTTGCTTCAGATGATGGCAGGGCAGGTTCAGTAGTTTTTGGTGGTGCTCCAGTCTTCTGTACGTGGTGCCTGTACGCCGAAAGTGTCCCGCAATTTTTCTGGCCACCGACAGCATCTCTTGCACGCCCCTGTCGTTTTTAAAAAAATTCTGCACCACCAAATTCAAGGTATGTGCAAAACATGGGACGTGCTGGAATTTGCCCATATTTAATGCACACACAATATTGCTGGCGTTGTCCGATGCCACAAATCCACAGGAGAGTCCAATTGGGGTAAGCCATTCCGCGATGATCTTCCTCAGTTGCCGTAAGAGGTTTTCAGCTGTGTGCGTATTCTGGAAAGCGGTGATACAAAGCGTAGCCTGCCTAGGAAAGAGTTGGCGTTTGCGAGATGCTGCTACTGGTGCCGCCGCTGCTGTTCTTGCGGCGGGAGTCCATACATCTACCCAGTGGGCTGTCACAGTCATATAGTCCTGACCCTGCCCTGCTCCACTTGTCCACATGTCCGTGGTTAAGTGGACATTGGGTACAACTGCATTTTTTAGGAGACTGGTGAGTCTTTTTCTGACGTCCGTGTACATTCTCGGTATCGCCTGCCTAGAGAAGTGGAACCTAGATGGTATTTGGTAACGGGGGCACACTGCCTCAATAAATTGTCTAGTTCCCTGTGAACTAACGGCGGATACCGGACGCACGTCTAACACCAACATAGTTGTCAAGGACTCAGTTATCCGCTTTGCAGTAGGATGACTGCTGTGATATTTCATCTTCCTCGCAAAGGACTGTTGAACAGTCAATTGCTTACTGGAAGTAGTACAAGTGGGCTTACGACTTCCCCTCTGGGATGACCATCGACTCCCAGCGGCAACAACAGCAGCGCCAGCAGCAGTAGGCGTTACACGCAAGGATGCATCGGAGGAATCCCAGGCAGGAGAGGACTCGTCAGACTTGCCAGTGACATGGCCTGCAGGACTATTGGCATTCCTGGGGAAGGAGGAAATTGACACTGAGGGAGTTGGTGGGGTGGTTTGCGTGAGCTTGGTTACAAGAGGAAGGGATTTACTGGTCAGTGGACTGCTTCCGCTGTCACCCAAAGTTTTTGAACTTGTCACTGACTTATTATGAATGCGCTGCAGGTGACGTATAAGGGAGGATGTTCCGAGGTGGTTAACGTCCTTACCCCTACTTATTACAGCTTGACAAAGGGAACACACGGCTTGACACCTGTTGTCCGCATTTCTGGTGAAATACCTCCACACCGAAGAGCTGATTTTTTTGGTATTTTCACCTGGCATGTCAACGGCCATATTCCTCCCACGGACAACAGGTGTCTCCCCGGGTGCCTGACTTAAACAAACCACCTCACCATCAGAATCCTCCTGGTCAATTTCCTCCCCAGCGCCAGCAACACCCATATCCTCCTCATCCTGGTGTACTTCAACACTGACATCTTCAATCTGACTATCAGGAACTGGACTGCGGGTGCTCCTTCCAGCACTTGCAGGGAGCGTGCAAATGGTGGAAGGCGCATGCTCTTCACGTCCAGTGTTGGGAAGGTCAGGCATCGCAACCGACACAATTGGACTCTCCTTGTGGATTTGGGATTTCAAAGAACGCAGTGCTTTTGCCAGCTTGAGTCTTTTCAGTTTTCTAGCGAGAGGCTGAGTGCTTCCATCCTCATGTGAAGCTGAACCACTAGCCATGAACATAGGCCAGGGCCTCAGCCGTTCCTTGCCACTCCGTGTGGTAAATGGCATATTGGCAAGTTTACGCTTCTCCTCCGACAATTTTATTTTAGGTTTTGGAGTCCTTTTTTTTCTGATATTTGGTGTTTTGGATTTGACATGCTCTGTACTATGACATTGGGCATCGGCCTTGGCAGACGACGTTGCTGGCATTTCATCGTCTCGGCCATGACTAGTGGCAGCAGCTTCAGCACGAGGTGGAAGTGGATCTTGATCTTTCCCTAATTTTGGAACCTCAACTTTTTTGTTCTCCATATTTTATAGGCAGAACTAAAAGGCACCTCAGGTAAACAATGGAGATGGATGGATTGGATACTAGTATACAATTATGGACGGACTGCCACGGTTAGGTGGTATAAAAAAACCACGGTTAGGTGGTATATAATACAATTATGGATGGACGGACTGCCTGCCGAGTGCCGACACAGAGGTAGCCACAGCCGTGAACTACCGCACTGTACACTGGTTGATAAAGAGATAGTAGTATACTCGTAACAACTAGTATGACGACGGTATAAAGAATGAAAAAAAAACCACGGTTAGGTGGTATATAATACAATTATGGTTGGACGGACTGCCTGCCGAGTGCCGACACAGAGGTAGCCACAGCCGTGAACTACCGCACTGTACACTGGTTGATAAAGAGATAGTAGTATACTCGTAACAACTAGTATGACGACGGTATAAAGAATGAAAAAAAAACCACGGTTAGGTGGTATATAATACAATTATGGTTGGACGGACTGCCTGCCGAGTGCCGACACAGAGGTAGCCACAGCCGTGAACTACCGCACTGTACACTGGTTGATAAAGAGATAGTAGTATACTCGTAACAACTAGTATGACGACGGTATAAAGAATGAAAAAAAAACCACGGTTAGGTGGTATATATTATAATACAATTATGGTTGGACGGACTGCCTGCCGAGTGCCGACACAGAGGTAGCCACAGCCGTGAACTACCGCACTGTACACTGGTTGATAAAGAGATAGTAGTATACTCGTAACAACTAGTATGACGACGGTATAAAGAATGAAAAAAAAACCACGGTTAGGTGGTATATATTATAATACAATTATGGATGGACGGACTGCCTGCCGAGTGCCGACACAGAGGTAGCCACAGCCGTGAACTACCGCACTGTACACTGGTTGATAAAGAGATAGTAGTATACTCGTAACAACTAGTATGACGACGGTATAAAGAATGAAAAAAAAACCACGGTTAGGTGGTATATAATACAATTATGGTTGGACGGACTGCCTGCCGAGTGCCGACACAGAGGTAGCCACAGCCGTGAACTACCGCACTGTACACTGGTTGATAAAGAGATAGTAGTATACTCGTAACAACTAGTATGACGACGGTATAAAGAATGAAAAAAAAACCACGGTTAGGTGGTATATATTATAATACAATTATGGATGGATGGACTGCCTGCCGAGTGCCGACACAGAGGTAGCCACAGCCGTGAACTACCGCACTGTACTGTGTCTGCTGCTAATATAGACTGGTTGATAAAGAGATAGTATACAATACTACTAATATACTGGTGGTCAGGCACTGGTCACCACTAGTCACACTGGCAGTGGCACTCCTGCAGCAAAAGTGTGCACTGTTTAATTTTAATATAATATTATTTATCATGTACTCCTGGCTCCTGCTATAACAACCTGCAGTGCTCCCCAGTCTCCCCCACAATTATAAGCTTTATATACAATACATTGATGTGCAGCACACTGGGCTGAGCAGTGCACACAGACTGAGTCACTGTGTGACTGTGTATCGTTTTTTTCAGGCAGAGAACGGATATATTAAATAAAACAAACAACTGCACTGTCTCTGGTGGTCACTGGTCACTGTGGTCGTCAGTCACTAAACTCTGTCTGCACTCTCTTCTAATCTACAGTATCACAGCAATCTCTCTCTCTCTCTCTCTTCTAAATCTAATCTAAATGGAGAGGACGCCAGCCACGTCCTCTCCCTATCAATCTCAATGCACGTGTGAAAATGGCGGCGACGCGCGGCTCCTTATATAGAATCCGAGTCTCGCGAGAATCCGACAGCGTCATGATGACGTTCGGGCGCGCTCGGGTTAACCGAGCAAGGCGGGAAGATCCGAGTCGCTCGGACCCGTGAAAAAAAAAGTGAAGTTCGTGCGGGTTCGGATTCAAAGAAACCGAACCCGCTCATCTCTATCCCCTGTAGGCGGTGACTATCTGATCGCAGCAGTGCAAAAATCGCTTGCAAGCGTTCAGGTCGGAAGTAGGCCCATGGAACAGACACCTTGTTCCCAGAGGCCTGCTCATTGCAGCAAAGCCTGAGACTATTGCGCTGCCAGATAGGAAGGGTCCTCACATGGACCATCTCTTCAGGGGTATATCTAGGAATCTGAGCACCCCTGGCAAAGTGAAGGAATGTCACCCACCCATATTTGAAAAAAGAGATTTATTTATTTATTAGGGGGCCTGGGAGACTGAGTTGGTATTTTTTATTTCTTTCTCACACAGATTATCAGATTTTAACCTATGGTTATACTCTTGTGGATTTGTCCAGTTGCTTTTCATGATAATGATTAAGTGGATGAATCAAAACGTTGTTGTAATGAAAGCTTGGAATTGAACAATATGATGTTTATAAATAATCAATAATTGCTGCATATAATTATCTACTGGTGAGTGCACATCCTACAATATATATCTAGCTGAATACCCGTGACTTGCTACGAAATTTCAAGTAAAGTATAATCATAAAGAGATGAAAAGCGCTGGTATTTAAGCAATTTTAGTGCTTTTAAAAACGTTTACATATAAACTACAAAACTACACATATAACAATTGTGATATATATGAATAAAGTCAGCAAATAACTAAAATACTAAAATGCAATTAATAATAGATAATTATTATATTGGCATGCCACTTTAATTTTGAAGAACTTCTATGTAAATTAAAATTTTAGTCTTTCCTTCAGGCTGGAGAATGGCCAGGCTGTCAGAGGAGCTGATGGTGGAACAGGCAACATACAACTGGCCACTCCTCAGATCCACACCAGCCACTTTCAAACTCTGCCCCTGAGCTTTGTCAATGGTAGTGGCGTAGCCCCCGGGAGTCCAGGGGTGCCACACCGTACACCCTGCTCCCATTAATTAAAATACTTACCTTCCGGAGTCCCACGGCGCAGCAGCAGCGCTGCTGAAATCACTGGGCAAATGGTGCGGCATCATTTTCCCGGTGATTCATGCATCAGCAAAATCACTGGGAAAATGGCCAACATGCCATTTTCCCGGGGATCTGCGCATGTGCTGTAGACTCTGGGACAGCAATAGGAACCCCAGTGCCCAGAGTCTACACAGCGCTGCTGACTAGAGAGGAGGGGGCCCAGCCAGAGCCTGCACACAGGCCTCCTCCTCACTAGAAATGCAAAAAAAGAAGCAAAGGAGGGAGCGCTATGAGAGAATAATAATTATTTATTAAAACAATATAGCCGGCTTAGTACAGCCTTCAATACCGAAAGCCTTCTCTTCATCAGATACCAACTAACAAGAGAAGTCGGCTCCCGTCTGATCAGTATGTATGAGCAGTTCAGTGTTTACGGTCACGATCTAATTAATGAGACGCTGGTTACTTGGACAAACCGAGCCGTCTACAATTCATACAGCGGGACTTGCATATGCTAACAGAAATTAGAGACCTGTACCTATTATAACAGCAATGCCTCTATAAGAAGTATTTAATATCGGTCTCTCACTCACAACAATTTACTGCCCGTGGTCGCACGGCCGCAATCTTGGTATTTTAAAGTGATAATCTCCATTCATTTTATCTATATAGGTGTTTTGTTGCAGCTGCAATGTCTTGTTTATTTTATTAAATAAATGTATTTTTTTTATCAACTATGAGCTATATGATACTTGGTATATTGTTTTAATAAATAATTATTATTCTCTCATAGCGCTCCCTCCTTTGCTTCTTTTTTTTATTTATTCAGACACATTGGGGTAGCCCGCCCCAAATTGGTGAGCAGCTATTAGAGTTTAATTGGGTTTTCCAGTAATTAAGGAGCGCCGATTCAACCTCTTTTTCTAGTTTGAATTTTTTCTCTAGAAATGCCCCTGTGTAGCAGACCTTTACCAGGAACTGCAGTCATTTGAACTAGAAGTGGTAGTCTGATGGGATCAGAGGAATTCTCCTAATGAAGACAGTTTCTCCCTGGCCGACACCTGTGACACCTGCACACACCTCCAGCCTGGTACCATTGCACAGTTTGGGTGGATTAAAGTTTCATAAAAGCATTATGGGGGTGCAGACGTTGATAAAGAGCACAGGAGGTGGTATTCCAGGAGAGTTCAGAGTATGCAGAAACTCTTCGTGAATCTTTTCCTGCACTTTTTTCATCTTTTAATTTACATGTGGTCTGAGCTGCAGGAACAGTGTCATCAGAACTGAGATCAGTTGACAGAGCAGGACCAGGTTGATGAAGCATGAAGGAAGACTGATACAGTTCTAATGGGGGGACTGAGGAGGACGGGCATGGTTCACTGCTATCTTGAGATCTCCAATATTTCTGAGAGGGATTTTCCAGGCTCATGCAAAGAGGGGAGCAAGAAAAAGCAACAAATGTGTAGTCCAGTTTCACTGAACAATGAATGCACAAGAGCCTTGATATTTATCCAAAAAGGGAGCGCACCCCACTCACACTAAATTAGGTAAGTATAAACACTTCAAGGTATCTTTAGTCAGTAAGAAGATTCTTCATATAGCTATGCACACTATATCCATATAGAAAAAAAGGAAGTGGTTCAATAAATGGGGATCAACATTGCGTACCCAAAACTCACACGGGGGCTAGATGGAAAACTCCTATCAAAACTTCTTTAGTTGCAACAGACTGCCAAGGTGTGTACCCCAACTCACACGGAATATTGGTGGTCATTCCGAGTTGTTCGCTCTGTATTTTTCTTCACATCGCAGCGATTTTCCGCTTATTGCGCATGCGCAATGTTCGCACTGCGACTGCGCCAAGTAAATTTGCTATGTAGTTAGGAATTTTACTCACGGCTTTTTCATCGTTCTGGTGATCGTAATGTGATTGACAGGAAGTGGGTGTTACTGGGCGGAAACTGTCCGTTTTATGGGTGTGTGCAGAAAAACGCTACCGTTTCTGGGAAAAACGCGGGAGTGGCTGGAGAAACGGGGGAGTGTCTGGGCGAACGCTGGGTGTGTTTCTGACGTCAAACCAGGAACGACAAGCACTGAACTGATTGCAGATGCCGAGTAAGTCTGAAGCTACTCAGAAACTGCTAAGAGAGGTCTAATCGCAATATTGCGAATCCGTCGGTCGCAATTTTAAGAAGCTAAGATTCACTCCCAGTAGGCGGCGACTTAGCGTGAGTAAATCTGCTAACATCAGCTTGTGAGCGAACAACTCGGAATGAGGGCCATAGTGTGAAGACTCCTGTCAGGGTATCTTTACACATCCTCCAACAGTTGCAACTTCCCCTTTGACACCAATTACTGGATCACAAGTCAGGATGACTCGACCACTGTTTAAAAGGAATATTTTCCCATATATCCAAAAACTTATTTTTTAATGTTACAATACAATACATCAGCAGTATTTAAAAAAAATTTCCACCACGCACAAGTTTAGAGTAACACACAAAAGTGCTAAAAAAAAGGAAAAATAAAAAAATTATAAAAACCATCTTAAAAAGACCAAAGTCCAATGTAAAAAAAGGATTCAGATTTCCTTAAGGCTACTCACAGTACAAAATGGATGTATTGTACTGCATATTTTATATACCTTAATCATATGGAGTGTCATTGTTGTGTTATAGCGCACTGGACACATCTGAAAAATAGCCCCACTCAGGGAGAATCAAAAAATGATTCGTATATATCCACAAAAGGACCACAAGTTCAAGAGTGGGGCTATTTTTCAGATTTTAATGATTAGACCCTCACAAATTAAGACTGACGTCTCTTAAATTTTTAAAATTGTCATACAATCCTGTACTGGTAAATGGTCTTAAGGACCTGAAGATTTCTATGATTGTCAATTTTGGATTGTATAGCTGTATTGATCATCCCTCTGAAGAAGTCCGTTAAGGACGAAACGCGTCTGGGTGGAAGAGAGAAAATATACCCTTCATTTCATCATCTGACACTAATCATTGCCATGTGTTTTTGAAAGGGTCATCTCTTTTAGCAATATGTGCTTTTAATAAAATTGATAATATTTATTCAATGATGTGGTCAATTACATTGCTGGTCAAATAAGGAAGTGCTTTTTAGCGCCATCTGATTGTTTGGATATATATATATATATATATATATATAGTCCAACTATTCAGCGGTACTCCACACAATATCAATGGTAAGTATGAAAGAGCCGGTGCCCTCCTAATGTAACGGGATGCATCCCCAGCACAACACGCAGATTACCCAAGTCGGCGGCACTTATGGCTTGTAAAACAACGACAGAAGTCTTGCTTACGCTGTCAACGTTTCAATGTTAATTCAACATTTTCGTCAGGACAAACAAGACATAGAACATACATTACCTACAGTGCATCTGGAAAGTATTCACAGCGCTTCACTTTTTCCACATTTTGTTATTTTACAGCCTTATTCCATAATGGAATAAATCCATTTTTCCCCTCAAAATTCTATACACAATACCCCATAATGACAATGTAAAAAAAGTTTTTGGGTGAGTTTTGCAAATGTATTAAAAATAAAAAACTAAGAAATCATATGTACATAAGTATTCACAGCCGTTGCCATGAAGCTCAAAATTGAGCTCAGGTGCATTCTGTTTCCACTGATCATCCTTGAGATGTTCCTAGAGCTTAATTGGAGTCCACCTGTGGTAAATTCAGTTGATTTGACATGATTTGGAAAGGCACACACCTGTCTATATAAGGTCCCACAATTGACAGTGCATGTCTGAGCACAAACCAAGCATGAAGTTAAAGGAATTGCCTGTAGACCTCCGATACAGGATTGTCTCGAGGCACAAATCTGGGGTAGGGTACAGAAAAATATTTGCTGCTTTGAAGGTCCCGATGAGCACAGTGGCCTCCATCATCCGTAAATGGAAGAAGCTCGTAACCACCAGGACACTTCCTAGAGCTGGCCGGCTGTCTAAACTGAGCAATCAGAGGAGAAGGGCCCTAGTCAGGGAGGTGAACAAGAACCTGATGGTCAGTAACAGCATTCCTCTGTGGAGAGAGGAGAACCTTCCAGAAGGACAACCATCTCTGTAGCAATCCACCAATCAGGCCTGTATGGTAGAGTGGCCAGACGGAAGCCACTCCTTAGTAAAAAGCACATGACAGCCCACCTGGAGTTTGCCAAAATGCACCTGAAATATTCTTAGACCATGAGAAACAAAATTCTCTGGTCTGATGAGACAAAGATTGAACTCTTTGGCATGAATGCCAGGCGTCATGTTTGGAGGAAACCAGACACCACTCATAACCAGGCCAATACCATCCCTACGGTGAAGCATGGTGGTGGCAGCATCATGCTGTGGGGATGTTTTTCAGTGGCAGGAACTGGGATACTAATAAGGATAGAAGGAAAAATTAATGCAGCAATGTACAGAGACATCCTGGATGAAAACCTGCTCCAGAGCGCTATTGACCTCAGACCGGGGCGACGGTTCATGTTTCAGCAGGACAACGACCCTAAGCACACAGCCAAGATATCATAGGAGTGGCTTTAGGACAACTCTGTGAATGTCCTTGAGTGGCCCAGCCAGAGCCCAGACCTGAATCCGATTTAACATCTCTGGAGAGATCTGAAAATGGCTGTGCACCGACACTTCCCATCGAACCTGATGGAGCTTGAGAGGTGCTGCAAAGAGGAATGTGCGAAACTGCCGAAAGATAGGTGTGCCAAGCTTGTGGCATCATATTAAAAAAACTTGAGGCTGTAATTGCTGCCAAAGCTGCATCAACAAAGTATTGAGCAAAGGCTGTGAATACTTATGTACAAGTGATTTCTTAGATTTTTATTTTTAATAAATTTGTAAAAATCTAAAAAAAAACTTTTTTCACATTGTCATTATGGGGTATTGTGTGTAGCATTTTGAGGTGAAAAATAATTTATTCCAGTTTGGAATATGGCTGTAACATAACAAAATGTGTAAAAAGTGAAGCGCTGTGAAATCTTTCCGGATGCACTGTATATCACTTCTTCCAACTGTGTATGGCGCCGCCCTCCTGCCGCGTCCCGCTCGGCCACAGATGACATCATCCTTGGGTGCTGGCGTGCAGCGCCATAGCAACAGAACGGAGTACAACAAATAGAAAACCAAAGTGTAGAAAGAAACATACAGAAAAGTGTAAGAAACACCAAAAAAGATTCCAAACTGCTGGCCACATCAATAAGTTGTTAAACAACTCATATGCAGAAAAAAATTAAAATAAAAAACACAGGTACCCTGTCAATGGCATAATGCTGTAACGATAGAGAAAATAGAATGGATCCTAAGCCGGATTTTGCCACTGCAAAAAGAATATAATAGAAGCACCAAGAATTAAACAACATTCCTGTAATCATAACAGCATATCTGTCAGGAATCGACTCACCGCTGTTATGTCTGTCCGCCAGAGCGGACTCCGTCCGGGGTCACTGCATGTTGCTGTCATCTGTCGCCCTGCTCGTGGATGCCATCTCAGGCCTGGAAGCGCCCCTGGAGTCAACGGGCGTGTGGGCGCGCCGCGTTCCTGCCGGGCCGCGGCATGGGCGCCGCCATGACAGTATTCCCCAGTGTAAGTGCGGCAGCCAATCCGGAGCTTGGCCGCACCCCCTTATCTCACTCCAGCCAATACCTGCCGGTCAAGGGGTATATCAGGAGCTGCAGGGTGAGTCAGGGGTTGTCCTGAACTTTGTGTCACTCCTGCGACCCGTGTGTCTGGACCTGTTCTCCTGTTCCTCCGTGTTCCTGGATATTCTCCTGATCCTCCGTGTTCCTGGATATTCTCCTGTACCTCTGTTACCTCCATGGAACTACAAGCACCAGCATTACAGCAAAACCTTTCTGGCTTCACACCTTCTACACCTGCAGTGTGCTCCAGCCTTCAGCAGTAGAGACTCCCTCTCCAGGTGCATTCCGTCATCTCACCTGTGATTCAGCCTGCATGCTGATTGTGCATTTCCAACAGCACAGTGGACATTAACATCAAGTCTCCTGCATTGCTACCAGGTTTGCTACCATTATTTCCACCTCTGCTGGCTCCACGTTTTAACTATTCCGGTTCCATTTCTACAATACATACTCTGCCATAGACTTTCAGCTCTCAAGCCGTATTATTACCATTTGCCATTACCATTGCCGTTACCATTGCCATTTCCATTGCATTCGTTTGTTTTACTTTCTGCTGCATTATTATCTGGACTTTCTGTTATTAATAAAACTACATTGTGCACATGCGCAGAAATCCAATACTGCCTCCTCACTTCATTCCTCCTACCTCCACTGACCCACTAGCGCCCCCTCCGGGGACACAAACTAAACCGACTCTGACAGTAAGTTCAGGACCGATGGACTCGGACGGTGGTCAGAGTGTGGGGTCAGGGGCCTTACAAAATCTGGTCTCCCGTTTGGATGGACAAGAGGCTGTGCAGCAGCGGATATTCCAGTTTCTGCAAGGGATGTCCTTCCGGATTGATACGTTACAACAATCTCTGCTAAGTTCGCCTGCACCTCCAGTTCCTGTTACCCCTGCACATGCAAGTGTTGGGGGTTCTTCTTCTCCGGCTGCATCTGCTCCAGTATCTCGTTTGCACCTGCCTGTGCCTAGCAGGTATGATGGCAGTCCGAAGTTATGCCGTGGGTTCCTCAACCAGTGTGAAGTCCAGTTTGAACTTTTACCTCACAATTTTCCCACGCCAAGATCCAAGGTTGCTTATATCATTTCACTGCTCTCTGGATCAGCCCTGAGTTGGGTGTCTCCTCTGTGGGAACGTGCTGACCCGTTGATGAACAACTATGCCGAGTTTGTGTCCATCTTTAGACGCATCTTTGATGAACCGGGTCGTGCAACATCAGCCTCCGCAGATCTTCTCCAGCTCCGTCAAGGGACTCGCAGTATGGGCCAATACGTCATCCAGTTCCAGACGTTAGCCGCAGACATTCAGTGGAATAACCAAGCCTTGGTAGCAGCCTTCTGGCATGGACTCTCGGGACGGATAAAAGATGAACTGGCAACCCGTGATATCCCTGAGCAATTACCAGAGCTAATCTCCCTATGTATCAAGTTGGATTCTTGCATCTGCGAACGCAATAGTGAGCGTGCTCGTGCTGAGTGTCGCAAACCAAGAATGGTACCTCCTGTACAGTTTCAGCCTCCACCTTCTGATGAGCCTATGCAAATTAATAGGTCCCGCTTAACTTCTGAGGAGCGGTCAAGGAGACTGCGTGAGAGACTGTGTCTTTATTGTGCGGCAGTAGGTCACCAAATTAATTCTTGTCCAGTGCGTTTGGGAAACGCCAGATCCTGACTTGTAAGGGAGGAGTCAAGTTGGGATCTTTCAGGCAAGCTCCTTCAACCCAAGATCTCATTCTTCCTGTGACCTTAGAGACGGTGGCTGGACTCCAATCTGCAACTGCGTTGTAGACTGTGGTGCAGCGGGGAATTTCATCACTCAAGCTGCGGTAGACAAGTTTCATCTGCCAGTCTATGAACTTCCATGTCCAATCTACATCACGGCAGTAGATGGTAGTCGTATTTCTAAGGGGTATATCACTCAACAAACCAGGCCAGTGATACTGGGGGTTGGGTTCCTGCATTCTGAGTTAATAAAGTTTTTAGTTATTCCTCAGGCAACTCAGGAGATTGTGTTAGGTATGCCCTGGCTCCAGCTACATAACCCGCAGATTGATTGGGCTACATTACAATTAACTGCTTGGGGGTCACATTGCCGTCAGTCTTGTTTAGCCCAAGTTGTTCCTGTCAAGACTTCTGAAATCAAGACCCAGTCTACTCTTCCTATGGCCTATCAAGATTTCGCTGACGTCTTCAGTGAAAAGGCCGCTGATGTCCTGCCTCCCCATAGAGAGTGGGATTGCCCCATCGACCTCATTTCTGGCAAGAAATCACCTAGGGGGCGCACCTACCCGTTATCTGTTCCTGAAACTGAAGCGATGAGCGAATACATCAAAGAAAACCTACAGAAAGGATTCATCCGTCCCTCATCTTCACCTGCTGGGGCGGGTTTCTTTTTTGTTAAAAAGAAAGATGGAGGACTACGTCCATGTATTGACTACCGGGGACTTAATGATATTACCATTAAGAACAGCTACCCGTTACCTCTTATTACCGAGTTATTTGATAGAGTCAAAGGAGCCCGCATCTTCACCAAGTTAGATCTCCGCGGTGCCTATAATCTCATCAGAATCCGCAGCGGTGATGAATGGAAGACGGCTTTCAATACTCGGGATGGCCATTACGAGTACCTGGTAATGCCATTCGGGTTGAGCAATGCCCCAGCAGTGTTCCAACACTTTGTTAATGAAATCTTCCGTGACGTTCTGTACAAATATCTTGTTGTTTACCTGGACGATATCCTCATCTTCTCTCAAGACCTCTCTTCTCATCGTCTCCAAGTCCGTGAAGTCCTCCGACGTCTTCGTGAGAACCGTCTCTACGGCAAATTATCCAAGTGTACCTTTGAAGTTGCCTCCATACCCTTCCTGGGGTATATAATTTCTGGATCGGATCTCCAGATGGACCCGGCAAAATTGGAAGCTATTGCCAATTGGTCCATTCCGAACACTTTCAAGTCCATTCAACGATTCCTGGGCTTTGCCAATTATTATAGGAAATTCATCCGAGGCTTTTCAACTCTCATTGCTCCTATTACTAGCTTAACTCGAAAAGGGGCAGATCATTCCAACTGGTCAGAAGATGCCCTGGCTGCGTTTCAAAAAATCAAGATGGCTTTTATGACCGCACCAGTTTTGTTACAGCCCGATGTTAATAAGCCATTCGAGTTGGAGGTGGATGCTTCCACAGTAGGAGTGGGAGCTGTTCTCTCTCAGATGGGAGCTGACGGGAAGATTCATCCCTGTGGATTCTTTTCCCGCAAATTTCTTCCTGCAGAAGTTAATTATTCCATCGGAGATCAAGAGCTTCTGGCGATTAAACTGGCCCTTGAGGAATGGAGGTATCTCCTGGAAGGGGCGAAGTTTCCATTTAACATCTATACGGATCATAAAAACCTGCTCTATTTGAAGGCAGCTCAGTGCCTTAATCCTCGCCAGTCCCGATGGGCTATGTTCTTCTCCCGTTTTAATTTTAAGCTCCATTTCCGCCCAGGTTCTCAGAATACCAAAGCAGATGCCTTGTCTCATTCCATGGAATCTGAGGACGAGATGTCCGATCCAGTACCACGCTCCATCCTGGATCCTGTTGCTTTTGCTTCTTCACAAGTTTCTTCAGCTCCGCCTCCTGGTAAGAATTTTGTTGCTCCTGAACTCCGTTCTAAGTTGCTGTCTTGGGCTCATCAGTCTAAATTTACTGGGCATCCTGGTGTCCTAAAGACTTTTAAATTTCTCTCCGAGACATACTGGTAGCCGAAGATGAAAGTCAACATCAAAGACTTTGTGGCGTCTTGTCCTAAATGTGTGCAGCACAAGACTCCTCGTCAGTCTCCAGCAGGTCAGTTACAGCCATTATCCATTCCCAGCCGTCCTTGGTCACATCTGTCTATGGATTTCATCTCTGACCTTCCCTCCTCCCAAGGATTCAATACCATCTGGGTAGTGGTCGACAGATTTACCAAAATGGCTCATTTTGTTCCACTCCAAGGACTTCCTTCAGCTCCAAAACTGGCCCAAATCTTCCTACGGGAGATTTTCCGTTTACATGGACTACCCACTGAAATAATATCTGACCGTGGAGTTCAGTTTGTGGCAAGGTTTTGGAGAGCTCTCTGTTCTGCCATGCAGGTCCATCTCAAGTTCTCGTCAGCTTATCATCCTCAGACGAATGGGCAGACAGAGAGGGTAAACCAGGAGTTGGAAACTTTCCTGAGACTGTACGTATCATCTTCCCAAGATGACTGGGTGGATTTGCTCCCGTGGGCTGAATTCGCTCACAATTTCCGCTACCACTCAGCTACTGAAACTACTCCGTTTTTCGCTGTTTATGGGCAACATCCACGTGTTCCTGATTTTCAAGACCTTCCTAGCATCGATGTTCCTGCTGCCACTACTGTCCTCAGTCAGTTCTCGTCAATTTGGAGGAAGATTCATACTTCACTCAAAAAGGCTTCTGCCCGGTACAAGTTCTTTGCCGACCGCAAGAGACGTGCAGTTCCCAGTTTGAAACCTGGTGATAAAGTCTGGCTTTCCACCCGGAATCTTCGTCTTAAAGTGCCTTCGATGAAGTTTGCACCATGCTTCATCGGTCCTTTCTCCATCGAAAGAGTTCTTAATCCTGTGGCTTACAAGCTCAAGTTACCCTCTTCCTTGCGAATTCCTAATGCTTTCCATGTCTCTCTCCTCAGACCATTAGTCCTGAATCGCTTCCAAAGAGCTCTTCCAGCTGGCCCCAAAATTCCAACTCAGCGGGGCATAGAGTTCGAGATAGAGAAGATTCTGGACTCCCGTCACCGGTATGGTCGTCTGCAATATCTCATCGACTGGGCCGGCTATGGTCCTGAGGAGAGGAGTTGGGTGAATTCTGCTGATGTCCACGCTCCCAGGTTGGTCCGTGTTTTCCACAGGTCTCATCCTTCCAAGCCACGTGGGTGTTCGGTGCCCACCCATAAGGGAGGAGGTACTGTCAGGAATCGACTCACCGCTGTTATGTCTGTCCGCCGGAGCGGACTCCGTCCGGGGTCACTGCATGTTGCTGTCATCTGTCGCCCTGCTCGTGGATGCCATCTCAGGCCTGGAAGCGCCCCTGGAGTCAACGGGCGTGTGGGCGCTGTGATATTTCATCTTCCTCGCAAAGGACTGTTGGACAGTCAATTGCTTGGTGGAAGTAGTAAAAGTGGTCTTACGACTTCCCCTCTGGGATTACCATCGACTCCCAGCAGCAACAACAGCAGCGTCAGCAGCAGTAGGCGTTACACGCAAGGATGCATCGGAGGAATCCCAGGCAGGAGAGGACTCGTCAGAATTGCCAGTGACATGGCCTGCAGGACTATTGGCATTCCTGGGGAAGGAGGAAATTGACACTGAGGGAGTTGGTGGGGTGGTTTGCGTGAGCTTGGTTACAAGAGGAAGGGATTTACTGGTCAGTGGACTGCTTCCGCTGTCGCCCAAAGTTTTTGAACTTGTCACTGACTTATTATGAATGCGCTGCAGGTGACGTATAAGGGAGGATGTTCCGAGGTGGTTAACGTCCTTACCCCTACTTATTACAGCTTGACAAAGGCAACACACGGCTTGACAAATGTTGTCCGCATTTCTGGAGAAATACTTCCACACCGAAGAGCTGATTTTTTTGGTATTTTCACCAGGCATGTCAATGGCCATATTCCTCCCACAGACAACAGGTGTCTCCCCGGGTGCCTGACTTAAACAAACCACCTCACCATCAGAATCCTCCTTGTCAATTTCCTCCCCAGCGCCAGCAACACCCATATCCTCCTCATCCTGGTGTACTTCAACACTGACATCTTCAATCTGACTATCAGGAACTGGACTGTGGGTGCTCCTTCCAGCACTTGCAGGGGGCATGCAAATGGTGGAAGGCGCAAGCTCTTCACGTCCAGTGTTGGGAAGGTCAGGCATCGCAACCGACACAATTGGACTCTCCTTGTGGATTTGGGATTTCGAAGATCGCACGGTTCTTTGCTGTGCTTTTGCCAGCTTGAGTCTTTTCATTTTTCTAGCGAGAGGCTGAGTGCTTCCATCCTCATGTGAAGCTGAACCACTAGCCATGAACATAGGCCAGGGCCTCAGCCGTTCCTTGCCACTCCGTGTGGTAAATGGCATATTGGCAAGTTTACGCTTCTCCTCCGACAATTTTATTTTAGATTTTTGAGTCCTTTTTTTACTGATATTTGGTGTTTTGGATTTTACATGCTCTGTACTATGCCATTGGGCATCGGCCTTGGCAGACGACGTTGATGGCATTTCATCGTCTCGGCCATGACTAGTGGCAGCAGCTTCAGCACGAGGTGGAAGTCGATCTTGATCTTTCCCTATTTTTGGAACCTCAACATTTTTGTTCTCCATATTTTAATAGGCACAACTAAAAGGCACCTCAGGTAAACAATGGAGATGGATGGATACTAGTATACTTATGGATGACGAGCGACTGCCGACACAGAGGTAGCTACAGCCGTGGACTACCGTACTGTGTCTGCTGCTAGTATAGACTGGATGATAATGAGATAAAATTAAAATATATATATATATATATATATATCACACTAGTACTGCAGCCGGACAGGTATATAATGTAATGACGGACCTGCTAGACACTGTCTGCAGAATGCGTTTATAAAAACACCACACGACGAGTGTTTAACTTTTCCAGGCAGACAATCACAATATACTGGTGGTCAGCAGACAATCACAATATACTGGTGGTCAGTGGTCACTGGTCAGTCACACTGGCAGTGGCACTCTGGCAGCAAAAGTGTGCACTATACTTAAAATATGTACTCCTGCTATAACTGCTCCCCTGTCTCCCCCACAATTAAGCTGTGTGAGCAGTGAGCACTCAGCACAGTCAGATAATGATATACAGTATTACATATGATGCAGCACACTGGGCTGAGCACAGATATGGTATGTGTATGTGACTGTGTCACACTGTGTATCGTTTTTTTTCAGGCAGAGAACGGATTAATTAAACTGGTGGTCAATGGTCACTGGTCACACTATCAGCAAGTAGTACTCCGTCCTAAGCAGACAATCACAATATACTGGTGGTCAGTGTGGTCTGGTCACTGGTCAGTCACACTGGCAGTGTGGCACTCTGGCAGCAAAAGTGTGCACTGTACTTAAAATATATTATATGTACTCCTGCTCTAACTGCTCCCAGTCCCCAGTCTCCCCCACAATTAAGCTGTGTGAGCACTCAGCACAGTCAGATATTATTACATATGATGATGCAGCACACTGAGGCTGAGCACAGATATGGTACGTGACTGTGTCACACTGTGTATCGTTTTTTTTCAGGCAGAGAACGGATTAATTAAACTGGTGGCACTGGTCACTGGTCACACTATCAGCAGCAAGTAGTACTCCTCCTATATGCTCCCCAACATTTGAGTCTCTCTGTACTAGTAAACTGGTGGCACTGGTCACTGGTCACACTATCAGCAGCAAGTAGTACTCCTCCTATATGCTCCCCAAAATTTGTGTCTCTCTGTACTAGTAACTAAACTGGTGGCACTGGTCACTGGTCACACTATCAGCAGCAAGTAGTACTCCTCCTGCATATGCTCCCCAAAATTTGTGTCTCTCTGTACTAGTAAACTGGTGGCACTGGTCACTGGTCACACTATCAGCAGCAAGTAGTACTCCTCCTATATGCTCCCCAAAATTTGTGTCTCTCTGTACTAGTAAACTGGTGGCACTGGTCACTGGTCACACTATCAGCAGCAAGTAGTACTCCTCCTATATGCTCCCCAAAATTTGTGTCTCTCTGTACTAGTCAGTCACTCTAAACGGAGAGGACGCCAGCCACGTCCTCTCCCTATCAATCTCAATGCACGTGTGAAAATGGCGGCGACGCGCGGCTCCTTATATAGAATCCGAGTCTCGCGATAGAATACGAGCCTCGCGAGAATCCGACAGCGGGATGATGACGTTCGGGCGCGCTCGGGTTAGCCAAGCAAGGCGGGAGGATCCGAGCCTGCTCGGCCCCATGTAAAAACCCTGAAGTTCGGGCGGGTTCGGTTTCCGAGAAACCGAACCCGCTCATCTCTAATATACAGTACAACATAAGGGGTGGTGGTAGGGTCCAAGGACAATTCCATCTTGCACCTCTTCTTTGCATCTGTTTGTAGCATTGCTGACTGTTTTCTTGTGTAAATGACAAACATTTTCATAGTTTATTAAACTGCCACCCTGTCTGCTACTGCAATGCCATTCTGTTTCCTAGAAGTGCCATGTTAGAAGTTTAAGTGCTACATGTCGCTTAGCTTAGTCATCCAGGTGGGTGTATTATGGATTGCCGGCGGCCGGGTTCCTGGCACCAAGCATGCCGAGAGTGGGGTGAGCACAAATGAGCCCCTTGTGGGCTCGCTGCGCTCACCGTGCTGCAGGCACGAGCGCGCCACTCCATTTATTCGATTCCAGCACCAGTATTTTGAGCGCCGGGGTCCCAACAGCCGGTATACTGAATACCACCTATCCAGCTACCTCGGTGCAACCTTATGGCCTAAACTTAATGAAAACAATATTGTGAGCTGTGAGGAGGTCAAAATTGACTGAAAATTATTGAAAATGAATGTTATTGATATTAATAATACTGTAGGAACAAAAACACCCCCAAATTCTGTGATATTCGCTGTTTTTATGATTTTTGACAAAAATGCAGATCCAAAACCAAAACCCAAACACACAATGCCGGTTTGGCAAAACCAAATACAGATCCAAAACAGGTAGGGAGATGCAGATCCAACAACAAAATAAAAAAATGGAGATCGGCGCACATCTCTAGCAATAAGGTTTGTGCTGTACAAAACACACTAGTGGCATTTTAAAGCTGTACACTGCTAAAAGCTAACCAGTTTTGTTAGCATTCTTTCAAAAACAGTTACAAATAATAGGATTTTAATTACCTACCAGTAAATCCTTTTCTCGTAGTCCGTAGAGGATACTGTAATCCATTTAGTACCATGGGGTATAGATGGGTCCACTAGGAGCCATGGGCACT
This sequence comes from Pseudophryne corroboree, assembly GCF_028390025.1. Taxonomy (NCBI): domain Eukaryota; kingdom Metazoa; phylum Chordata; class Amphibia; order Anura; family Myobatrachidae; genus Pseudophryne; species Pseudophryne corroboree. The sequence goes on from NC_086451.1 coordinate 403,902,066, forward strand.
TTAAGAATTTGATAGTGTATGTTGGCTCCTCCCTATATGCCCCTCCTACCAGGCCCAGTCTAGGAAACTGTGCACAAGAAGATGGAAATACTTTGAGAGAAGGATATAAAAGGATAGTGGTGAGATTCCAAACAAGCACATATGAAACAAGAGGAAAGCCATGCTAACCAAACTTGAAACCAGGAACAACAACAACTGAACCAAACAACAATACTTAACCAACTCTGGTAACAGTGAAGTAACCAAGTAACCAAGTAACAGTGCAGGAAGTACTAAGCACTGGGCGGGTGCCCAGTATCCTCTATGGACTACGAGAAAAGGATTTACCGGCAGGTAATTAAAATCCTATTTTCTCTTACGTCCTAGATAATACTGGGAGTCCATTTAGTATCTTGGGGATGTACCAAAGCTCCCAAACCGGGAGGGAGAGTGCTGAGGTTCCCGCAGAACTGATTTTACCAAACTGAAGGTCCTCAGAGGCCAAAGTATCGCACTTGTAGAACATAGCAAACGTGTTCGAACCTGACCAAGTAGCTGCTCAGCAGAGCTGTAAAGCCGAGACACACCGGGCAGCCGCCCAGGAAGAACCCACCGACCTAGTAGAGTGGTCCTGTACAGATTTAGGAACCGGCAATCCTGTCATGGAATAAACATGTGGAATAGTGAACCCGATCCAGCGCGCAATGGACTGCTTTGAAGCAGGACACCCAATCTTATTGGGATCGTAAGGAACAAACAGCGAGTCTGATTTTCTGTGATGAACTGTTCAACAGCTTTACATACACCTTCAAAGCCCTCACAACATACAAAGACTTTTAAGTAGCAGAGGTGTCGGTAACAACTGGAACCACAATAGGTTGGTTGATGTGAAACACACCTTAGGAAGAAATTGCTGACAACTTCTGAGTTCAGCTCTGTCCTCATAGAAAATTAAATAGGGGCTCTTGTGAGATATCTAGAAGATCCGCGTACCAGGCCCTTCTTAGCCAGTCTGGAGCAATGAGTATTGCATGAACCTTTTCCCTTTTTATTTTTTAGAGAATCCTTGGGATCAGAGGAAGTGGGGGAAACATGTACACCAGCTGATAAACCTATGGAGTCGTCAGAGGGTCTATCGCCACTTCCTGTGGGTCTCTCGACCTGGAATAATACCGCTTGAGCTTCTTGTTGAGACGAGAGGACATCATGTCGATTTGAGGCTATCCCCACTAAAGGATCAAGCACCTCAACACCTCCGGGTGAAGGCCCCACTCCCTCGGGTGCAGGTCGTGTCTGCTGAGGAAGTCTGCTTCCCAGTTGTCTACTCACAGAATGAAGACCGCTGACAACACCACAGCATGTTTTTCTGCCCAGAGGAGGATTCTTTTCACCTCTGACATTGCTGCTCTGCTTTTCGTTCCGCCCTGTCAGTTTATGGGGGTCATGCCTAGTTGATCTCTCGCTAACAGTTTTTAGCAGCCGTGCAAACGCATTATCGCCGCCCACTGGGGAGTGTATTTTTGCTTTACAGAAGTGCGAACGCTTGTGCAGCAGAGCGCCTGCAAAATCTTTTTGTACAAAACATGACCAGCCCTGTAGTTACTCTTCGTGTGCATTGATTCTAACGACGGGGGGATAGCTTTTGACGTCACACACCCGACCAGCGAACGCCCAGCCACGCCTGTGTTTTTTCTGCCACACCTGCATTTTTCTAAGCATTCCCTGAAAACGGTCTACTTCATGTAAATCTTCATGCGTTCGGCCATGCAACAGGAATGTTCGTTAGACTCTGTGCACACCCACGATGCTCATTGTACCTGTACGAATAGCCTGTGCATTGCGGTGCATACGCATGTGCAGAAATGCCGATTTTAGCCTGATTGCTGCGCTGCGAACAACGACAGCTAGCGATCAACTCGGAATGACCGCTAATGTACGTTACCGCAGTCACATTGTCCGACTGGACCTGAATGGCCTGATCTTGAATTAGATATGAGACGTGCAGAAGGGTGTTGTATATGGCCCTGAGTACCAGAATGTTGATTGGAAGGATGACTTTCTGACTTAACTATCTTCCCTGAAACTGCACCCCCTGGGTCACTGCTCCCCAACCTCTCAGGCTTGCGTCTGTGGTTAGCTGAATTCAATTGTGAATCCCAAACCATCGATCCTTGATTAAGTGAGAAGTCTGAAGCCACCATAGAAGAGAAATCCTGGCTCTTGGTGACAGATGGATCCACTGGTCCATGTGAGGAAGCGATCCGGACCATTTGTCCAACAGATCAAGCTGGAAGTGTTTTGCGTGAAACCTTCCATACTGAAGTGCCTCGTAAGAGGCTAACATTTCCCCCTAGAAGGCGAATGCATAGATGTACCGATATCCAGGTTGGCTTCAGGACATACCGAACCTTTGACTGGATTACCAATGCCTTTTCCAATGGAATGAACACTTTCTGCGACTCTTTGTCCAGTATCATACCCAGGAATGGAAGCCTACGTGTTGGCTCTAGGTGAGACTTCGGAAGGTTCAGAATCCACCCGTGATCCCAGAGTAGTCAGGTTGAGAGGGCAAAGCTGTCCAACAACCTATTCCTGGATGGCGCCTTTATCAGAAGATCATCCAGGTACAGAATTATGTTCACTCCCTGTTTGTGGAGAAGAAACATCATCTCTGCCATCACCTTGGTGAACACCCCCGGTGCCGTGGAGAGACCAAAGGGCTGGGCCTGGAACTGGTAGTGACAGTCCTGCAGTGCAAACCATAGATAAGCCTGATGAGGCAGCCAGATCAGAATGTGAAGGTACGTATCCTTGATATCCAGAGACACTAGGAACTCCCCTTCCTCCAGACCTGAGATCACCGCTCTCAGAGACTCCATCTTGAATTTAAACACTTGTAAGTACGGGTTCAACGACTTGAAGTTTAGAATCGGTCTTACCGAACCGTTCGGTTTCGGTACTACTGTACATTAAACAAGTCGGAATAGTACCCCTTGTTTTGCAGATGAGGTGGAACTGGAACAATGACCTGAGTCTGTTCCACTTTTTGAATGGCGTACTGTAAAGTTATACTTGCCTCTTGTGATACTGGTAAGCCTGATTTGAAGAATCTATGAGTTGGGAGCTCCTGGAACTCCAGTCTGTAGCCCTGGAAAATAAGGGCCAGGGATCCGGGCACGAACTTGTCCAGATGTGACTGTAAAATTTTAGTCGGGCTCCCACCAGCCAGTCTTCCAGGCATCCTGGTCCAACGTCATACTGAAAGCTTTGAGGAAGCAAAGGTTGAACTCTGTTCCTGAGAACCGGCAGTTGCTGGTTAGCGTGGTTTACCTCTAGTGCCTCTGGTGGCTGTAGAAGAAACTCTGGTACTGCCCTTAAACTTGGCTGTCCGAAAGGACTGCAAATTGGAAGCTGAGTGGGACTTCTTGGCTAGGGGAGCTGTGGAAGGAAGATATGTGGACTTACCTGCAGTAGCTTTGCAAAACCATTTATCCAGTTCATCTCCAAATAAGGCCTCTTCTGTAAATGGTAGGCCTTCCACGCCTTTCCTGGAGTCCGCATCATCAGTCCACTGGCATAGCCATAGGCTCCTGCGTGCTGACACTGCCATAGCCGTGGTGCATGCATTAAGCAAGCCTATTTCTTTCATGGCTTCCACCATAAAGTTCGCAGAGTCCTGAATATGTTGCAGGAGTAAAACAATCACCCCCTAGATAAGGAATTTAACCCCTCAATTAGGTTACCTGACCATTTAGCAATAACTTTTGTGATCCATGCACATGCTATAGTGGGTGAACAAAGATTTGATTGTCGTCTCAATTCTACGATCAGCGTGTCTTTCAGGGAGGCTGCACCAGGGACAGGCAACACTATTTTCCGTGACAGCCTGGATACTGATGCATCCACTATCAGTGGATTTTCCCATTTTTTCCTATCCCCAGAAGGAAAAGGAAAGGATGAGAGTAATCTCTTAGGGATTTGAAATTTCTTCTCAGGATTAACCCATGGTTCTTCAAACAGGGTATTCAGTTCCTTAGACATAGGAAAAGTGACTGAGGATTTATTTTTTACATTAAAATAAGATTCCTCAAACTCCTCTCTCACTTTATCAGGAATTTGTAGAACGTCTCTGATAGCCTCTATAAGAGCCTCTTTTCCCTGTGACAGAGCAGCATCCCCCCTTCTGAGTCCAACTCCCCCTCCTCCATGTCTGACTCTTCATCATCAGAGTCACTAGAGGATATGGACCAGAGTACATTTTTGCGGACAAATGGTAGGGGTCTGAGATGCTGTTTTGGGGACTGAGTCTCTGTTCATAAACTCATCCACAGACTGTCTTATGTATTGCATATATTTCTCATTGTGGGACAATTTAGTAGAAATATTAGAAATCATTCCTTTAATGGAATCCAAAAAATAAAAATAAATGACTGATTGCGCTATATTATCAGGTGCGTATATGAATAAAGACACATTTAAAATTACCTCTCTGGTTTTTATTTAAATTCAAAAATATCACAAATGTGAATATATATAAAAACTCTATATGCATGCATATTCACTAGGAGCTCACTTAAAAACTGTAACATTAATTCTATGTTTAAGCATCCAGTGCTCAGATCTGTTTTTAGGGACAGTTATTTCTTCCACTGATGTATGTAAATAAATAAATAACTTGTATTCCCACAACAATAGGTGATGTTTTTCCAAATATATTGGGACTCAGTCCTCTAAATGGAGACACAGTTCCTGTTTGTATACTGGCCACAGTCTGTAGACTGTCAATTTTAGGACAGATGAATGCCGCTTACCGCCGCAGCCGTGAGCACGGACGTGCTGGGGAGATCTGCTTTTCACCCTGACAAGTGTTACCCCACTTTTGGATCTACCCCGCCGGACTGGGAGCTAAGGACAACTAACGAGACTCCACACAACTGCTGCTCCAGCTGAGCCGTAATCGGAGGAGACACTGCTAGCCAGGTGGGGAGTCTGCTCTGCATGTGTCCGCATACAAGCAGCTCCAGCACGCTGAGGGATAGAGACCATCCAGCACCGCTACCACCGCGAAAGAGAGATGGGAGAAGGGAGACCTAAACACCGCCGCTGGGCACAGCGAGGATCTCCCCACATTTGTGATATTTTTTAATTTAAATAAACACCATAGAGGTAATTTTAAATGTGTCTTTATTCATATACGCACCTGGTAATATAGCGCAATCAGTCATTTATTTTTCTTTTTTACTTCTTTGGTTTCTGAGGAAGGAGAGCAAGCGAGCCCCCTACTTCACAATCAATTTTAGCTGTACGAACACAGGCACAGCTGGACGGAGGTTGCAGCTTAAACTACGTTAAAAATTAAGAATATGTATTATTATTAATTGATTAGCGCCTGGATCAGTGTTGCTTTTTCTATTTAATGGAATCCAGCCATGCTGGTTCAGCCCCGCTAGCTTGGGAAGGTGTACTACACTGAGTACACGGTAGTGAGCCCACTGGGTAAGAGGAACACTCTGTCATACATAAAACACACTCTTTGCCTGACATATTATAAATGTGACAGCACACACACACACACACACACACAGAGAAAAGGTTAAAACCACAATTAACCCACAAAGAGCCCTTTCAGGGAGACACAGAGATAATATGGAGCCAGCACACCGCACCCTTATCGCTAATGCCTAGCTTAGCCGGGTTGCAGACTGAGTATCCAGATTGGGGACTCAGTACACAAATAATGGCTCCCCCCTGCTATTACCCCCTGGTACCGCTGAGGTAATCTGGAGTCTCGCCGGAAGGAGTTGTGCGTCTCTGTCAGTCAGCGTCTGTGTCCACTGCAGAGGGAAAATGGCACTGATAAGCTGCTGGATCCGCTCATAGTGAAGCCCTGCCCCCTCCATGGCTCGTGGCTTCCCACTTTTTTTATACTGGCTGAGGTAATTTAGTGCTTAAAATGGAGTCAGATCCGTGTTAAGTCTTTGTTTGCCAGTGTGGGTCCTGTGAACAGTATAGAGACTCAGTTTGCCCCCTCAGATGCAGTGCATCTGCACTGTGTACTGAGTCTGGTAATAAAGTCCACCCTGTTTAGAAGCTGTGTGCCTCCGTACCCTCATGGGGCCATAATGGCTGGCGACCCGCTAACCGGAACGCCGGCTTAGTACTCACCACTCTTCATTCTTCTGGCTCTGTTAGGGGTGGCGGCGTGCTGCGGGAATGTACGCTTGCTGTGGTAGGGCTTGCAAATAGTTCCCTCTGGAGCTAGTTTCCTGTCAGCGGGGAATGGGACCATTAACCCTTCAAGAGGTTGGGCCACTACGACCCACCCAAGTCCCACAAAGCAGGCAGGCTGGAGCAAACCAGTCCTGCCTGAAAATAACTAACAGAAAAATAAATGCAGAAAACTCTTCAGGAGTTTCCATAAGCGTGACCGGCTCCTCCGGGCACATTTTCTAAACTGAGTCTGGTAGGAGGGACATATAGGGAGGAGCCAGCACACATTATCAAATTCTTAAAGTGTCCATGGCTCCTAGTGGACCCGTCTATACTCCATGGTACTAAATAGATTACCAGTATCCTCTAGGACGTAAGAGAAAAAGTGTTTAACCTCTTCACTGGCATAGCAATATCTGATGCTAGAACACCAGTCTGGGTTTTTCCTCACAGGATCACATCTGCTATAACCATAGTTGCCGACATTCTGGTTGCCTCCTCCGGGATGAGGCAGCCCGGTCAGCTTAGTAGGTGGTGTGGTGCGGCAAAGGGAGGCGTAACGGGAAGGAACAGGGAGCATGGCCGTGAGATCACGTCATCGTGGCCCTGCCCCCACTACACTATGCTGGTATTACTGCATCATCGGGGGTGTGGGGGCTCAGCTGCAGGCAGGGAGACTTGCCAACTCTTCCGGGAGGGCCACCTGATTTTAGGGAGCCTCCCGGCAATTATGGAAGAAATGCCCACTGTGTGGCTGCTTCAGTGCTAATCTAAGAGGGACCTTCCAGCCCCTATGCATTCTATTCCTTCCCCCAGTGCTTGCCATGCAGGCAGTCACTGCTGATCTAGCAGCCTGGTGCCACTAGGGAAATGTAAAAGAAGCAGCACTTAAGGTACCTGTGCTGTATATACTAGGCGGCTGCAGAGAGGAGCAGACATCGGAAAAATGTAAGACCGTGATGGTCCCGATTATCCGATCATCAATGCTCTAAAACTGGCCTGGCCAAACTGTGGCTCTCCAGATGTTGTGAAACTACAAGTCCCAGCATGCCCTTCTACACTTTTGCTATTAGGAAATGATAAAACTGTGGCAGTGCATGCTGGGATGTTTAGTTTCACAACAGCTGGAGAGCCACAGGTTGGCCAGGCTTGTTTTAAAATATCAATGTATACCTGACAGCCTCAGAGAGGAGCAGCCGCTAGGGAAATGTAAAGTCGCTATGTCAAGATGTTTCCGTTCATCAATGGTCCGATATAGCAGATCCAATATATATATATATATATTGATGCGATTGCTATTGTTTATTTATTAACAGAAGTGTCTCTGTTGGATGAATAAGCATACAGTAGGAGAAAGATCAATGTACTTGAATCTGTACAAAGTACATACAGATGTGTCCACTTACTGTGTCTTGTCTTTATTGTAATATTTATTTTACAGGTGGAACTCCAGATACCAGCAGGCCCTTTAATGCCCCACATTCTGGTACTTGTGGATCTCCAAGTACCAGCAGGCGGGGGATGCTTGCTGGGACCAGTAGTTCCACAGGTAAAAGACAATATTTATTCTTGATTTTACACTTGGGCTATCAGCCCGGCATTCACAGCTCACATTATTCACATTCTTCACATTCGTTCACAGCTGGGGACAGCCCAAACTTCAGCCATGGCTCTTGGGTGCATGGAATGGGGGACCCCTTTATTGGGGGGGGTCCCTACTCTCAATGGGAAACCAGGTCAAGGCTTATTAGTTTTGGGGGGGTAATGTCATTTACGCAGGGACCTGTATAAATGTGTCCCTCGTCTGTGGCATTATTTCCTTAACTAGTAGAGCTATGTGCTGGTTCCAAAAATACCGGGGACCCCTACGTCTTTTTTCCCTATGTATTTTTGGAACCAGAACTGGTCCAAGAGCCTGATGCTGGTTGTTAAAATACAGGGGAACCCCTAGTAAAAGTTTTCTGTGTAATTTAGCAACCAGGACCAGCTCAAAGATCCCAGGGTAAGCTTTAGGGGGAACTGCACATCTTTCTTTTTTTACTTTTATTAATTGTTTAAACACTGTTGCAGATGGAAGCTTGCACTTCTGTCAAACTTGCCAACCAAAGGCTGATCTACAGATGGAGCCACACTAATTGTGGATCCGTCTGTGCCTGGGTGCACCTCTCCGGGCGCGCCTGTCACCTCGTCTGGGGCACGCGCGCATCTGTGACACACACAAGCCCCATTCACTAGAATAGGAGCGTCTCCTGTGTGCTCCTGGTATGACTAGGCAGACATATAGCCTAGTCTGTATTTTGGTCATGTTTTAGGTGCGAGTTGTACACCGGCATCCTATTACATTGCCCGAGATGTATGTTTGCAATGGAAAAATAGGATTTTAATACTTACCGGTAAATCCTTTTCTCTTAGTCCGTAGAGAATGCTGGGGATGCTTCAAGAACCATGGGGTATAGACAGGATCCGCAGGAGACATGGGCACTTTAAGTCTTTAAAAGGGGTGTGAACTGGCTCCTTCCTCTATGCCCCTCCTCCAGACTCCAGTTATAGGAACTGTGCCCAGGGAGACAGACATTTCGAGGAAAAGGATTTATTTAATTTTTATTTAATTTTTTAAACTAAGGTGAGATACATACCAGCTCAAACCTCAAACACGCCGTACAACATGGCATTCAACAACAACGCATGCAATGTCATGACCAACATCAGCCACAGACTGACTGTACTCAACTCAACATGAGTGTAACCAAAACCAAACTGCAGATACAGCCCGCACTGGGACGGGCGCCCAGCATCCTCTACGGACTAAGAGAAAATGATTTACCGGTAGCTATTAAAATCCTATTTTCTCATACGTCCTAGAGGATGCTGGGGATGCTTCAAGAACCATGGAGGTTATACCAAAGCTCTAGAACGGGCAGGAGAGTTCGGATGACTGCAGCACCGATTGACCAAACAAGAGGTCCTCCTCAGCCAGGGTATCAAACTTGCAAACGCAAAGGTGTTTGAACCCGACCAGGTAGCAGCTTGGCAAAGATGTAATGCCGAGACCCCTCGGGCAGCCGCCCAGGATGAGCCCAACTTTCTGGTAGAATGGGCTTTCACCGATTTCGGTAACGGCAATCCTGCTGTAGAATGAGCCTGCTGAATTGTATTACAGATCCAACGCGCAATAGTCTGCTTGGAAGCAGGAGCCACAATCTTGTTGGAAGCCCACAGGACAAACAGAGCATCTGTTTTCCTAATCTGCGCCGTTCTGGCGACATAGATCTTCAAAGCTCTGACCACATCAGGACACTTCGACTCCGCCAAGGCGTTAGTAGCCACAGGCACCACAATAGGCTGGTTTACATGAAATGATGAAACCACTTTTGGCATAAATTGCTGACGAGTTCTCAACTCCGCTCTGTCAGCATGGAAGATTAAATAGGGGCTTTTGTGAGACAAAGCCGCCAACTCAGAAACCTGCCTTGCGGATGCCAAGGACAACAACATGACTACTTTCCAAGTAAGGAATTTTAACTCAATCTTATGTAAAGGTTCAAACCAATGAGATTGCAGGAACTGCAATACCACATTAAGATCCCACGGTGGCACAGGAGGCACAAATGGAGGTTGGATGTGCAGCACACCTTTCACGAAGGTCTGAACTTCTAGAAGGGAGGCCAATTCTTTCTGAAAGAAAATTCATAAGGCCGAAATTTTTACTTTAATAGAGCCTAACTTTAGACCCGCATCGACACCTGCTTGCAAAAAATGGAGCAAACGCTCAAGCTGAAATTCTTCCGTAGGAGCCTTCTTGGATTCACACCAAGACACATATTTTCTCCAAATACGGTGGTAATGCTTTGCCGTTACTTCCTTTCTAGCCTGAAGAAGAGTGGGAATGACTTCACTGGGAATACTTTTTCTGGCTAGGATTTGGCGTTCAACCACCATGTCGTCAAACGCAGCCGCCGTAAGTCCTGATACACACACGGACCTTGTTGTAACAGGTCCTCCCATAGAGAAAGCGGCCAGGGAACTTCTATGAGCAACTCCTGAAGATCTGGATACCAGGGCCTCCTAGGCCAGTCTGGAACAATGAGGATCGCCTGAACCCTTGTTCTTCTTATAATCTTCATCACCTTTGGAATGAGTGGAAGTGGAGGGAACACATAGACCGACGGAAACACCCACGGTGTCACTAGGGCGTCCACCGCTATTGCTTGAGGGTCCTTCGACCTGGAACAATATCTCTGAAGTTTCTTGTTGAGGCGGGACGCCATCATGTCTATTTGAGGAATTCCCCAACGACTTTTCACTTCTGCCAAAACCTCTTGATGAAGCCCCCACTCTCCTGGATGGAGATCGTGTCTGCTGAGGAAGTCTGCTTCCCAGTTGTCCACTCGTGGAATGAAGACTGCTGACAGAGCGCTTGCATGTCTTTCCGCCCAGCGAAGAACTTTCGTGGCCTCGGCCATCACCGCTCTGCTCTTTGTTCCGCCCTGGCGGTTTATGTATGCCAATGCTGTTATGTTGTCTGACTGAATCAAGACTGGCAGATCGCGAAGAAGATGTTCCGCTTGAAGAATGCCATTGTAAATGGACCTTAATTCCAGAATGTTTTTGTGCAGACAAGCTTCTTGGCTTGACCATGGCCCTCATTCCGAGTTGTTCGCTCGCTAGCTGCTTTTAGCAGCTTTGCACACGCTAAGCTGCCGCCTACTGGGAAGGAATCTTAGCTTTGCAGAATTGCGAACGAAAGATTTGCAGAATTGCGAAAATAAATTTCTTTGCAGTTTCTGAGTAGCTCGAGACTTACTCTGCCACTCCGATCAGTTCAGTCAGTTTCGTTCCTGGTTTGGCGTCACAAACACACCCAGCGTTCGCCCAGACACTCCCCTCGTTTCTCCAGCCACTCCCGCGTTTTTACCAGAAACGTCAGCGTTTTTTCGCACACACCCATAAAACGGCCAGTTTCCGCCCGGAAACACCCACTTCCTGTCAATCACACTACGAACAGCAGAACGGTGGAAAATCTTCGTTAGGCTGTGAGTAAAATACCAAACTTTTGTGCAAATTTAGGCGCACAGCGAACATTGCGCATGCGCAGTTTGTGACTAATCGCTCCGATGCGAAGAAAAAGAACGAGCGAACAACTCGGAATGAGGGCCCATTTTCCCTGAAAGTTTCTCCCCTGTGTTACTGCTCCCCAGCCTCGGAGACTTGCATCTGTGGTCACCAGGAACCAATCCTGAACCCCGAACCTGCGTCCTTCCAGAAGGTGAGAACTTTGCAGCCACCACAGAAGGGAGATCCTGGTCCTGGAAGATAGGATTATTTTCTGGTGCATGTCCAGGTGAGACCCGGACCACTTGTCCAACAGGTCCCACTGAAACACCCTGGCATGGAACCTGCCATACGGAATGGCCTCGTAGGCCGCCACCATCTTCCCCAGTAACCGAGTGCATTGAAGAACTGACACTTTTGCCGGTTTCAGAAACTTTTCCACTGGAAGAAAAACTCTCTGTAATTCTGTATCCAGAATCATACCCAGGAACGACAGCCATGTCGTCGGAGCCAACTGTGATTTTGGCAAGTTTAGGAGCCAACCATGTTGTTGCAGAATCGTCAGTGAGAGCGCAACATTGTTCAGCAATTGCTCCTTGGATATCGCCTTTATGAGGAGATCGTCCAAGTATGAAATAATTGTAATTCCCTGCTTGCGCAGGAGAACCATAATTTCCGCCATAACCTTGGTGAAAATCCTTGGTGCTGTGGACAGACCAAACGGCAATGTCTGAAATTGGTAATAACAATCCTGAACAGCAAACCTCAGGTATGCCTGATGTGGAGGATATATGGGAACGCATAAGTAAGCATCCTTTATTTCAACCGACACCATAAAATCCCCCTCCTCTAGACTGGAGATCACTGCTCGGAGAGATTCCGTCTTGAATTTGAATTTTTTCAGAGAGAAATTGAGGGATTTTAGGTTCAAAATCGGTCTGACTGAGCCATCCGGTTTCGGGACCACGAACAGACTTGAATAAAAACCCTCCCCCCGTTGTGATGGGGGTACCGTGACAATGACTTGATTTTGACACAGCTTTAGTATTGCCGCGCATACTACCTTCCTTTCTAGATGAGAAGCTGGCAAGGCCGATTTGAAAAATCGGTGAGGGGGCACGTCTTGAAACTCTAATTTGTACCCTTGGGTTACTATTTCCAATATCCAAGGATCCAGGTCCGAGTGTACCCAGACCTGACTGAAGAGTCTGAGACGTGCCGCCACCGGTGCGGACTCCCGCAGAGGAGCCCCAGCGTCATGCGCTGGATTTGGTAGAAGCCGGAGAGGACTTCTGCTCTTGGGAACTTACCACAGCCTGTGACCTCTTTCCCCTTCCTCTTCCTCTCGCAGCAAGGAAGGAGGACCCTGGTCCTTTTTTGAATTTATTGGGCCGATAGGACTGCATCTGATAGTGGGGCGTTTTCTTTTGTTGTGCAAGAACATAAGGTAAAAATAACAATTTACCCGCGGTAGCCGTTGTTATGATTCCAGTACTCCTGACCGGAGGAGATCTCATGGCAATGGTCAGAGTACTGGAAGGGAATGCTGGTTATGGGAGCGGGAATAGAAAATAGCCCCTGGCGCCCTAACTCCGTTGTCTCGCCCGTGCTGTCAGAAATCCCCTGCGAGACTATGGTTGCTTGAGCCCATGGCAGCCGCGTTTGAAGGGCGGATTAAGTCTGCCCAACTCCGATGCCCCCTCAGGTCTTAATGGGAGACAAAGGGAAATCCGAGACAGGGTGATAACAAGGGGCCCTCTGACTAAACAACCAGGCCAGGGGCTACAAGCTAACTGACAAAACCTAAAGTATGTGCGGAAACCCGCCAGGGAAAAGGACAACCAAAATCCACTTGTCCAATACTCCTACCCGGCACCGCCGGATACCAGAGTGGACCTGTGGAAGCGGAACCCTCCGCGAAATGCACCAAAACATAAATAATAAATAATAAAGCGGACAAGCCGCAACACACGGCAAGGCCGTGACTCACGAACACCACTGGATGTTATAAGGTGATTAGTCAGGACTCCAGGAATTAGATGACAAACTTCCGAGTTCAGAGCTTCCAATACTGGAATGACCAGATACAGCAAGACTGGAACAGACTCTCAGCAAACAAAGACAGCATGCAGGAAGCTATTACCGGCGTCTGTGAGAAGCCCTGGGAGTGTATTTAACAAGGAGTCCTCCAATCAGCTGCCAAAAGGCTGATTAGAATAAATGCCGTGCAGCTGCCTTGCTGCCCGGCCAGAGAGCAGGAGAAAACATTAACCCTTAAAGCCTAGCAACGGGGAACACGGTCCGCCAGTGGCGTCCCCGTTGCTAGGGTCCGTGTGGCTCAGCGCGCCCGGCGTCCAGCGTTGCCAGGGAGCCGGCGGCTGTTCGCGTACGGCGTCCCTGGTTGCTAGGCGCCGGGCCGCACCGACGAGCGGACCCCGGCGCCTAACAGTACCCCCCCCTTGAGGAGGGGTCAAGGAACCCCTAAAGCCAGGCTTCCAAGGAAACTCCCGAAAAAATGCCCTCTTGAGCCTTGGGGCATGAAGATCCTTATCCAGGACCCAGGACCTTTCCTCTGGACCATAACCTCTCCAGTGAACCAGAAAATAGAGCCGGCCCCTGGACAACTTGGAATCGAGAACCTTCTCCACCAGGAACTCCTGTTGCCCCTGTACATCCACTGGAGATCTTCCCTGAGAGATCTTCCGAGGAAATTTATTGGAAGAAATGTATGGCTTCAACAGGGAGCAATGAAACGTATTACCAATCCGAAGAGATTTTGGTAAACGTAACCGGAAAGCAACTGGGTTAACTTTTTTAATGATATGAAATGGTCCAATAAATTTGGGTCCCAACCTAGCTGAAGATTGTCGAAGTCTAATGTTACGAGTCGACAACCATACCCTATCTCCCACCTTAAAATTGCAAGGACGTCGGAGCCGGTCAGAAAAATTTTTCTCCCGAAAGGCCGCTTTTCTGAGAGCAAGGTGCACTTTTTTCCAAATGGCTCTGAGATGGGAGGTTAAGGTTAGCGAGGAAACTGAGGAATGTTGAAAAAAAGAATTAGCTCTGGGGTGAAAACCAAAAACTGAAAAGAATGGAGACACGTTGGTGGAGGAATGACAAGAATTATTGTAAGCAATCTCCGCCAATGGAAGAAACTCGGACCAATCATTCTGGAGTTTAGCTGAATACAAACGCAAATATTGTTTCAATGATTGGTTAACTCGCTCGGTTTGCCCGTTGGACTGTGGGTGGTAACCAGATGTTAATGACAATCTCATCTTTAATGAAGCACAGAAACACTTCCAGAATTGTGCAATGAATTGTGGACCCCGATCAGAAACAATATCAGTGGGCAACCCATGAAGTCTGAAAACATGGCGGAGAAATAACACTGCCAATCCTTGGGCAGATGGCAGTCGGGGAAGGGCAATGAAATGAGCCATCTTGCTAAAACGGTCTACTACCACCCAAATGACTCTGCATCCAGCTGAAAGGGGAAGGTCCACCACAAAATCCATGGAAATATGAGACCATGGCCTGAGAGAGACATTCAAGGGCATAAGTTGCCCGATAGGCAAGGAACGGGGAACCTTATGCTGTGCACAAACCTGACATGAAGAAACAAACTCCTTAACGTCTTTAGAAAGACCAGGCCACCATACTGAGCGGGAGACTAACTCCAATGTCTTAGAGATCCCCGGATGCCCGGAAACTTTGTTATCATGGAACTCAGTCAAAACAGTAGCTCTCAAGAACTCAGGGACGTAAAGACGACCAACAGGAGTATTTCCAGGAGCTTGGTGTTGAAGCTGTTTTAACTGGGTAAATAAATCTTGTGTGAGGCCTGCCCAAATGACTGAAGATGGAAGTATGGGAGTAACAGGACTGTTATCATGAACCGGAAGAAAACTGCGTGACAGAGCATCTGCCTTGGTATTCTTGGAACCTGGCCTGAAAGTTATAATAAATTTGAAACGAGTAAAGAACAAAGCCCAACGAGCCTGCCGGGCATTCAGCCGCTTAGCTGATTCGATGTATTGCAGATTCTTATGGTCAGTCAATACTGAAATGGTATGTGTTGCTCCCTCAAGCCAATGCCTCCACTCCTCGAAAGCCCATTTAATAGCCAGTAACTCGGCTTCATGTGACCAGTTGGTAGGATCCGCTCCCTTCTTAGTCAGTGCAACAATGGGAGCAACCAGGTCGGAAAAAGAATGAATAAATCTTCTATAATAATTCGCAAACCCTAAAAAGCGCTGAATTGCTTTTAAGTTGGTGGGTTGCGCCCAACTAAGGATGGCTTGGAGCTTCTTAGGTTCCATGCAGAATCCCCGAGGGGAAATAATGTACCCTAAAAAGGATACCTCCGTGACATGAAACTCACACTTCTCCAGCTTGGCATATAAATGATTTTCACGTAATTTTTGAAGAACCTGACGCACCTGGGTAACATGTTGTTCAATTGATTCAGAATAGATCAGGATGTCGTCTAAGTAAACGACCACGAATCTTCCTAGAAAATCACGGAGCACATCGTTAATGAGATCCTGGAATACTGCTGGAGCGTTAGACAAGCCGAACGGCATCACCAGATACTCGTAGTGACCCGACTGAGTACTGAAAGCCGTCTTCCACTCATCGCCCGACTTGATTCGGATGAGGTTATACGCTCCCCTCAGGTCAATTTTAGAAAAAATCACAGCCGAACGCAGCTGATCAAAGAGGACAGAAATCAGCGGCAGAGGGTAAGTATTTTTAACTGAGATCTTATTCAGGGCTCTAAAGTCAATGCAAGGTCTGAGTGATCCGTCTTTTTTCTCCACAAAGAAGAAGCCTGCACTTAAAGGGGATTTAGATGGCCTGATAAATCCTTTCCCTAGGCTCTCCTTAACATACTCATTCATGGCCGCAGTTTCTGGCCCGGATAATGCATATAACCTTCCCTTTGGCAATGTGGCACCAGGAATTAGCTCAATAGCACAATCATAAGGCCGATGGGGAGGCAGAATGTCTGCATTGCCCTTGGAAAACACATCAACAAAGTCCTGGTATTCCACGGGAATGAGTTGGGGAATGGCAGCAGCTATTCTGACGGGAAACGTAATACATTCCTTATTACAGATGGTACCCCATTGTGAAATCTCCCCCGACTGCCAATCAATGGTGGGATTATGAAAGGCCAGCCAAGGGTGACCCAGAACCACTGGAACTGCTGGGGAATGGGTAAGGAAAAACTCAATCTTTTCGGAATGAAGAGCTCCTACCGTAAGTAGTACAGGGGGTGTACAGAGGGAAATAACCCCATTGGACAAGGGACTCCCATCTAAACCATGCATGGTGATACACCTACCCAAGGCTAACTGAGGAATACCTAAGGCCTTGGCCCACGTTAAGTCCATAAAGTTCCCTGCAGCTCCACTGTCAACAAAAGCCGACACCGAGGAACAGAGGCTGCCAAAGGAAACTTTAGCTGGGACTGAAAGGGAGTTCTTCGAGGAGATAAGCTGCAGACCAAAGTGAACCCCCTCACAATTCACTTGGTCAAGGCGTTTTCCTGACTTGATCGGACAATTACGGGCAAAATGTCCCTTACCCCCACAGTACAAACAAAGACCAGAGTTTTGCCTTCTGGCTCTTTCTTCTGGAGACAGCCGGGAGAGATCCATCTGCATGGGCTTCTCTACGTCCTCAGGAATGGAAAATACACATGGAGTAGACCTGACAGGTGCTCCTTTTTCAGCCCTCCGCTCTCTGAGACGACGATCAATCTTAATAGAAAGCTCCATGAGTTTATCGAGAGTCTCAGGAGCGGGATACTGAAGGAGACTGTCTTTTATAGACTCTGATAAGCCGAGGCAAAACTGACTGCGCAGGGCTGGGTCATTCCAGCCACAGTCGTTCGACCAACGGCGAAACTCTGTACAAAAAACTTCTGCAGGATTTCTACCCTGTCTGAGAGTGCGTAACTGACTCTCAGCGGATGCCTCTCTATCAGGGTCATCATACAAAAGCCCTAAAGACCCAAAAAAGGCGTCTACTGATGACAACGCCGGATCCTCTACTTTTAAACCGAATGCCCAGGTCTGAGGATCTCGCTGGAGCAAAGAAATAATAATTCCGACCCGCTGAGATTCAGTACCTGAGGAGATCGGTCTTAACCGAAAATAAAGTTTACAGGATTCTTTAAAATTAAAAAACTCCTTCCTATCACCAGAAAAACGGTCAGGCAAGTGCATTTTTGGTTCAGGGACTACCCTCGGGGAAGTTCGTAAAAGATCTTCCTGCGACTTCACCCGAAGGGAAAGATCCTGAAACATCTGAGTAAGTTCTTGAATCTGGCTGACTAGGAGCTGACCAGGATTTGGCCCTAAACCTGTGGGATTCATGAGGCCGATAACTCTTACAAAACTGAATAAGGAAAAAATTAAACCCAGTTTAATTTTAGGTTTTGGTATGGCCGGTAATAATGTTATGATTCCAGTACTCCTGACCGGAGGAGATCTCATGGCAATGGTCAGAGTAC
Organism: Pseudophryne corroboree; assembly: GCF_028390025.1. Lineage (NCBI taxonomy): Eukaryota > Metazoa > Chordata > Amphibia > Anura > Myobatrachidae > Pseudophryne > Pseudophryne corroboree. Next base: position 403,919,833 of record NC_086451.1, read on the forward strand.
TGGAAGGGAATGCTGGTTATGGGAGCGGGAATAGAAAATAGCCCCTGGCGCCCTAACTCCGTTGTCTCGCCCGTGCTGTCAGAAATCCCCTGCGAGACTATGGTTGCTTGAGCCCATGGCAGCCGCGTTTGAAGGGCGGATTAAGTCTGCCCAACTCCGATGCCCCCTCAGGTCTTAATGGGAGACAAAGGGAAATCCGAGACAGGGTGATAACAAGGGGCCCTCTGACTAAACAACCAGGCCAGGGGCTACAAGCTAACTGACAAAACCTAAAGTATGTGCGGAAACCCGCCAGGGAAAAGGACAACCAAAATCCACTTGTCCAATACTCCTACCCGGCACCGCCGGATACCAGAGTAGACCTGTGGAAGCGGAACCCTCCGCGAAATGCACCAAAACATAAATAATAAATAATAAAGCGGACAAGCCGCAACACACGGCAAGGCCGTGACTCACGAACACCACTGGATGTTATAAGGTGATTAGTCAGGACTCCAGGAATTAGATGACAAACTTCCGAGTTCAGAGCTTCCAATACTGGAATGACCGGATACAGCAAGACTGGAACAGACTCTCAGCAAACAAAGACAGCATGCAGGAAGCTATTACTGGCGTCTGTGAGAAGCCCTGGGAGTGTATTTAACAAGGAGTCCTCCAATCAGCTGCCAAAAGGCTGATTAGAATAAATGCCGTGCAGCTGCCTTGCTGCCCGGCCAGAGAGCAGGAGAAAACATTAACCCTTAAAGCCTAGCAACGGGGAACACGGTCCGCCAGTGGCGTCCCCGTTGGTAGGGTCCGTGTGGCTCAGCGCGCCCGGCATCCAGCGTTGCCAGGGAGCCGGCGGCTGTTCGCGTACGGCGTCCCTGGTTGCTAGGCGCCGGGCCGCACCGACGAGCGGACCCCGGCGCCTAACAGCCGTAGATACCAGTTCAGTGAGGCCGTCACCAAACAAGACACTACCGTTAAATGGTAAAGACTCCATCGCCTTCTTAGAGTCAGCATCAGCATTCCATTGATTAATCCACAATGCTCTCCTAGCTGAGACTGCCATGGCATTGCCCCTTGATCCCAAAAGGCCAATATCCCTTACAGCTTCTTGTAAGTATGCAGCAGCGTCCCTGATATGACCCAGAGTCAAAAGCATGCTATTCCTGTATAGGGAATCTATCTCAGATGACAAGTTATCTGCCCACTTTTCAATAGCGCTACTCACCCATGCCGAAGCAACGGCAGGCCTGAGTAGCGAACCCGTAGTGACATAAATGGATTTTAGTGTATTTTCCTGCTTACGATCCACAGGATCCTTTAGGGCTGCCATGTCAGGAGACGGAAGCGCCACCTTTTTGGATAGACGTGATAGAGCTTTATCCACCGTGGAGGTTGGCTACCACTTTTCCCTGTCCCCAAAAGGAAACAGAAATGCCACTGGAATTCTTTTGGGAACCTGAAGCTTCTTTTCAGGATTTTCCCAAGCCTTTTCAAAAAGAGCGTCTAGTTCATGAGAGGGAGGAAACGTTACCCTAGGTTTCTTTCCTTTATACATACAGACCCTAGTATCAGGAACAGCAGTGTCCTCTGTTATATACACTTCTAATATTGCCACAATCATCTTCTGAATGCTATTAGCCAGTTTAGGATTCATTCTTGCGTCACTATAGTCGACACTGGAATCAGAGTCCGTGTCGGTTTCCGTATCTGTTATCTGGGTAAATGCACGTTTCTGTGACCCCCAAAGGGGTTTGAGCTCCTGACAAAGCATCTTCCATGGATTTCCTCCATGTCTGGCTCTTTGACTCAGATTTATGTAATCTCTTCATTAGCCGAGCCACATTAGCATTCAAAACACTCAACATATCTACCGAATCAGCCGTCGGCGGTGCCAAAACGGTCACTCCCACAGCCTTTTCGGTCCCCACTCCAGCCTCCTCCTGGGAAGAGCACTCAGCCTCAGACATGTCGACACACACGTACCGACACCCACAACCACACTGGGGCTATAGGAGACAGACCCACAACAAAGCCTGTTAGAGAAACACAGAGGGAGTTCTGCCAGCTCACAACCCAGCGCCTATCCTGGTTTTGAGGCAAGTAAATTAGACCTGTTAGCGCTTTTACTTTCAACTAATTATCACCAAATCTCATGTGCCCCCCTTGTTTTGCACCCTGTTACTTGTACAGCAGTGTGGGAGGCCATGCTCAGCGTCTCTGCAGCTTCTGTGAAGTGAAAATGGCGCTGGTCAGAGCTGCGAGGGCTAAGTCACACCCCCTTAATGGCGCGCTTCAGTCCCACTTAATTTTACATCTTTATACTGGCGGGGGTCTGCAATTAGTGCCCAGGCACTTTATACACTTTCTGCCAGTCGCTAAATTGAGGATATATGCTGCCCAGGGCGCCCCCCCCCCCCTGCGCCTTGCCGTGCTGTTCTTATGTGGGAGCATGGCGCGCAGCGCGCCCACTGCGCGGTACCTCAACAAGCCGTCTTCTGCCATCTCTGAAGTCTTCTGATCTTCTGCTACTCACCCGGCTTCTACCTTCTGGCTCTGCAAGGGGGGTGACGGCGCAGCTCCAGGAACGAGCAGCTAGGCGCACCAAGTGATCGGACCCGCTGGAGCTAATGGTGTCCAGTAGCCTAAGAAGCAAAGCCCTTGAACTCAGAGAACTCAGAGAAGTAGATCTGCTTCTCTACCCTCACTCCCATGATGCAGGGAGCCTGTTGCCAGCAGGTCTCCCTGAAAATAATAAACCTACAAAGTAGGTTTCACTGGGCACAGAATCTAACTGGAGTCTGGAGGAGGGGCATAGAGGGAGGAGCCAGTTCACAACCCTTTTAAAGTCTTAAAGTGCCCATGTCTCCTGCGGATCCCGTCAATACCCTATGGTTCTTGAAGCATCCCCAGCATCCTCTAGGACGTATGAGAAACATCTGGATGTGAGTTTTGCCATTTTGCGATTTCAGGAAACATGCAAGTTTGTATGTTCCCACACCCCTAAGCTCGCATTTTTTTACCAAATCACATTCCATTACATCCTGCCGCAAGTGTTTGGCTGAACACATAAAAATGTGTACAAAACAACCTACACCTATGCCTTAGTTAATATTTGCCCAAAAAATATATCTTTCCTCTAAATAATGTAAATTTAGGTATTTATTTAAGTAACTTCATTTTATCATGGAAAACAGTACTTAACTATTTTTTTTACATTTTACCCCCAGGGAAACGCATGTGTGCAGGGGAGGGTCTGGCTCGGATGGAGCTCTTCCTCTTTCTCACCACTATTCTGCAGATGTTTACATTGAAACCCACAGTGAACACAATGGACATAAAAATAACACCAGAACCCAAGACCAATGCTTCTAGACCCCGCGCTTACAAGATGTTTGTCGTCCCCCATTGATGATGTACTCAACATGTTGATGATAAATCAAGTTTAAAAAGCACTTATTTCAAATGTATCCAACAATATTGGTGCAGCTTTATTTGCTGGAACATTTTACATTAAAGAAACATGTGAGAAAGAGAATAGTGGAATGTTCTGGTCCAAAACAGAAACAGAAAATAAAAAATAAATTCAAATTAATATAAAATGGATGAATAAAATAAAAAAATGTATGCAGTCCGGTAAACACAAAAATATGAAATAGCCTACATGAAATATATAGATTTTTTTTATATTTATATATTAAATATAATAAACAAAAACTGCAATAAAAATATAAAATAATTACAAATGTGAATCATTTACTTGTTTCTATAATCAACGTATTTCGTAGGATTGTCTGGTATCCCCAATTGTACAATTCCACTGGAGACCAATAGACTAAATCACAGGTTCTCAAAATCGGTCCTCAGGACCCCACACAGTTCACGTTTTCAAGGTCACCTGTGGATTTTTAAAATGTGACAGTTGGTGATAGATAGTGCTCCTGCCAAGTGACATGGGAAATATGACCTGTGTGGGGTCCTGAGGACCGAGTTGGAGAACCACTGGACAAGATAAACAATGATATTTTGGGGGGCACCAACAAAGTCTTATCTGCTGTTATCCACAGCTTTCTTTAAAAAGATTCAGTCCTTCAGAGGCTCTTGTGAAGAGTTGAGATGACCGTCTGGATATGAAGTCTGGAAAAGAGACCATTGTACCAGGGTTTACCCAAAAATTTGAATCAGATGGTGCAGAGATTCTTTTTCCATATAGCTTAGATCGCACATATAAATCTCATCCTCTAGACCTTTTGTTGGCCTGATGATATTGAAAAAACAACCCGCTGTCAACCACAGCTGGGGAGAGCTCACAGAAAGCGTGCTGAGCCACTTAAGACAAGATGATATCACCCAATGTGTTTCATAACTTGGGACTCAGTAAAAAATCATGACAAGTTTGGATCGAAGGAGTCCATTTATCACATATCACATACACAAAGCAATCTGGGTGGATATTTACCACCTAGGATCAAATTGCAATATGCGATCAAAATGAGCTGAAGTATCTATAAACACCCACAGGATTCATCTTTGACTGTTGCCATGGGTTGAAGTTTGGAGTCAAGGTAGTCTCATAATAATCGAGGAAGTTTTCTTTGACTGTTGATCTCCATTGTTTCTTGGAGAAGAATCACCCGGAAAAAAATTGAGGTGTGATAATATGTTCCTGGTATACATTAATATATATAAAATACATCATGTATCTATCTAGCCATCTATTGATACAATTCCTGATTAGATGAGAAGCATTTTCTTTGTTATATTTAAAACATTTAAAATAAGCCGCCTTTTACTGGAAATTTTGGACAACTCTGTCAACCACCTTATTCTTTCACACGTGTTTCATGCTCTACTATCTAGGGCCAGTGTTTCTCTTTCATATGTGTTTTTTTATTTTAAACTCATAGGATTTATTGCTCCTTCCAGCGTTAACCAAAGTAATACTGGAGCTTGGAATCTGACCAGACTCTAGCCCCATGAATGCCAGCCCACTGCACACAGACCTCTTCCTCAAGCGTTAACTAAAGTAATACTTGAGGGTCTGGTCACTAAACAGACCCGTAAAGGCTGACCAAATCCAATTGTTCATAAGGTGATCAACAAAGTTTTTAACAGTCTCTTAAACAGGAAAAAGGAAACATTGGAAATAGGGATTTTTGTTTACTTACCATAAGATCTCTTTCTCTGAGTCCATCTGGGGGATGCTGTGCTGTTACTTGTGGGTTAGAGGTGTGTGGTAGTGGAGTTTGGCACAGAACTATCAAAACCTGACTCCTCCCCCCTCTAACCCCTCCCATCTCCTACCTGCATAGCCAGCAACTCAGTTCCCGTTTAGCCAAGCCAAAGGAGATAGACCAGAAAAAAATAACTGAATGAACCAGACAAACCTACGGGAGGGATCGCAGCATCCCCCAGATGGACTCAGAGAAAGAGATTTTACGGTAAGTAAACAAAAATCCCTATTTCTCTGTCATCCATCTGGGGGACGCTGCGCCGATACTTGTGGGATTTCCCAAAGCAAGCTAATGAGAGGAGGGAGACATAGACGGCATAGCCGTCTGTAAAATATGATGCCCAACAGAGGCAGTTTCTAAACCGAAAGTATGAAAACGGTAAACCTTTGTGAAAGCATGGACTGACGACCTGGTCGCCGCCCTGCACAGCTGCTCAATAGATGCATCACCGCGAACAGCCCAAGAGGCTCCAACAGCTCTAGTCGAATGAGCTCTAATTGAGTCAGGGACTGAAACATTTGAAGACACGTACGCCTGTCTGATAACCAAAGTTACTCAACGGGCCACGGTGTTCTCGGAAGCTGGCCAACCTCGTTTGGGAGCATCAATCAATACCAACAAGGTATCCGTACGACGGAATGATTCCGTGCGAGACAAATAAATGCGTAAGGCCCTGACAACATCCAAGAGAGCCAAATGGGAGTTCTCCCCGGAAGAAGAAGATGGAGCAAATGCTGGAAGGACAATGTCCTGATTTAAATGGAACGCCGAAACAATCTTCGGAAGGAAAGAAGGCTTAGTCCTCAGAACCACCCGGTTATCATGAAAAACTAACAAGGGTGGTCTGCAAGAAAGAGCCGCCAACTCAGACACCCGTCTAGCTGAGGCAATAGCCAAAAGAAAAACAATTTTTAGTGTTAGATAACGTAGTTCTACAGATTCCAAAGGCTCAAACAGAGATTTTTGATGAGCTGTAAGTACTAAGTTTAAATCCCAGGGAGGAACTGGAGGAAAAAAAGGTGGTTGAATCCGAAGTATTCCTTGAAGGAATGTCTGAACCTCTGGAATGATCGCTAGTTTCTCTTGAAAAAGAACCGACAATGCCGAAATTTGACCCTTTAGTGAAGAAAGTCTCAGACCCTTATTGAGACCCTCCTGAAGGAAAGATAGTAGACGAGGAAGTCTAAACAAATGCAGAGTCAAGCCCCACTTTTTGCACCAAGCAATGTAAATACGCCATACCCTATGGTAAATGCCAGAAGTCACTGGTTTCCTAGCCTGAATTATCATCTGCACAACAGAACAAGAAAATCCTTTTGCTCTTAAAATGTTGGATTCAAGAACCAAGCCATCAAAGCCAGCCGACTTAAATCTGGGTGGCAACATGGTCCTTGAAGAAGAAGATCTGGTCGCAGGGGGAGACTAAAGGGTTGCCCGATGACCATGCCGCGCAGAAGAGTGTACTACTGTCAGCGTGTCCAATCTGGAGCCACCAGAATGATTGCAAGACCTTCTCACCAAATACGTTGAAGTATATGTGGAATCAGTGGGATTGGCGGAAACACGTATCCCAGTTGAAACTGCCATGGGGCTGTCAGGGCATCGATTAGAAGTGCTTGAGGATCCTGAGTCCGCGAGCCGTAATGAGGAAGCTTCTTGTTGAGATGAGACGCCATTAGGTCTACATCGGGCATTCCCCGGCGGGCCACTAGAGATAGAAACACTTAATGGTGAAGTTTTCATTCTCCCGGATGAATCGTGTGATGGCTCAAAAAATCCACTTCCCAGTTCTCGACTCCTGGAATGTGAATTGCGGATATTACCAGAACCCAACGTTCCACCCACGTGAGAATCCCTATGACTTCTCTCATGGCGGACCAGCTTCGAGTTCCTCCCTGTTTGTTTATGTTAGCCACTGCCTCTGAGGCTTGCGTCTGTAGTGACCATAATCCAAGACCAAATTGTGAACTTTTGTCAAATTGTGGCTGTGAAGCCACCAGTGAAGTGATTGACAAGTCTTTACCAACAAGCGGATCAACTGCAATTCAAGACGTGGTTCCATCCGAGTCCACCAGCTGAGAATCTGAGCCTGAAGAGGCCGGGCATGAAATCTGGCGTATGGGACTGCCTCGAAGGCTGACACCATCTTGCCTAACACCTGCATGCATCTGAGGGCCGAAACTACCGGTAAGTGTAACAGTGTCCGAATTCTGAAATGCAGATCCTGAATCTTGTAGGAAGGAAGAAACACCTTCTGGCTGTTGGTGTCGAATAAAAGTCCCAGCAATATAATTTTTTCTGGGAAGGAAGTAAAGACGACTTTGGAAAGTTTATTATCCATCCGAATGACTGCAGAGTCTCTATCATTAGACGCAAGTTCTGATAGAGGATCGACTCTGACGGGGCCTTGACTAACAGATCGTCCAAGTATGGAGTGATGTTGACCCCGTGACAGTGGAGAACCGCTACTACATGACCCATGACTTTTGTAAACACCCGAGGAGCCGTGGATAGACCAAAGGGAAGAGCCTGAAACTGAAAATGCCAAGGTCTGACTGCAAATCTCAGAAGAGATTGATGACCCATCCAAATAGGGACATGTAAGTAGGCTTCTTTTATGTCTATTGAAACCAAATATTCCCCTGGATCCATGGCGGCAAAAATTGAGCTAATGGAATCCATTTTGAATTTTTGGGTTGAGATATATGGGTTGAGGGCTTTGGGATTTAAAATGGGTCGAAATGAACTGTCCGGTTTGTCCACGAGAAAAAGACCAGAATAAAATCCCCGACCTCTCTGCTGAGTGGGAACCGGAAGGATAACTCCATTCCGTAAATGGCTGTTGCTTGAAGAAGAGCTTGACATCTGGGGGGATCGTTTGGGAGGAGTGACAAATAGACGGTATGGAACTGGTTCCTCGAGATCCAACATATATCCTCTGGATATGACCCCCATCACCCACCGAACTGGTTTCGACAGGAGCCACACCTCCTTCAACTGAAGTAACCGAGCCCCAACCTTCATCGATCCCTCCTGAAGTCTTGAAATGTCATGCAGCAGGCTTGTCGGTAGGCTTACTGGTTGGTCTGCGAGTAGCCTGAGATCCTCTACCTCTGAATGACCCTCTTCTTGAAAATCTGGAGAAAGCACAAAAGGAATGGAAACTACCACTGCCCTGCGTACGAAAGGACTGTGTAGGTTTTGGTTTGTGAGGCGCAACTGGAAGAAAGGGGCTTTTTCCTCCAGTAGTATCTGAAATAATCTTCTTTAACTGTGTTGCTGGCTAGGCAGGAAGGAGATGGGAGGGGTTAGAGGGGGAGGAGTCAGGTTTTGATAGTTCTGTGCCAAACTCCACTACCACACACCTCTAACCCACAAGTAACAACGCAACTTCCCCCAGATGGATGACAGAGAAATAAGAGTTTTCCCACATCTCTGACCCCTTCAACGTTCTCCCTTCTTACTTTCTCTTGTTTGTCCTCCTCCCTAGCTCTCATCTCTGCCCCCATCATTACCATGGCTCTCTATATTTCCTTCAACCCTGTTTCTCATATATGTCCTCCTTACCCCCTTGTCTCTCCTCTCTGTTACAATCACCACCCCGACTCTCATCTGTGTCATGTTTACCTTTGTCTGACATCACTGTACCTAGGAAAGTAGGATTTCTGGGCAAAGTAATGGAGGTATGTCTTAAAATACATCACCGCCCATAGTAGCGATGCTAATTGCATATATACTAACATATGCGATTAGCATCGCAATGTGCTGACAGAGGCCCCCTGTGATATCTGGAGTGCAGATTGAGAGGGTCGGCAGTTGTCTCAGTCACTTCCCAGCCCCGGGAGATCACGTGTGCAGGTAATTCCTGGGCTGCTCCTCCTTCCCGTAGCCAGGAGAAATTGCTGTGCGGGGAAGGAGGAGGTGGGGGATCATGGAGCTGCACTTGTGGATGACAAGACACAGGTAAAAGGGGGTTTGGCGTGAGTGGCACGGCGGGAAGTGTAAAAAAGCCCATAGGATTCTAGTGGGTATTTCCATAAAAAGATGGGTATTGCTAAAGGGTATCGCCATAAAAAGATGGCGATACCCTCCACAACAATGCGCAGGCGGACGGGTCTTAGTACATTTGAAAATGCAGTAAAACTCCGAAAACGGGGGTTTTACCGCATTTTTCCTTTAGTACATCCCGCCATAAGAGTGAACTGCTGAGGTATACTGCACCCTTCTGTATCTGACACTAACTAACTACAGTGTTGTATATGTAGAAGAGTTCATAGAAAATATACATATTTTTAAATTATCAATGTAAACCAGGAAGATATTATCACGCCTCTACAGGTCTAGAACTAGAGTCTAGCCTGAGAATGATCAGTAATTAATAATCATTAATTACCTGTCCTGGGTCTCCTACTGCTGTCCTGGGTTCATCTTTGACCGTTGCCATGGGTAGGAGTTTGAAGTCAAGGTGGTCTCACAAAAAGTCAGCAAATAACTTTTCTTTGACTGTTGACCTCCATTGTTTCTTGGAGAAGAACCAGCTGGAAAAAGATAAGAGGCGTGATAATATGTTCCTGGTATACATTAATACTTATAAAATACATATAACATGTGTCTATCTAGCCATCTATTGATAAGATCTCTGTTTAGATGAGAAGCGTTTCCTTTGCTATATTTAAAACATTTAAGCCGCCTTTTACTGGAAATTTTGGACAACTCTGTCAACCAACCTTATTCTTTCACACGTGTTTCATGCTCTGCTATCTAGGGCCAGTGTTTCTCTTTCATATGTGTTTTTATTTTAAACTCATGGGATTTGGACTATCTATTCCTCCTTCCAGCGTTAACCGAAGTAATACTGGAGCTTGGAATCTGACCAGACTCTAGCCCCCTGAAGGCTAGCCCACCACACACAGACCTCTTCCTTAAGCGTTAACCGAAGTAATACTTGAGGGGCTGGTCACCAAACAGACCCGTAAAGGCTGCACAAATCCAATCATTCATAAGGTGATCAACAAAGTTTTTAACAGTCTCTTAAATAAACAGTAAAAGGAAACATTGGAAATAAGAGTTTTCCCACATCTCTGATCCATTCAATGTTCTCACTTTTTACTTTCTCTTATGTTTGTCCTCCTCCCTGGCTCTCATCTCTGCCCCCATCATTACCATGGCTCTCCTCTATATTTCCTTCAACCCTGTTTCTCATATCTGTCCTCCTTACCCCCTTGTCTCTCCTCTCTGTTACAATCACCACCCCATCTCTCATCTGTGTCATGTTTACCCTTGTCCGACATCTCTGTACCTAGGAAAGTAGGATTTCTGGGCAAACAAAGTAACGGAGGGATGTCTTAAAATACATCACCGCACTTAATAGCGATGCTAATTGCATATGTACTAACATATGCGATTAGCATCGCAATGCGCTGACAGAGGCCCCCTGTGATATCTGGAGTGCAGATTGAGAGAGTCGGCAGGGGTCTCAGTCATCTCCCAGCCCCGGGAGCTAATGTGTGCAGGGTAAGCCTGGGCTGCTCATCCTTCCCGTAGCCAGGAGAAATGGCTGTGCGGGGAGGAGGAGGTGGGGGAAGTTGCGCTGCACCTGTGGCTGACAGGACACAGGTAAAAGGGGGTTTGGCGTGAGTGGCACGGCGGGAAGCGTAAAAAGGCCCATAGACTTCTATTGGGTATTTCCGTAAAAAGATGGGTATTGCTAAAGGGTAACGCCATAAAAAGATGGCGATACCCCCCACAACAATGCACAGACGGGTCTTAGTACATTTGAAAATGCAGCAAAACCCCAAAAAGGGGGTTTTACCACATTTTTCCTTTAGTACATCCCGCCATAGGAGTGAACAGCTGAGGTATACTGCACCCTACTGTATCTGACACTAACTAACTACAGTGTTGTATATGTAGAAGAGTTCATAGAAAATATACATATTTTTTAATTATCAATGTAAACCAGGAAGATATTATCACACCTCTACAGGTCTAGAACTAGAGTCTAGCCTGAAAATGATCAGTAATTAATAATCACTAATTACCTGTCCTGGGACTCCTACTGCTGTCCTGGGTTAATCTTTGACCATTGCCATGGGTAGGAGTTTGGAGTCAAGGTGGTCTCACAAAAAGTCAGCAAATAACTTTTCTTTGACTGTTGACCTCCATTGTTTCTTGGAGAAGAACCAGCTGGAAAAAGATAAGAGGCGTGATAATATGTTCCTGGTATACATTAATACTTGTAAAATACATATAACATGTGTCTATCTAGCCATCTATTGATAAGATCTCTGTTTAGATGAGAAGCATTTCCTTTGCTATATTTAAAACATTTAAAATAAGCCACCTTTTGCTGGAAATTTTGGACAACTCTGTCAACCACCTTATTCTTTCACACGTGTTTCATGCTCTGCTATCTAGGGCCAGTGTTTCTCTTTCATATGTGTTTTTATTTTAAACTCATGCGATTTGGACTATCTATTCCTCCTTCCAGCGTTAACCGAAGTAATACTGGAGCTTGGAATCTGACCAGACTCTGGCCCCGTGAAGGCTGTCCCACCACACACAGACCTCTTCCTCAAGCGTTAACTGAAGTAATGCTTGAGGGGCTGGTCGCCAAACAGACCCGTAAAGGCTGCACAAATCCAATCATTCATAAAGTGATTAACAAAGTTTTTAACAGTCTCTTAAATAAACAGTAAAAGGAAACATTGGAAATAACAGTTTTCCCACATCTCTGATCCATTCAATGTTCTCACTTTTTACTTTCTCTTATGTTTGTCCTCCTCCCTGGCTCTCATCTCTGCTTCCATCATTACCATGGCTCTCCTCTATATTTCCTTCATTCCTTTTTCTCATATCTGTCCTCCTTAGCCCCTTGTCTCTCCTCTCTGTTACAATCACCACCCCATCTCTCATCTGTGTCATGTTTTCCCTTGTCTGACATCTCTGTACCTAGGAAGGTAGGATTTCTGGGCAAACAAAGTAATGGAGGGTTGTCTTAAAATACATCACCACCCATAGTAGCGATGCTAATTGCATATGTACTAACATATGCGATTAGCATAGCAATGCGCTGACAGAGGCCCCCTGTGATATCTGGAGTGCAGATTGAGAGGGTCGGCAGGGGTCTCAGTCACCTCCCAGCCCCGGGAGATCACGTGTGCAGGGTAAGCCTGGGCTGCTCCTCCTTCCCGTAGCCAGGAGTAATGGCTGTGCGGGGTGGAGGAGGTGGGGGATCGTGGAGCTGCACCTATGGCTAACAGGACACAGGTGAAAAGGGTTTGGTGTGAGTGGCACGGCGGGAAGCATAAAAAAGCCCATAGGCTTCTATTGGGTATTTCCATAAAAAGATGGGTATTGCTAAAGGGTATCGCCATAAAAAGATGGCGATACCCTCCACAACAATGCGCAGGCGGACGGGTCTTAGTACATTTGAAAATGCAATAAAACCCCGAAAATGGAGGTTTTACCGCAATTTTCCTTTAGTACATGCCGCCATAAGAGTGAACAGCTGAGGTATACTGCACCCTACTGTATCTGATACTAACTAATTACAGTATTGTATATGTAGAAGAGTTCATAGAAAATATACATATTTTTTAATTATCAATATAAACCAGGAAGATAATATCACACCTCTACAGGTCTAGAACTAGAGTCTAGCCTGAGAATGATCAGTAATTAATAATCATTAATTACCTGTCCTGGGTCTCCTACTTCTGTCCTGGGTTCATTTTTGACCGTTGCCATGGGTAGGAGTTTGGAGTCAAGGTGGTTTCACAAAAAGTCAGCAAAGAAGTTTTCTTTGACTGTTGACCTCCATTGTTTCTTGGAGAAGAACCAGCTGGAAAAAATATAAGAGGCGTGATAATATGTTCCTGGTATACATTAATATTTATAAAATACATATAACATGTGTCTATCTAACCATCTATTGAGAAGATCTCTGTTTAGAAGAGAAACATTTCCTTTGTTATATTTAAAACATTTAAATTAAGCTGACTTAAGGGTGGCAGTTGTTTGCGGGCGGCACTTGTATGCTTGTGTTGGCACTGTCAGCCCCAAACGTACCAGTAACTGCTAAATATTTTTACTGTACTGTACCATATGCATCTTATATGGAGGGGAAAGCAGGTAACACATGCACATACTGCCCCTGTAATCTGTCCTACTTAGTAAATATGTACACATAATTAATCAGTGGCTTCTTTTTTTATTGTATTAAATTGGCTATCATCAAATGAAGGCTTATAACCACTCAATAAAAATAATAAAATGAGGCAGGTGGGGGGCATCTGTTACTGCTGTGCCTAGGGGCACCCTCAACCCTAAATCTGCCCCTGCCATTAGGGATGCTGGCATTACTGTTATGTTGTTCTGGCTGGTAACTAGTCTCTCTACAAACAACAAATCTACAATAATTGTGTATTCCCTCTATCACTGGACACAGTGTCATCCAATAACAAACACAGATACAGTATAGCAAAGATGCTGACAGAGCATGAACATAAAAGTCATTGTGCAAAAGAAGGATGCCTAGGAATGTTTAGTGTTACGCCATGAATACTTTTACCCCTCAGTGTGTGGTTCTTATTAGGAGAATACAACTGGGCAGTGTAATTCTCTCTGTAGATCTGGATAGAATTTACATGAGGCTGTTATCTGTTTTGCGGGTAGAAATCCCTTTTCTCCTGTTCCAGTCACCGTTATTTGTGGTGACAATGTGGGGCGATTCTATCCAGGGTTGTTTGTAGACATAACAATAAACACTCAGAGAAGCGCTACCATTAAACAGTCTAATAAAATTTATCATTAAAAATAACTGACACAATTTCAGTGAAAAAGACCGCTTATCCTGGAATATTTAACATATAATATACACCAACCATTTAATAATTACAAATGGTAACCCCTAACAGGAACATAACCACTTATATTACCAATGAATGCTGCAGCAATTCTATTATATTGGTACTTGGAGGGTTAAGCTCCATGCATGGGCTAATTAATTCACATGAGTTCCTTAAATGCTGTTTAGGAAGTTCATCCACAGTGGAGTGTTAGAAAATGGTGATCAGTTTGTATGATTACAATCTCATCCAGATGAAGGCAAATTTTCTACGGGTAGCTTAGATATACATATTTCCATAAGTGTGCAGTGACTTTAAAGCTGAATCGCTATTTGTACAGTCTCATGTAATAAAGCTTACCCGGCCTTTCAATGAAAGAAATTTTCCATAGGCACCTTCCTGATGGTGGGCGCCGGCTGCCCACACCGCTAAACAGCGGCACAGAAGACGGTGTCAATAACACTGGATGAAGACTGCGCTTCACAGGACCACTTCAGAGCGCGGCTGATCAAGACCAGAGAGCCGTTCGCGGCTCATCAAAGTCGAGAGCCATTCGCTCGTGCTTCCGTAGCAGGAACCGCTGAATGTGCTGCGGGTATGTTAGTGTTGAATACCCAGGATGAAACAGCCCCAGTGCTCGAGGCTGAGAAACGCATCAAGCATCCCGCCCGACGTCTTGTCCGGTATCCTGGGTATTCAACACTAACATACCCGCAGCACATTCAGCGGTTCCTGCTACGGAAGCACGAGCGAACGGCTCTCGATTTTGATCAGCCGCGAACGGCTCTCTGGTCTTGATCAGCCGCGCTCGGAAGTGGTCCTGTGAAGCGCAGTCTTCATCCAGTGTTATTGACACCGTCTTCTGTGCCGCTGTTTAGCGGTGTGGGCAGCCGGCGCCCACCATCAGGAAGGTGCCTATGGAAAATTTCCTTCATTGAAAGGCCGGGTAAGCTTTACTACATGAGACTGTACAAATAGCGATTCAGCTTTAAAGTCACTGCACACTTATGGAAATATGTATATCTAAGCTACCCGTAGAAAATTTGCCTTCATCTGGATGAGATTGTAATCATACAAACTGATCACCATTTTCTAACACTCCACTGTGGATGGACTTCCTAAACAGCATCTAAGGAACTCATGTGAATTAATTAGCCCATGCATGGAGCTTAACCCTCCAAGTACCAATATAATAGAATTGCTGCAGCATTCATTGGTAATATAAGTGGTTATGTTCCTGTTAGGGGTTACCATTTGTAATTATTAAATGGTTGGTGTATATTATATGTTAAATATTCCAGGATAAGCGGTCTTTTTCACTGAAATTGTGTCAGTTATTTTTAATAATAAATTTTATTAGACTGTTTAATGGTAGCGCTTCTCTGAGTGTTTATTGTTCTGTGTATCTTTTTGGGTTGAGGATCAGCACCTCGACCGGGGAAGCTGCAGCCAGAGAACAGTAACTATTCTAGGTGTCGTATAGCCATATTTCCTAGCGTCCACCCACCTTCCTTTTTTTTGTTTGTAGACAATTTGCCTCCCAGTGCAAATACAAAAAAGATGTGCCAACCCAATAAAAGGGGGCATGGTCTTCCTAAAATGGGTGCTGTCTTGCACGAAAATACTAACACATTATGCCCCAAACAGTAATGCCACTAGCACCATATTATGTCCCACACTGTAATGCCCCTGCACCAAAGAATGCCCATGTTATTCCCCACACAGTAATACCCATTGCACCATGCCTCACTTAGTAATATTTACAATGCTCCTTAAAGTTGGCACTGTACCTGATCCTGCTCGTAGTCTGGGGTCGTTTCATGTTGCTGCTGCTAGCCTGCTCCCGCTGCTGCCACCGCATTCCCAGCACTGCGACCAGGTCAGGTGAGGCACTTATTGGTGTGGTTGCATCTTATGCGACCATGCCAGGCAAGTGGTTATAGAGGGCTGCTGCACAGAGCTGCTTTCATGTCAGCCAGCAGACCTGCGCAGCCTCCAGCTCCTAAACAGTATTTTGCTGCGCATGTGTGAAAACACTGATGGTAAACCATCGATGGTACTATACAGAATAGTTATCTTTTATCTATGGCTGATACCACCATCACCGTCAATGGTAACCATCTATGGCGGACATGCAGATGGTAACCCTTATCTTTTAAAACCTTGATTGACAGCTGCCATTTATTATGTAAATCGTTTCCTGGCTGTCTCAAAGTGATTATTACCATAGAGTGATGAAACATCATGGAAGAGAAAAAGGTACAAAGGCAGATTTGAGCTGGCCAAAAACCGATTAATGATGATTTAACTCCACTGAGGACACGATTGTTCACTTCTATATTACACTGGTGAAGGATTTAGTATGGGATTGGTAAGACTGACAGCCATAGTTGACAGCCAACTATAATTATGAGGTCACTGAAATGCGTTCACCATTTAAAACATGCTGGTATCGACTCTTTGCTGTGTTCTACATGAATTTACATAAACACGCCCCTTCTGTACGGGGCCTATGCTTATAAACCCCCTCCATTACCTTTGCTGCCTCTCTAATTGTAAAACGTAAGCGCACAATGCGGACAAATCTACACTTGCATGGAAATTATGTTTTTGTGCGCAGTACAAAATAAGCACAGTTTGCAAAGAAAACTACGCTTGTGTCAAACTTTGTTTCACTCCTGACAATGGGGGTCCTTCCGAGTCGATCGTAGCTGTGCTAAATTTAGCACAGCTACCATCATGAACTCAGACATGCGGGGAGAAGCCCAGCACAGGGCTAGTCCGCCCCCGCTGAAGTGCAAAGTAATCGCACAGTGGCGATGCCTTTGCACTTCAAGAGTTGCTCCCGGCCAGCGCAGCTTTAGCGTGCTGGCCAGGAGCTACTCTTCGCTCTCCGGCCCGCAGCGGCTGCGTGTGACGTCATGCAGCCGCTGCGGGCCACGCCCCTCCACGCCCACGAAAAAGGTGGTCAAACACCGCTGTTTCGCCCCCTCCCGCCCATCGACCGCCTCTGCCTGTCAATCAGGCAGAGGCGATCGTACTGTAGTGATGGGCAACCATACGCCGGCGCACTGCGGTGCATGCGCAGATCTGTCCCAATCGTTACGCTGCGAAAAACTGCAGCATGCGATTGGGTCAGAATGACCCCCAATGTATGCTGCTATTCTTAATAGTGAAATCTGATACATGGAAAGCCAACAGGGTCTCAGTGAAATTCTTTGCGCCATACTGTTATATTCGTTAAAGGACAAAAAAAATGGAGGACAGTTTGATATGACTTGACTACAACAGCAATATTGTTTTATTGTGTGTTTATTAAAGAACATTCCATCTAATGTAAGAATCACTGCTGTCAGCTTGTTATTTGTGCTACCTTAGGACGGTGTCACATGGCCATGTTTGGATGCTGTTCTTTACCGGCTAGAACACTGGTCCTGTGATTTCAGGTGGAAACTTGGGGCTTATGTTATCCCCCTGTGACCTAAGCATGATTAAGCGTCCACCTACAGTACAATGCTTTATTAGTGGATTTACTCATGTGTGAGAGGAGAGTAGTATTTCTTCACACATCATGTGACGCTACGGTATTAAAATATAATTAATTCTGTGGTTTTAAAAGGAAACTGGGACCTGTGATCATAGGGTAGAAGTGTCTTCCATACGATACACAATTGTGTCTATCTACATGACATATTTAGCCCTGTACCTCATACAGTTGAGATTCTGGCTATGTTCGATTTTCACTTTGCGATTTCCCTTGAACTCCCTGGAGCCCAGCACCATCGATTTTGACTAACTTTTCTTGAGATATGGAGTATGTGTGCTTACGATTTTGGCTTATGTGAGATTTTGGTTTAAGTGAGATTTTGACTATCTCATTAAAATTTGGGATGACATTACAGGGTTGGGGGAGTGTCTTTTTCGACTGTCAGCCATTTTTAAAACAGTGCTTTTCTGCTCTGTGGTTGATTTTTGTTAAAACATTTTTGCAGGGAACCCATGGATTCTACATGGACAAGAGGACCGAGGGTCTACGTGGGACACAAGGTAAGTATGTGCGAGTGTGTTGGTGTGTGTTATGTTAATAAACTTTTACTTTCACGGTGTGTGTGTATTTTGTCTTTCTTGGGGTATTTCTTTTAGAGTGGAACTACAGTTACCAGGGGGCCCTTTAATTATCTGCATGCTGGTACTTGTGGTTCTCCAACTACTATTACAGAGGAGGATGCAGAGTCTCTTCAGAACGACTTAGTTAAATTAGAAGCATGGGCAGCCAAATGGAGAATGCGCTTCAACACAGACAAATGTAAGGTAATGCACTGTGGTAACAAGAACAAAAATGACACCTACCTACTAAATGGGGTAAAATTAGGGGATTCTGTACTGGAAAAGGACTTAGGTGTCCTCATAGATAGCAAGCTAAGCAGTAGTACCCAAAGTAGGACTGCAGCAAAGAAGGCTAATAAGATGTTAGCATGCATAAAACGGGGTATTGATGCCAGGGTCGAGAGTATTATACTCCCGTTATATAAATCACTAGTGAGGCCACACCTTGAATACTGTGTACAATTCTGGGCACCGTACTACAAAAAGGATATCCTGGAGCTTGAAAAGGTACAGAGGAGGGCAACCAAACTAATTAACGCATGGAGACGATGGAATACATGGAAAGGCTTGAAAGACTAGGCATGTTTACATTGGAAAAGCGGAGACTAAGAGGGGATATGATCAACATCTACAAATATATAAGGGGACAATACACAGAGCTTGCGCGGGACCTGTTTTTGGTTAGATCAACACAGATGACTCGTGGACACTCGCTCAGGTTAGAGGAGAGGAGATTCCGCACAATACGGCGTAAAGGCTTTTTCACGGTAAGGACAATACGTGTTTGGAATTCCCTGCCCGAGGGAGTTGTAATGGCGGAATCTGTCAACACCTTTAAGAATGGGTTAGATAAATTCCTAATGGATAAGGATATCCAGGGGTATGGTGCATAGTCATGCATTATAGTTACTATAAATAGGGATAAAATGCAATGGCTGACAGCAGCATCAGTCAGAAATTTTAGTCAAATCATCATGCATAGGAGACCACAAATAGGTTGAACTCGATGGACAATTGTCTTTTTTCAACCTCAGATACTATGTTACTATGTTACTATTACAAGTACCAGCATGCGGGGAGGCTTACTGGGACTTGTAGTTCCACAGCAAAAGACAATTATTTGTTTTACACAATTTTGGATATCAGCCTGGCACCCCACCAGGGAACCCCAGCCAGGGGTGACTATTTGGGGTGTGTGATGCTGCGGCAGCAGGGACCTGTATAAAAGTGTCCCCTGGCTGCGGCATCCCCTCCCTGGCTAGTGGAGCCCGGTGCTGGTTTAAAAAATATGGGGGCCCCCTACTCTTTTTTCCCCCCGTATTTTCGGAACCAGGACCGGTCCAAGAGCCCGATGCTGGTTGCTTAAATATGGGGGACCCCTACTCCATTTTTCCCTCATATTTTTGCAACCAGGACCGGCTCAAAGAGCCCGAGGATGGTTATGCTTTTTGGGTGGACCTACACATTTTTTTACTTTACTCTAACGTCCTAGTGGATGCTGGTGACTCCGTAAGGACCATGGGGAATAGACGGGCTCCGCAGGAGACAGGGCACTTTAAGAAAGAATTTGGATACTGGTGTGCACTGGCTCCTCACTCTATGTCCCTCCTCCAGACCTCAGTTTGAATCTGTGCCCGGACGAGCTGGTTGCTACTTAGTGAGCTCTCCTGAGCTTGCTAAAAAGAAAGTATTTTGTTAGGTTTTTTTATTTTCAGAGAGATCTGCTGGCAACAGGCTCTCTGCTACATGGGACTGAGGGGAGAGAAGCAGCCCTACTCACAGAAGTTAGGTCCTGCTTCTTAGGCTACTGGACACCATTAGCTCCAGAGAGATCATACACAGGATCGCACCCTTGGTCGTCCGATCCCGAAGCCGCGCCGCCATACCCTTCGCTGAGCCAGAAGTCAGAAGCCGGTGTCTGAAGCAAGAAGACGTCGAAATCGGCAGCAGAAGACTCCAGTCTTCATATGAGGTAGCGCACAGCACCGCAGCTTTGCGCTATTGCTCCCACATTAACCCACACACTCCGGTCACTGTAGACCCATGCCCCTCCTCCAGACCTCAGTTAGAATCTGTGCCCGGCCAGAGCTGGATGCACACTAGGGGCTCTCCTGAGCTTGCTAGAAAAGAAAGTATTTGTTAGGTTTTTTATTTTCAGTGAGATCTGCTGGCAACAGACTCACTGCTACGTGGGACTGAGGGGAGAGAAGCAAACCTACCTGCTTGCAGCTAGCTTGTGCTTCTAAGGCTACTGGACACTATTAGCTCCAGAGGGATCGAACACAGGGCCCGACCTCGATCGTCCGTTCCCGGAGCCGCGCCGCCGTCCCCCTCGCAGAGCCAGAAGACTGAAGAGAAAGTTGAAAACCGGCGGCTGAAGACTCCTGTCTTCATTAAGGTAGCGCACAGCACTGCAGCTGTGCGCCATTGCTCCCTTAGCACACCACACACTCCGGTCACTGATGGGTGCAGGGCGCTGGGGGGGGTGGGCGCCCTGGGCAGCAATTAGATTACCTTATTGGCAAAAAGGCACAAAATACAGTCTAATAAACTGTATATGTGCAATAACCCCCGCCATTAACTATTTAAAAACGCGGGAGAAGCCCGCTGCGGAGGGGCTATCTTCCTCAGCACACCAGCGCCATTTTCTCTTCACTGCTCCACTGGAAGGACGCTCCCCAGTTTCTCCCCTACAGTTTCCAGACTTCAAGGGTAAAAAAGAAAGGGGGGGCACCTAAATTTAGGCACAAACTGTGTATAATAAGCAGCTATAGGGGAAAAATCACTCAGTATAGTGTACATCCCTGTATTATATAGCGCTGTGGTGTGTGCTGGCATACTCTCTCTCTGTCTCCCCAAGGGACTTTGTGGGGTCCTGTCCTCAGTCAGAGCATTCCCTGTGTGTGTGCGGTGTGTCGGTATGGCTGTGTCGACATGTTTGATGAGGAGGCTTACGTGGAGGCGGAGCAGGAGCCGATAAGTGTGATGTCGCCCCCTGCGGGGCCGACACCAGGATGGGTGGATATGTGGAAGGTATTAACTGACAGTGTCAACTCCTTGCATAAAAGGTTCGATGATCTAACAGCTTTGGGCCTGCCGGCTTCTCAGCCCGCACCTGCCCAGGCGTCGCAGAGGCCATCAGGGGCTCAAAAACGCCCGCTACCTCAGATGGCAGACACAGATGTCAACACGGAGTCTGACTCCAGTGTAGACGAGGATGAGACAAATGTACAGTCCACAAGAGCCATCCGATACATGATTACGGCAATGAAAAATGTGTTGCACATTTCTGATATTAACCCGGTGACCACAAAAAAGGGTATTATGTTTGGGGAGAAAAAGCAGCCACTGACTTTTCCCCCGTCTGATGAGTTAAATGAATTGAGTGAAGAAGCGTGGGATTCCCCAGATAATAAATTAGTGATTTCTAAGAGGTTACTGATGGCGTACCCTTTTTGCGGCCAACGGACAGGTTACGTTGTGAAACATCCCCTAGGGTGGACAAAGCGCTCACACGCTTATCAAAAAAGGTGGCACTGCCGTCATTAAAGGAGCCTGCGGATAGAAAGCAGGAGGCTATCCTGAAGTCTGTGTATACACACTCAGGTACTATACTGAGACCTGCAATTGCTTCAGCATGGATGTGTAGTGCTGCAGCAGCTTGGTCCGATACCCTGTCAGATAACATTGATTCCCTTAACAGGGATACTATTTTGCTAACCATAGAGCATATAAAAGACGTCGTCTTATATATGAGGGATGCACAGAGGGACATTTGCCGGCTGGCATCTAGAATTAATGCAATGTCCATTTCTGCCAGGACAGTATTATGAACTCGGCAGTGGTCAGGTGATGCTGATTCTAAAAGGCACATGGAGGTTTTGCCTTATAAGGGTGAGGAATTGTTTGGGGACAGTCTCTCGGACCTCGTATCCACAGCAACAGCTGGGAAGTCGACATTTTTACCTCAGGTTTCCTCACAGCCAAAGAAAGCACCGTATTATCAGGTACAGTCCTTTCGGCCTCAGAAAGGCAAGCGGGCCAAAGGCACATTCTTTCTGCCCAGAGGCAGGGGTAGAGGGAAAAAGCTGCACCAGACAGCCAGTTCCCAGGAACAAAAATCCTCCCCTGTTTCCACTAAGTCCCCCGCATGACGCTGGGGCTCCACAGGTGGAGCCAGGTGCGGTGGGGGCACGTCTTCAGAACTTCAGCGACCAGTGGGTTCGCTTACAGGTGGATCTTTGGGTTCTACAAGTGGTATCTCAGGGATACAAGCTGGAGTTCGAGGCGACTCCTCCTCGCCATTACCTCAAATCTGCCTTGCCAGCTGCTCCCTGAGAAAGGGAGGTAGTACTGGTGGCAATTCACAAGCTGTACCTCCAGCAGGTGATGATCAAAGTTCCCCTCCTTCAACAGGGACGGGGTTACTATTCCATAATGTTTGTGGTACCGAAACCAGACGGTTCGGTGAGACCCATTCTAAATTTGAAATCCTTGAACACTTATATAAGGAAGTTCAAGTTCAAAATGGAATCGCTCAGGGCGGTGATTGCAAGCCTGGAAGAGGGGGATTTTATGGTGTCGCTGGACATCAAGGATGCTTACCTACATGTCCCCATTTACACACCTCACCAGGAGTACCTCAGGTTTGTGGTACAGGACTGTCATTACCAATGCCAGACGTTGCCGTGTGGTCTGTCCACGGCACCGAGGGTGTTTACCAAGGTAATGGCCGAAATGATGATACTCCTTCGAAAGAAGAGAGTTATAATTATCCCATACTTGGACGATCTCCTTATAAAGGCGAGGTCCAAGGAGCAGTTGTTAGTCAGCGTAGCTCTATCTCGGGAAGTGCTACTACAGCACGGCTGGATTCTGAATATCCCAAAGTCGCAGCTGATCCCAACGACGCGTTTGCTGTTCTTGGGCATGATTCTGGACACAGAACAGAGGAAGGTGTTTCTCCCAGAGGAGAAGGCCCAGGAATTGTCATCTTTGGTTAGGGACCTCCTGAAACCAAAACAGGTGTTGGTGCATCACTGCACTCGAGTCCTGGGAAAGATGGTAGCTTCTTACGAAGCAATTCCCTTCGGCAGGTTCCATGCAAGGATCTTTCAGTGGGATCTGTTAGACAAGTGGTCCGGTTTGCATCTTCAGATGCACCGGTTGATCACCCTGTCCCCGAGGGCCAGAGTGTCTCTGCTGTGGTGGCTGCAGAGTGCTCATCTTCTCAAGGGCCGCAGATTCGGCATACAGGACTGGGTCCTGGTGACCACGGATGCAAGCCTCCGAGGTTGGGGGGCAGTTACTCAGGGAAGAAACTTCCAAGGACAGTGGTCGAGTCAGGAGACTTCCCTACACATAAATATTCTGGAAATAAGGGCCATTTACAATGCCTGAGCCAAGCAGAGCCCCTGCTTCAAAACTAACCGATGCTGATTCAGTCAGACAACATAACGGCGGTCGCCCATGTAAACCGACAGGGCGGCACAAGAAGCAGGATGGCAATGGCAGAAGCCACAAGGATTCTTCGATGGGCGGAGAATCACGTGCTAGCACTGTCAGCAGTGTTCATTCCGGGAGTGGACAACTGGGAAGCAGACTTCCTCAGCAGGCACGACCTCCACCCGGGAGAGTGGGGACTTCATCCATAAGTCTTCAAGCTGATTGTAAATCGTTGGGAAAGGCCACAGGTGGACATGATGGCATCCCACCTCAACAAAAAGCTAAAAAGATATTGCACCAGGTGAAGGGACCCTCAGGCGATAGCTGTGGACACTCTAGTGACACCATGGGTGTACCAGTCGGTTTATGTGTTCCCTCCTCTTCCTCTCATACCCAAGGTTCTGAGGATAATAAGAAAGAGAGGAGTAAGAACTATACTCATCGTTCCAGACTGGCCAAGAAGAACTTGGTACCCAGAACTATAAGAAATGATCTCAGAGGACCCATGGCCTCTGCCGCTCCGACAGGACCTGCTACAACAGGGGCCCTGTCTGTTCCAAGACTTACCGCGGCTGTGTTTGACGGCATGGCAGTTCAACGCCGGATCCTAATGGAAAAGGGCATTCCAGAAGAAGTCATTCCTATCCTGATAAAGGCTAGGAAGGATGTGACAGCAAAACATTATCACCGCATATGGCGAAAATATGTTGCTTGGTGTGAGGCCAGGAAGGCCCCAACAGAGGAATTTCAGCTGGGTCGATTTCTGCACTTCCTACAGTCAGGAGTGACTATGGGCCTAAAATTGGGATCCATTAAAGTCCAGATTTCGGCCCTGTCTATTTTCTTTCAAAAAGAACTGGCTTCACTGCATGAAGTTCAAACGGTTGTTAAGGGAGTGCTGCATATTCAGCCCCCTTTTGTGCCTCCAGTGGCACCTTGGGATCTCAACGTTGTGTTGGATTTTCTAAAATCACATTGGTTTGAGCAACTTAAGACTGTGGAGCTAAAGTATCTCACGTGGAAGGTGGTCATGCTATTGGCCTTAGCTTCGGCTAGGCGTGTGTCAGAATTGGCGGCTTTGTCATGTAAAAGCCCATATCTGATTTTCCATACGGACAGGGCAGAATTGAGGACTCGTCCCCAATTTCTTCCTAATATGGTATCAGCGTTTCACTTGAACCAACCTATTGTGGTGCCTGTGGCTACTAGGGACTTGGAGGATTCCAAGTTGCTGGACGTAGTCCGGTCCCTAAAAATCTATGTTTCCAGGACGGCTAGAGTCAGGAAAACTGACTCGCTATTTATCCTGCATGCACCCAACAAGCTGGGTGCTCCTGCTTCAAAGCAGACTATTGCTCGCTGGATCTGTAGCACGATCCAGCTTGCACATTCTGCGGCTGGACTGCCGCATCCTAAATCAGTAAAAGCCCATTCCACGAGGAAGGTGGGCTCTTCTTGGGTGGCTGCCCGAGGGGTCTCGGCTTTACAACTTTGCCGAGCTGCTACTTGGTCGTGTTCAAACACTTTTGCAAAGTTCTACAAGTTTGATACCCTGGCTGAGGAGGACCTTGTGTTTGCTCATTCGGTGCTGCAGAGTCATCCGCACTCTTCCGCCCGTTTGGTAGCTTTGGTATAATCCCCATGGTCCGTATGGAGTACCCAGCATCCACTAGGACGTCAGAGAAAATAAGAATTTACTCACCGGTAATTCTATTTCTCGTAGTCCGTAGTGGATGCTGGGAGCCCGTCCCACGTGCGGACTCTCTGCATTACATGTATATAGTTATTGCTGAACTAAAGGGTTATTGTTATGAGCCATCTGTTGAATGAGGCTCAGTTATTGTTCATACTGTTAACTGGGTATAGTTATCACAAGTTGTACGGTGTGATTGGTGTGGCTGGTATGAGTCTTACCCTGGATTCCAAATACTTTCCTAGTAATGTCAGCTCTTCCGGGCACAGTTTCCCTAACTGAGGTCTACAGGAGGGGCATAGAGGGAGGAGCCAGTGCACACCAGATATAGTACCTAATCTTTCTTTTAAGAGTGCCCAGTCTTTTGCGGAGCTCGTCTATTCCCCATGGTCCTTACGGAGTACCCAGCATCCACTACGGACTACGAGAAATAGAATTACCGGTAAGTAAATTCTTATTATATGACATACAATTTGTGCAAATAGCAAAATGAACTTCAAACAAAAGTGTCCCAAGTGCCGGAGAAAGTATGGACAGGCTGTGAAATTACCAGAAAAATATGAGAACTGGTGGAAAACAGTTCTCAATATGAGTTCTTTAATAGATCACCAGTACGATCCTCCCGGGTAGGCAGTCTGGGATAGGTCCCTGGCAATGGTCAAGTCCTCCGCATCCCTCGGGCAGAACTCCAGGGTGCACTGTTCCAATAAGAACCAACGCATTTCAACCTGTACTTAGGGTCTTTATCAAGGCAGTGAATAGAATGTCTCTATCCCATCCCTCCTTATAAGGGTGATTGTGTCCAATCTTGCTGATCCATTGTACCAACCTCTTTCAATCAACCAATCAGAGGCATTGATATTGACTTTAGTCCAGTGGGAGTCTAAAGAACGTCCCACTTGTGTATAAAGATCCCACCTATTCTCTGTGACTACCTCCGGCATTCCGCTCCTCAGCGGAAGTACGTCACCTACGCCGTTCCCATAGAGACATCAGCACTGACACGGCTTACCCAGCCGCGACGTCGTTGCTATGGTTCCCTTGTTATGATAGAACGTGTTGTCGGCGCCGTCACCCGGGAGACCAGGACGCCGTCATTGGTTTCTATCTCCGGCGTTTCCCGTGTCCCCGCAGTTAGACACCGTCGGAGGATTGTCCCTTAAAGATGCAACCATGGCAGCCACTTCATTGAATCCTGTTTATTTCTTCCTAAAATATATATAAAAAAGTAAACATCAAATATTTTTACGACGCGTCTGCCCTTCCTGGGCATGATTCTCGACACAGACCGGAAGAAGGTTTTTCTCCCGGCGGAGAAGGATCAGGAACTCATGACACTGTTCAGAGACCTCTTAAAACCAAAACAGGTGTCAGTGCATCACTGCACGCGAGTCCTGGGAAAGATGGTGGCATCATACGAGGCCATTCCCTTCGGCATGTTCCATGCGAGGACCTTTCAATGGGATCTGTTGGACAAGTGGTCCGGATCACATCTACAGGTGCATCGGCTGATCACCCTATCCCCCAGGGCCATGGTGTCTCTTCTGTGGGGACTTCAGAGTGCTTACTTTGTCGAGGGCAGCAGATTCGGCATTCAGGACTGGGTCCTGGTGACCACGGATGCAAGCCTCCGAGGGTGGGGGGCAGTCACACAGGGAAGAAATTTCCAGGGTCTGTGGTCAAGTCAGAAGACTTGCCTTCACATCATATCCTGGAACTAAGGGCCATATACAATGCCCTAAGTCAAGCGGAGACCCTGCTTCGCGACCGATCGGTGCTGATTCAATCAGACAACATCACCGCAGTGGTTCATGTAAACCGCCAAGGTGGCACAAGGAGTAGGGTGGCGATGGCGGAAGCCACCAGAATTCTTCGCTGGGTGGAGAATCATGTACGAGTACAGTCAACAGTGTTCATTCCGGGAGTGGACAACTGGGAAGCAGACTTCCTCAGCAGGCACGACCTCCACACGGGAGAGTGGGGACTTCATCAAGAAGTCTTCACGCAGATTACAGGTCAGTGGGAACTGCCACAGGTGGGCATGATGGCATCCCGCCTCAACAAAAAGCTACAGAGGTATTGCGCCAGGTCAAGAGACCCTCAGGCGATAGCTGTAGATGCACTAGTGACACCGTGAGTGTTCAAGTTGGTTTATGTGTTTCCTCCTCTTCCTCTCATACCCAAGGTGCTGAGAATCATAAGAAAAAGAGGAGTGAGAACAATACTTATTGTTCCGGATTGGCCAAGAAGGACTTGGTATCCAGAGCTGCAAGAAATGCTCACAGAGGACCCATGGCCTCTGCCTCTCAGACAGGACCTGTTGCAACAGGGGCCCTGTCTGTTCCAAGACTTACAGCAGCTGTGTTTGACAGCATGGTGGTTAAATGCCGGATCCTAGCAGAAAAAGGCATTCCGGATGAGGTTATTCCTACACTGATAAAGGCTAGGAAGGACGTGACAGCTAAACATTATCACCGTATATGGCGAAAATATGTTGCTTGGTGTTAGGCCAGGAATTCCCCTACAGAGGAATTCCAGCTGGGCCGTTTCCTTCACTTCCTACAGTCGGGAGTGACTTTGGGCCTAAAATTGGGTTCCATTAAGGTCCAGATTTCGCCCCTATCCATTTTCTTTCAAAAAGAACTGGCTTCTCTTCCTGAAGTTCAGACGTTTGTAAAGGGAGTGCTGCATATTCAGCCCCCGTTTGTGCCTCCTGTGGCACCTTGGGATCTTAAGGTGGCGTTGAGTTTCCTGAAATCACACTGGTTTGAGCCACTTAAAACCATGGAGTTAAAATTTCTCACGTGGAAGGTGGTCATTCTGTTAGCCTTGGATTCAGCTAGGCGTGTTTCAGAATTAGCGGCTTTGTCACATAAAAGCCCCTATCTGGTTTTCCATATGGACAGGGCGGAATTGCGGACCCGTCCGCAATTTCTGCCAAAAGTGGTGTCATCTTTTCATATGAACCAACCTATTGTGGTGCCTGTGGCTACTCGTGACTTGGAGGATTCCGAGTTACTAGATGTGGTCAGGGCTTTGAAGGTTTATGTAGCCAGAACGACTACAGTCAGGAAAACTGAGTCACTGTTTATCCTGTATGCACCCAACAAGCTGGGTGCTCCTGCTTCAAAGCAGACTATTGCTCGCTGGATCTGTAACACGATTCAGCAGGCTCATTCTGCGGCTAGATTGCCGCTACCAAAATCAGTAAAAGCCCATTCCACAAGGAAGGTGGGCTCTTCTTGGGTGGCTGACCGAGGGGTCTCGGCATTACAGCTTTGCCGAGCAACTACTTGGTAGTGTTCAAACACTTTTGCAAAGTTCTACAAGTTTGATACCCTGGCTGAGAAGGACCTTGTGTTTGCTCATTCGGTGCTGCAGAGTCATCCGCACTCTCCCGCCCGTTTGGGAGCTTTGGTATAATCCCCATGGTCCTTACGGAGTCCCCAGCATCCACCAGGACGTTAAAGAAAATAAGATTTACTTACCGGTAAATCTATTTCTCGTAGTCCGTAGTGGATGCTGGGCGCCGGTCCCAAGTGCGGATTTCTTCTGCAATACTTGTATATAGTTATTGCTTAAATAAGGGTTATATTATGGTTGCATCAGGGTTGATCTAATGCTCCGTTGTTGTTCATACTGTTAACTGGGTAAGTTTATCACAAGTTATACGGTGTGATTGGTGTGGCTGGTATGAGTTTTGCCCTGGATTCCAAAATAATTTCCTTGTACTTTCAGTTTCAGCTCTTCCAGGCACAGTTTCTCTAACTGAGGTCTGGAGGAGGGACATAGAGGGAGGAGCCAGTGCACACCAGTATCCAAATTCTTTCTTAAAGTGCCCTGTCTCCTGCGGAGCCCGTCTATTCCCCATGGTCCTTATGGAGTCCCCAGCATCCACTACGGACTACGAGAAATAGATTTACCGGTAAGTAAAATCTTATTTCTCTGACGTCCTAGTGGATGCTGGGAACTCCGTAAGGACCATGGGGAATAGACGGGCTCCGCAGGAGACTGGGCACTCTAAAAGAAAGATTAGGTACTATCTGGTGTGCACTGGCTCCTCCCTCTATGCCCCTCCTCCAGACCTCAGTTAGAATCTGTGCCCGGCCAGAGCTGGATGCACCTAGTAGGCTCTCCTGAGCTTGCTAGAAAAGAAAGTATTTGTTAGGTTTTTTATTTTCAGTGATATCTGCTGGCAACAGACTCACTGCTACATGGGAATGAGGTGAGAGAAGCAAACCTACCTGCTTGCAGCTAGCTTGTGCTTCTTAGGCTACTGGACACCATTAGCTCCAGAGGGTTCGAACACAGGGCCCGACTTCGATCATCCGTTCCCGGAGCCGCGCCGCCGTCCCCCTTGCAGAGCCAGAAGACAGAAGAAGCGACGAAAATGGCGGCTGAAGACTCCTGTCTTCATTAAGGTAGTGCACAGCACCGCAGCTGTGCGCCATTGCTCCCACAGCACACCACACACTCCGGTCACTGTTGGGTGCAGGGCGCTGGGGGGGGCGCCCTGGGCAGCAATTTTATTACCTTTTGGCAAACTATGCACATAATACGGGGCAGTACGGATGGTGTAATGGTTAGCATTACTGCCTCACAGCACTGAGGTCATGGGTTCGATTCCCACCATGGCCCTAACTGTGCGGAGTTTGTATATTCTCCCTGTACTTGCGTGGGTTTCCTCCGGGTGCTCCGGTTTCCTCCCACAATCCAAAAATATACTGGTAGGTTAATTGGCTCCCAACAAAATTAACCCTAGATTGAATGTGTCTGTGTGTACATGTGGTAGGGAATATAGATTGTAAGCTTCACTGGAGCAGGGACTGATGTGAATGGGCAAATATTCTCTGTAAAGCGCTGCGGAATATGTGTGCGCTATATAAATAACTGGTAATAAATAATAAATAAATAATACAGTTTATAAAACTGAATATGTGCAAAAAAAAACGCCATTAATATTATACAAAACGCGGGACAAGCCCGCTGCTGAGGGGGCGGGGCCTTCTTCCTCAGCACACCAGCGTGATTTCCTCTTCACAGCTCCGCTGGAAGGACGCTCCCCAAGCTCTCCCCTGCAGTATCCAATACAACAAGGGTAAAAAAGAGAGGGGGGGGGCACATAAATTTAGGCGCAAATGTGATTATAAGCAGCTATTGGGGAAAATCACTCTTTTTAGTGTAAATCCCTGTGTTATATAGCGCTGGGGTGTGTGCTGGCATACTCTCTCTCTGTCTCCCCAAAGGACTTTGTGGGGTCCTGTCCTCAGTCAGAGCATTTCCTGTATGTGTGCGGTGTGTCGGTACGGCTGTGTCGACATGTTTGATGAGGAGGCTTACGTGGAGGCGGAGCAGGGGCAGATAAGTGTGGTGTTGACCCCGACGGGGCCGACACCGGAGTGGATGGATATGTGGAAGGTATTAACCGACAGTGTCAACTCCTTACATAAAAGGTTCGATGACGCAGCCTTGGGACAGCCGGGACCTCAGCCCGCACCTGCCCAGGCGTCTCAGAGGCCATCAGGGGCTCATAAACGTCCGCTAGATCAGATGGCAGACACAGATGTCGACACGGAGTCTGACTCCAGTGTAGATGAGGATGAGACAAATGTACAGTCCACAAGGGCCATCCGATGCATGATTACTGCAATGAAAAATGTGTTGCACATTTCTGACATTAACCCGGTTACCACCAAAAAGGGTATTATGTTTGGGGAGAAAAAGCAGCCTGTGACTTTTCCCCCATCTGATGAGTTAAATGAATTGTGTGAAGAAGCGTGGTGTTCCCCTGATAAGAAACTAGTGATTTCTAAGAGGTTACTGATGGCGTACCCTTTCCCGGCAACGGATAGGTTACGTTGGGAAACATCCCCTAGGGTAGACAAGGCGCTCACACGCTTATCGAAAAAGGTGGCACTGCCACTCAGGATACGGCCGCCCTAAAGGAGCCTGCGGATAGGAAGCAGGAGGCTATCCTGAAGTCTGTATATACACACCCAGGTACTATACTGAGACCTGCTATTGCTTCAGCATGGATGTGTAGTGCTGCAGCGGCATGGTCTGATACCCTGTCAGACAACATTGATTCCCTCGACAGGGATACTATTTTGCTAACCATAGAGCATATAAAGGACGTCGTCTTATATATGAGGGATGCACAGAGGGACATTTGCCGGCTGGCATCTAGAATTAATGCAATGTCCATTTCTGCCAGGAGAGTATTATGGACTCGGCAGTGGACAGGTGACTCTGATTCGAAAAGGCACATGGAGGTTTTGCCTTATAAGGGTGAGGAATTGTTTGGGGATGGTCTCTCGGACCTCGTATCCACAGCAACCGCTGGGAAGTCGACATTTTTACCTCAGGTTCCCTCACAGCCTAAGAAAGCACCGTATTATCAAGTACAGTCCTTTCGGCCTCAGAAAGGTAAGCGGGTCAGAGGCGCATCCTTTCTGGCCAGAGGCAGGGGTAGAGGAAAGAAGCTGCACCAGGCAGCCAGTTCTCAGGAACAAAAATCCTCCCCCGCTTCCTCTAAGTCCACCGTATGACGCTGGGGCTCCACAGGCGGAGCCAGGTGCGGTGGGGGCACATCTCCAAAACTTCAGCAACCAGTGGGTTCGCTCACAGGTGGATCTCTGGGCTGTACAAATTGTGTCTCAGGGATACAAGCTGGAGTTCGAGGCGTCTCCCCCACGCCGTTACCTCAAATCCGCCTTGCCAGCAGCTCCCAGGGAAAGGCAGGTAGTACTGGCGGCAATTCACAAGCTGTACCTCCAGCAGGTGATAGTCAAGGTTCCCCTCCTTCAACAGGGACGGGGTTACTATTCTACAATGTTTGTGGTTCCGAAACCAGACGGTTCGGTGAGACCCATTCTGAATTTCAAATCCTTGAACACTAATATAAGGAAGTTAAAGTTCAAAATGGAATCGCTCAGAGCAGTTATTGCAAGCCTGGAAGAGGGGGATTTTATGGTGTCGCTGGACATCAAGGATGCTTACTTGCATGTCCCCATTTACCCACCTCACCAGGAGTACCTCAGGTTTGTGGTACAAGACTGTCATTACCAATTCCAGACGTTGCCGTGTGGCCTGTCCACGGCACTGAGGGTGTTTACCAAGGTAATGGCCGAGATGATGATACTCCTTCGGAAGAAGGGAGTTATAATTATCCCGTACTTGGACGATTCTCCTTAAAAAGGCGAGGTCCAGAGAGCAGTTGTTGGTCAGCGTAGCACTTTCTCGGGAGGTGTTGCAGCAACACGGCTGGATTCTGAATATCCCAAAGTCGCAGCTGATTCCTGCGACGCGTCTGCTTTTCCTGGGCATGATTCTGGACACAGAACAGAAGAAAGTGTTTCTCCCGGTGGAGAAGGCCCAGGAATTGTTATCTCTGGTCAGTCAACTCCTGAAACCAAAACAGGTGTCGGTGCATCACTGCACGCGAGTCCTGGGAAAGATGGTGGCTTCTTATGAAGCAATTCCCTTCGGCAGGTTCCATGCAAGGATCTTTCAGTGGGATCTGTTGGACAAATGGTCCGGATCGCATCTTCAGATTAGTTATGAGCGGGTTCGGTTCCTCGGAATCCGAACCCGCCCGAACTTCACCCTTTTTTGCACGGGTCCGAGCAGACTCGGATCCTCCCGCCTTGCTCGGTTAACCCGAGCGCGCCCGAACGTCATCATCCCGCTGTCGGATTCTCGCGAGACTCGGATTCTATATAAGGAGACGCTCGTCGCCGCCATTTTCACACGTGCATTGAGATTGATAGGGAGAGGACGTTGCTGGCGTCCTCTCCGTTTAGATTAGAAGAGAGAGAGTGACATTTGATTTACTACTAATTTTGGGGAGCAGTTGTTAGGAGTACTCAGTACAGTGCAGAGTTTTGCTGATAGTGACCACCAGTTTTATTTTAATCCGTTCTCTGCCTGAAAAAAAACGATACATACCATATCTGTGCTCAGCCTCAGTGTGCTGCATGATATATCATCTATGTATATCTGACTGTGCTGAGTGCTCACTGCTCACACAGCTTAATTGGATACCCAGAGGACTTATTGCAAAGTGCACTAAAAGAGGTCCGCGCTCTAGATAGGAATATTCTCCTGGTGAATAATAAAAATAAAAATAAAGTATACAATGTGGGTGAAAAAATAGAATCAAAGTATAATGATTTATCATTTATCTGCAAATATAATTCATGTGCAGGTGAAATTAAAAATATTATAAAAAGAAACTATAAAATACTAAGACATGATAATGTATTGGGGTCTATACTTCCATCTACCCCTAGGGTTATATATAAGAAAAATAAATCTCTGAAATCGATGCTAGCCCCCAGCCACCTACGAGATAGAAAAGAGGAAACCAATAAGATCACAAGACCCAATTGGCTAACTTCGATAGAAAGACCACCTGGTTTTTTCCAATGTGGTAAAAATAAATGTACCACATGCAAATTTATCGAGAGAAGAACCACACAAATAGAGATACCACACAAGAAAGAGATATACAATATAAAAACTTTCATTAACTTCAACTCAGCATATGTAATCTACTTATTGCTATGCAGTTGCAATCTTCCCTATATAGGACGAACGACTCGATCACTTAAAATACGTTTTTTAGAACATAGAAGAAACATACTTAAAAATACGACACTTTTGTGAAAAACATGTGGGTAATCCTGATACTTTAAGACTTATAGCCTTGGAACTAGTACAACCCACCATAAGAGGTGGGGATAGGTATACCAATCTCTGTAAAAGAGAAGTCTTCTGGATGCTACAATTTAATTCCTTATACCCGGATGGGCTAAATGAAAGCATGGAAATTAACTCTATTATATGAAATCTATAATATAATATTTGTGCATATGTATGTAGATTTTCTAGTAATATGGAATGTAAAAAAAGTAAAAAAAGAAAAAACAATCTACCTGTACAATATATATGTATAAATATATTTATAAAATTTTATGGATGTATGGAGTGTACGGATTAATTGATCTAAATATTATTTTTTACTATTTATTTATTTTCATGCGTATTGTCCATCGATCATATTAATTAAATTACCAATATGTTTACTGGGTCTGGGACTCAGGGTCGACAGCACAAAGGTCGACACACTTTAGGTCGACACCAATTGGTCGACACACATTAGGTCGACAGGGTCAAAAGGTCGACAGGAACAAGGTCGACATGGAAAAAGGTCGACATGAGTTTTTTATGTTTTTTTGGTGTCGTTTTCTTCGTAGAGTGACCGGGAACCCGAATTAGTGCACCGCGTCCCCTCGCATGGCTCGCTTCGCTCGCCATGCTTCAGGCATGGTGCCTTCGCTCCGTTACCGCTTCACTCGGCACACTTTACCGTTCCAATCGTAGTCCACGTGGATCGTTAAGTATGAAAAGGTTCAAAAAAAGAAAAAAATCATGAAAAACTCATGTCGACCTTTTTCCATGTCGACCTTGTGCCTGTCGACCTTTTGACCCTGTCGACCTTTTGACCCTGTCGACCTAATGTGTGTCGACCAATTGGTGTCGACCTAAAGTGTGTCGACCTTTGTGCTGTCGACCTGGAGTCCGGATACCATGTTTACTATATAG